>NC_134703.1:27950438-28292938 GCF_043290135.1 Rhipicephalus microplus
AGTCTGGGAAAGTAATCCGTGCGAAAATGGTCGCCGTTCTTGCCTCTTAAAATGGTGGCTTGTCCTCTTCCGCACCTCTTCTTCTTTACTCTTATTGTAGCACGTGGCAAATACGCACGATCTACTAAATATATTTAGGTTACAGAACAATTTTGTCGCTAAAATATGGTCCTATTAATTTTACGGTCGATACCCCGCAATGGGTTGTGCCTTATTACTAAGTAACAACCAACCAACCAGCCTATATATAGCAGCAATAAAATTCTCCTTTAACTCGGACAATTCAACATTAAATATATGAATAAACTTAATAAATAATCTATGAAACTTTGTGTAATGAAATAACTACAGACAAACGAATTTACCGTGTTACAGGCTTATATGCGTACCGAGTATCCCGCATCTAAATTTTGACAGAAGCCGGTCAAGTCAAATACGTTCCTTTGATTAAGTGGGTACAAAGTTGGGGGACCCTTAAGCTTCACCTTTAAGAGTTAAACGTGATAGCAACGTCCTATTTCCCGTATGGCAGCATCCTGTGTAATGGTCATCATTCAAACCACGAGTAATTATGCGTGTGAAGTATTTTCGAACTTTCTATGCACCCACTACATTGTCTTAAGGGAATACGCTCTGTAACGTGAGTGCCTTTTGCAATGAATGGCCGGTCATTAAAGAAGTAATGATAACCATGTCTTCTGACGCCTTATCGCAATATGTGCTTGTACCACGCAATATTACTGCAACATTGCATGTTGTATTGTGAAGCCTGTACACAGGACGCACGTGTTTGTAAAGCATGAAGGCTATTTTTAGTGCATTTTCAATCAGAGGAAGTTACTTAACTGTATTTCCAAGCACTATTTATCTGTGAACCCCTAAGGTATAAGATTCCTGCCACTTTATGATGAAGAATGATTGCCTTTCGGCTTGATCATGATAAATGGCGGGCTCGAATGGAGGGATTTTATTGCAATCCAGACGCACGAATGTATTTTAGAGATAATACGGCCAAGTTTTTTGAACGTCATAAAGCACGAGAGGCTGCACCCGAGTGGTTGTCGGGGGCACACCCTTGACAGCACTCCGAGAATTTTAAACTATTGTTTGTCAAGTAGGACTGACATAGCTTGTTATTCTTACTACCATATGCTTGTATCGTTTACTTGTAAAAAACGGGCGATGAAGCAAAAAAAAGGACTGTGTGGTACAACACCTGCTTGCTACGCAAAAAGCCTGTGTTTGGCCCCCATTCAGACCTAGTAATTTTTTTTATTTTTTATTTGCATCTACCCCACTTTTTCGGTCATGGACAAGATTTTCCGCTCACAACCAACGCAACGACGCACTCGCCGACTCCAAGCCTGACACCAGAATTTCTGCCAAACGAGCTCTTTAGCGCTTTGGCGATAAAATTACCGCATATGGCAGCACACGCGAGATGAAAGGTCGACGCGGAACACGAAAGAAACACACAACCGCTGAACTCAACCAACTATCCCATCAGGCAAACTTTAAGGAACTATATTAAATTTATTGCCGGTGTCACAAGGTGTATTCCTGGTAAAAATTGGGCCAATCGGGGTCGAGTTTCTTCGCCACAATTCTCCAGCATTTCATTAAAGCATTTCTCTGTTGACCGTATCTGGTTCCCTTCTGTAGCTTGTGTCTAGTGGCCGATCACAATAAACAAATTCTTTTCTGATAAGGCATGGTCAGGATAAAACGGGACCATGTGACACTGATATAGCACATATTTTTTGACACTATTGCACAATGGGCTCTGGATACACATGCGCAGCCAGAAATTTCTCTTTACAGCAGGCGTATGCTTCCACAAAATGTCTGGTACAGATGGCTATAATTGATGGTTTATCAGTTGTGATACAACGGATCTCGACCTAACACATTTCGGCAAAGTGTTGGTCTGTTCTCTAGACCCGGGAAGAGTGGCTGCTACTCGCACCACTTCTTTTAGCGAGATTTGCTTGTCCTTGACTTTGATATGGTTCGCATCATACCGCACGACGCCGTGCAAGTGGGGCAGCGGGGAGATGAGGACGGTGATGGACCACGGCACAGTGTGCGCTGAAGTGACGGCGTCAAGCGCCGTGAGCGTGACTTCTTCGACTTGCAACAGAATCGAAAGTTGGGCTAGTTGGATATGCATGGTATAACTATCAGTTAAAGCGCACGAAAAACAGACAGGAAGAGAGGACAAGCGCTTTGTCCTCTCTTCCTGTCCGTTTTTCGTGTGCTTTAACTTATAGTTATACCATTCTTCGACTTGGCCACTTTGGCCATGGCCGATTCAGGGTCGGGCAAACGCCTGCACTGCACCATCTCCTCGATACAGTTGGGGCACGCCTCGGGTCCGAATACGTCCTTCTGGGTAGTGTCCACCTCCACCACCGGGTCGTACCAACTGCGGCGCTTTGCGACCTTCGCCTTCTGGCGGGCCGATGTTGAAGACTTCCGTTGCGATTAGGGTCTCGCTTCCTCTAAAACTACGTTCTTGCCTGTAAGCACGATGCGCAGCATTTGAAGCTTCTTCTTAGCTGCCGCGCCGCCTTACCTAGCATCTTCCAGAGACACCTGCTGCAGGCAAGATACTGTCGCACCACACGTCACCGGCGATGGTTGTTCCAGACGCAGGTTGCAGCAGGTGAGTGTTGTGTCGGCGGGCGGCGTCCGAACGGCGACAAGGGTCCCGACGACTGGACGCGGAACTTGGCGCGTGCCGGCAATCGGCCCACCGACACGAACGAGTCAAACGGACTCCACGGAATCCCAACAACGACTAGACTGACTTGCAGCCGTTTATTAAAACCACACCACGGAACAATGCGTACACACGTAATTGGCTACTGACAATCACGTATGCCAGTCAGCAGCGACATCTATATATAAAGCCCACAACCACACGACACACAGTGCGCATTCTTCTCAAGGATGACGCCACAACACCACAGTGGCCACCTTGAAATTTTGAAGGTGCGATGTGGTACGCGGTGTTCCCAGATGCACTACCCCTGATAGGCACGCATACTATGCCGCCGTCGTCAACTTTCATTGAATCCAAATAGTAGACGTCTTTAGAACATCGCCTTGCTTTGCTACCCATGGTGCTCGTCAGCCTATACTTGAAGAGGCGTCGTCCTGTACAGCTCACCGTGCCAAAGGAAATTTAGGCAGTTAGCATCGTCGATCGAAATGCAATTTAGAGGCACTGCTTCTAAGCGTTGTCGCTTGGGCGGATTAGACGAGTGGTGGCGCTGATGTCCTGACCGCTCGAAGCGCTCCACGTGTGGTGTGCGCGTAAACTGGCACCCGTTGCTTTGTGTATTAATAATAATAATAATAATATTATTATTATTATTATTATTATTATTATTATTATTATTATTAATTATTATTATTATTAAAGAGAAAGGCATATTTTCCTGTCCCTTGTTATCTTGATCACCTGATTCATGGCCGATTTCTCACAGGGGGAGTTGTTGTTGTTGTTGTTGTTGTTGTTGTTGTTGTTGTTGTTGTTGTTGTTGTTGTTGTTGTTGTTGTTGTTGTTGTTGTTGTTGTTGTTGTTGTTCATACTGCTGTACCAAAGTAAGCCAATTAAAGTGTTTTCTACGGGGGATGTAAAATAATGCCCATTTTTTTAAATACTTTTCATTACGTTCACGTTTACCAGTTCCCCCACGTGAAGCTACGGAATGCACGAGACGGGTGCGCGGCGCGCGCGTCTTTAAAAGAAGAAGCCAGCAAAGCCGTCCGGTCGCCATCGAACGACAATCCGAGGCGAGTTGTTCTTTTTTCTCAAATGTCCCGCACTGAGCATTCGCATTTAACTGCTGATTTACTGGAGTTACGTAGAGACAATGGCTGTGATGTTTCTTTTTTCTTTCACTGGCCCATGCCTTAATTTTCATGGAGTGTTCCCACTTAAGATGTGGTACCGAGTCACTTCAGATCAACGGTGCACCTTTTTCTAGCGTATTTTTATTTTTATTTGAGACGCGTCATATCGCAAGGATTTTTTTTCGTGACCATCAACGTCTACGATTAGTATGACACCTCAGTCACACCGAATCTACGCTGCCTGCACTTTTCTCCAATTTGCTGTTTGCAGAAATATACGTGTGGTCATAAGCGAACATGTGACCCTGGGGCTTCGGTTTTGAAACCGGTTCTTTGGCCCTTACATTTGAGTTTGAGTTTGAGTTTATTCAACCACGTGAAAAGTACACGAAAATACAATGTATACGTGGTTTGGTGTGAAGGGAAAAAAGCTGCATTTCACAGCTTCACTGGCCCCTTCACCAAGAAAAAAATCTAAACTACAAATTTACAAAAAAATTAAAGGGTGGCAACCCGAAAACGAAACCATAACGAATTGTCCCGGTATTATAGAATACAAAAAAATGGGGCAGGGGGAGCCTGCTCTGCCCCTTTACTCTTTTCGCTGCGCTCTAGCCGTAAGAGCTTCACTGGAAAGATGTCGGGTGAAGGGTGAACGGCTCTGTATCTTGGCTACGGCAAAGGAAAGCCTTACTGCACCTATGGACTGTATCTTCACTTATTTCACTGGTGAAAAAAAATATGCGGATAAAAACGTAACCACTGACATAGTTATTTCAGAAATCACTGAAAACACTTACATTCCTTTTCGGCGTCTTTCTGGTTTTCGTATGATTGATTCAACAGAAAATAAACTTTAGTCGCTTTCATTGTCCTTCCCAAGGAGAGGCGAGTTTCGAAAACTGAATTGGTTATAATACCTGAAGCCGTATAACTGAAGCCGTGTAATATAACTGAGGCCATATAACCTTTTCACTTCAACGTCTCTTTGACTCAATAGTTATTTCTGCTCACAGTTTTTCACATTTAACTGCAGGTAACGAAGCTTGCGGCCCGATTTCCGAAATATTCTATGACTTAATACGGAACTTTGCATTATGGGTAGGTAGTGTTACGTCTATTACGAAAGCATTCGTACTGAGGCGACCGCATAGCGGTAGCTTCGTCCGCACCCCCTTGGAGTAAGGCTCTACATAAGCTAATTTTGTGCTTCCAAACTTACCCAAGTTTTTTGTCCATTAAACGAAAGCTTCGAGTTAATGGAATTTTTTTTTGCTCCTTTCACTTACATTAGGTTTCCCAGCAGTGCTTGCCTACCTTATAACGTACTTGTCTACGCAAGCTCAGTTATTTCAAGCGAGCTTGCTCAAAGCTGAGAATAGGTCGAGGTATGCGAGTTGGGTAATATTTCAGCACATGGTACAGCGCTCAGTACGAACTTCTAAGTACAATCGATCCTTCATATTTGACCTTCACTATAGTGCAGCGCACTTTGCTTGCCCACCCTGGCGATCGAGCCTTGAGGCCAGGCTCAACTAGCCTTAGAATTACTGTGACGTGCGACTTTGAGTGCACGTGCTCTCCTCTCTCTCCATCTCTCCATCTTTCAAGCTCCCTTTACCCCTGTGTTCAGAGCAGGGTAGCATACCACCCGCTCTGTAGACTGCATGGTTAACATCTCTGCATTTCCTTTCCCTCCTGTTCTGTTCTGTTCCAAACCTGCTTGGGGAACAGCAATGAAACATCACGCACATGCCGCGAGGGCATCTTGAATCAAGTGTAGGCGAATGCAGCTGTAATTTTAAACTGAAAGGTCCATACAATTCCAAACAACATGTCTTTTTTTTTCGAAAATGAAGGGTAGCCCGTTCGATCTATGTCGCCAAGTCTTTATTTGCGAACTGGCCTCATGTACATCAGCGTTCACGGTGAATTTCAGATAAAATCTTGTGTATTTTCATGTGCACTATTTAACGCAAAATAAACGTGCGGTGGGCAAATGTGATTTTTTTTAATAGAGACCTTTACGTAAGCTTTAAACAAGTTCGTAGAACACTACCTTGGGGGGTGTTATTCCTTACGAAAAAAAAAATGAATTCGTTTCGCGAGGACAGTGCCCCTTGGTGGTACTGCTGGGATCGGCTGCTGGCCCGAAGCTGGCGGATTCAATCCCTGCAATGAGCATAACCTTCAGACGAAGGGATATCATCATCATCATCATCAAATCAAATTTTATTTTCGCTTCGGACAATACAGCGCATTGTCACTGCGAAAATAGGGGACCAGAGAAAAAAGCTGCGCTTGCGCAGCTTGACTAAGCTCTGGTCACCCGTACAGCAGTAGTGACAGGGCAAAACATCTAACAAGTCTATATAGCCACAGTATATACAATGCGATTACCAAAAGTAGTTATGTAGACTACTATGTTCTAATGAAAAAAAAAACCATCAATGTATGTTTTAAGCTACAATCACTTTATCAAAACCAGCTACTGTAAATATACAAACATTAGTAGTTCCAATACATTTACATAAACAGAACCAGTAAGGTTTTGTTAGTAAAGTTAAGAACGTCAACATTTTTTGTTCTAGTTCATTTAGTGTGGTTGCGAGTACATAATCAAGTTTTTCTTTCCCATAATGGGTACGCGAGAAAGGAACGTGGTATGGTGGGTGATACCTGAAAGGATAGGATATTGTATTTGCTCGAAGATTTGCAATTTCTTTAAATAGCTGTGTTCTTCCTAACGTGGCATTTTTGTATGTTCTCAGTAGTTTATGCTTGTATATGTTGTGAATCTTCATAATTTTATGTTTGTGGAATAAAGGTTCTGTGTGTTCTAGAAACGAGACGTTTTCTATTGAACGAAGTGCTTTTTTTCTGGACCAAGAATATTTGCTGTAAGTTTGATAATGTTGTGTTTCCCCATATTAGCGTGCAATAATATAAGTGAGAGTTGAAGAGCGCGAAATATAACATTCTTTTAATGCTAACAAGAAAAGTGTGATGATTTTGGCTTAATACACCGGCTGCTTTGCTTAATTTTGGCAATAAGGTTCTCACATGTTCATTCCAGGACATATTTTCTGAAAAAATTACACCAAGAGTCTTAATATGTTTCTCGATATTGATTTGAAATGGCCCAAGAGTTATATAATCGTCGATGCTTCTTAAAATGCCCGGCGCACGGAACAACACATATTTAGTTTTCGATTCGTTTAAAGTAAGCCTATTGATCTTGCACCAGATCTGTAAGTTATTACAGAATGTATCACCCTTTCGTGTTATGGTCTCCAAGTCTCTTCCCTCAAGAAGTACCGAGCAATCGTTGACATATATAATATATTTACAATCCTCATAGATTCTTGCAATACCATTTATATAGAAAAGGAAGAGAATCGGTCCTAGTATGCTACCCTGAGGAACCCCATATTCAATAGGCCTAAGGTGTAATTTACATTTATTTAGTTCAACGTATTGGTAGCGCGTTTTCAAATAAGATTTAATAAGTTGTAACACTGTCCCACGTAACCCATAATGTTCTAACTTTTCAAATAAGATTGAGTGGTTTACCCGATCGAAAGCTTTACTAAAATCTAGAAATATATCCAGTGTCATGACCTTATTTTCAAAGTTGTGCAATATTTCGTCTTTTTGAACAAGAAGTGCTGTCTCAGTGCAACGTCCCTTTCTGAAGCCAAATTGGTGATCTATTATTAAGTTGTATTTTGTAATAAATTTCTCAATACGACAATTTATTACTTTGTCGAGTCACTTTGAAAAGATAGGCAATATTGATACAGGACGATAGTTGCTTAAGCTATTTTTGTCTCCATTCTTGTAAATCACTGAAACTCTAGCCACCTGCATGCTGTCTGGAAAAAGCCCAGTAGAGATAGCGACGTTATATATGTGTGTAAGCACTGGTGCAATCAAGTCTATAACGTATTTGATTGGTTTTATTTCTAAATCATCCACATCGCGGCTACGACTGTTCCTAAGCTTCTGTACAGCATTGTCACTTCAGGGACAGATGTTGGCTGCAAGTACATTCTGTGGGATAGTCTCGGGATACGATTAGCAGCTTCGTGACAGTAGGTGCTACTTCCAATTTCAACAAAGAAATTGTTGAAAAGGTTGGCGAGTTCGGTCCCGCCAATCGTTTTGTCATTTATGACGAGGTTGTCGATCGTATAATCCTTGGTATTCTGGTTTAGTAACTCGTTTATTTTTTTCCACACTTTGTTACCACTACGCAAGCAGTAGTTGTCAAATACACGCTTATAATATTCGTTTTTTTTATTTTTTAATGTTTTTATCCAACTTATTTCGAAATTTCCTAAACTCTTTTAATTCTTCCGTGTTACGAGACTTAAGAAAGTTGGCAAAAAGCTTATTCTTATGTTTAATAAGCTTGATGTATTCATGTGTGATCCACGGTTTGCGCACCCTTCTTTGTTTACGGTATGTCCATGATGGGAACGACTCTAAATAATGTTTTTTGAAATTTTTTATAAATACGTTATAACGCTTATTGCTGTCTTCAAGAAGAAATACTTCCCTCCAATCTGTTTTAGAAATCTTATCCCGGAACACCTATAGCCCTTGAGACGATATATCCCTGTACACGAGCTGAGGCCAATCCCTTTGTTGCAATGAACTGTTACGGTTAAGCATGCAAAATGTAGGTAGGTGATCACTGACGTCACTTTTGATAACTCCAGAGAGAATGCCATCAGTGTTTCGGTTAGTAATGAACAAATCTAGCACAGATGCTGATGAAAGAGTAACGCGTGTAGGTGTCGATATAAGATTTTGAAAACCGTTGCTTTGTAATACAAGCAAAAAATCATTCGCCGCACTCAAGCCTTTTGCAATGTCAATGTTCATATCACCGCCTATTGTTAGTAACCATCTGTTTTCACTGGCACATGAAAGCAAAGAATCGAGAAACTTCAAGAACGCCGAGATGTTGCCACTTGGTGGTCTGTACAGAACAGCGAACACATTGCTATTTTTCTTAATACATATGGGTTCGATATCACAAGTAACAGTGCTAAACTCTGGTAGAAATTCAAAACCTGGTATAGCAACCTGAATAGAAACTCCACCACCCCAACAATTTTTTCTGTTTAGAAAGAAATGATCGTAAGACGGTAAAACAAAGTGATCCGAATTTTCATTGTACCAAGTCTCAGTGAACATAAGTGCATCGAAACTAATATTGCAGGATTCTAAAAGGGGCCCCGCCGCGGTGGTCTAGTGGCTAAGGTACTCGGCTGCTGACCCGCAGGGCGCGGGTTCGAATCCCGGCTGCGGCGGCTGCATTTCCGATGGAGGCGGAAATGTTGTAGGCCCATGTGCTCAGATTTGGGTGCACGTTAAAGAACCCCAGGTGGTCTAAATTTCCGGAGCCCTCCACTACGGCGTCTCATAATCATATAGTGGTTTGGGACGTTAAACCCCACATATCAATCAACCGATTCTAAAGATGCGTAGATTTCATCAGATTTACATTGCATGGATCTAACATTTAGATGGAAAACCTTAAAAAGCTTCTCTGTGTTGTCAGATATGATACCACGCATGTCCTGAGGTAGCACGAAGTTAGCATCCATGTTTCCACAATCTGGACAATCGAAGTGTTCGCGCAGGGGGCGCGCATCCTTATCCTCTGGCAATAATCTTGTCCAAATCGCTCTCGCGTTTTATTGCCACGATGGATGAAGTCTCATCGCGACGGGCAAAAATGGGACCGTTTTTTATCCAGACAAACTTCCAGCCATGTTCGCGCTTGCGCGCTATTGCCATACCAAGAAGTCTCTTTAGATACTGACAAAGGTGTTCATTTACAAAGATAGGATGATTTGCCTCACTTCTAAAAGCTTCCAGTGATAGACCCAGGCTTCCGCTCGTAAGTTTGGTTTTTTTAGCCTTCTCTAGAACCTTGTCTCTTTTTTCGCGCTTCACGAACTGAACAATAATGTTCTTCTTTGTCTTGTCTTTCGTTGCCACTCTGTGAATTACGTCTATATCGTTCGCGCAGACAGGTTCATTGATGGCCGTTCCAATTTGAGCAAGAACATCTCCCAAACACTCATTCGGTGTTTCCGTAACACCTTTGATCTCAAGGTTTTTGTTGCGTGAGTACTGCTCAGTTTTGATAAGACTGGTTTGACATTCCATCACTTCCCTCTCTAATGAGCGAACTTTATGCTGGAGCGCTTTATTTTCTTTTTTATGAGAGCTGTTCTCCGTCAAAGTAGCATCAAGCCGCAAGTTAGCATCAAGATTTTTACTAATGAAATCCATGCTGCGCTTCATGTCGTCGATCTCAGTCTGGAGCTTTCTCTCTTCTGCACGCATGCTTCTTTCGAGAGATTCTTTCAAGTTCTTAAATTCATTCCGTAGTTCATCTTTGAACTGTTCAACCTGTTTTGAAACATCCTTTGTCATTTCTAATGGTCACAACAACGAACAGAAAGTGTCACTCTTTGTGGCAGCGGTGACAGCGATAATGTCCTACTAGACATTTAGAAATATTTGAAAATTTTGCTAACCTGTAATGTGCAACATTCAAGAATTACGCCTGCTGCTCCGCCGCTGTCACCGCTGCCAAAAATGCTAGAGGCCCGTGTGCCCTGCGATGTCAGGGCCCGTTAAAGAACACCAGATGGTCGAAATTGCCGGAGCCCTCTACACCGGCATGCCTCGTTAAAGTGTCGTGGTTTTGGAACGTAAGATCCCAGATATTATTCGAGATCATGAGGGAAGCGAGCTTCTAGAATACGCTGGTTTTCTCCGTGTATACTTCGTAGCATGAAATGCTATCAACATAAGATAGGAAGTAGTCTAAGGAAAGCGAGGTTTCAGACCATGATATTCGAATGACTTTCTGATATGACTGTCGCGCTATAGCTCAGCACCGTGCCCCCCAGATCATCACAATGAGAGGTGCGACTGGCCGAAGGCACCACTGGGACTTAAGGTCGGGCTTCCACATGAGGAGGGGGGGGGGGGGGGCTACAGCATGGATAGTCTTCCGGCCCCCGCCTCTCTTGGCCCCAGAAAGGATAAAAATAAAGTTTCATCTTTGTGTATTCTTCCGTGGCATGTCCAGAGGTTGGCGTTGCTTTGAAGAAGACAACATGTACAATGCTCAAAGTAGAGTGCCTGCAGTCTCGCTATATGAAGGCCTATTCAGTACCTCGCGATGATGCATCTTGTGGACGCAGGGGATCAGCATGGGCGTGGTGAACCAGCTGTACACGATCGTGTGGAAGGACGTGTACGTGCAGGCGATCAAGCGCCACTACTACGTGACCGCCCTCGAGGTGGTCCTCATCATCCTCTCGTTCTTCGCCGTCGAGCACGACCGGCCCATACTGCCGACCAAACACTGCGACAAGCCTCCGTGCCTGCACTACTCCGAGCCACGCGAGTACCACGAGCGAGACCTTGTAAACTTCAGCTGCCCGCAATTGGTAATAAGGCAGTTTTAGGGTGATTTTAAGGTGTTAATAAGATTATTATTAATTAACCTTACAGTAAATGCTGGTAGTTTATATTCTAAGGTTTACAACTAACAAATGGCGTGGGATGACAGAAGACCTGCTGGGTCCTCGTGTTTCTTCATCCTGCGCTGTTTCCTTGAAGTAAACTTTGGGGTCATTTACAGTGTTTAAAACAAAACGCCAACTGTACAAATCATTTTTCGACACTGCGGCCTACGTCAGGCTCAAATCAATACGTCCTTTCAACTTTGCTTGCTCTTTCCAGTGCGTTGAAATGGTGTCCAACTTTCGCTAGACTTCGTTTACCGTAGGTAGGAAAAGGTAGTGCCGTCAGTAACTCAACATAACTCCGTTACTCCGGAAATGACGTATCATGACGCGGACACAGCAGAAGTAGGATATAGGAGCGCTCAATTTAATTACACGCAAGGCGCTCGTAAAGAAGACCGGGCAAGAACTTCGTCTTCCTTTCTTGCTGCGCGAGCTCTTCTCTGCGGGTCGAATGCAGCATTCGCCTCCCTCCAGGAAAAGCATCGCCCCGATGCTCTGCTACAAAATACGCGGTGTATGTAGTTGACGTATTATGCAACTGGCTCACTGCAATATGGCTTCATCTGCACAACGTGTACGATTTCAGATTTTTGCTGGTGAGTTCGCGAGGAACTGTCGGGGATGATTTCATAATTCACGTCACTTAGGCACCGTACAACATTGTAGGGACCAAAGTACTTCTTGAGTAACTTTTCAGAAAGACCGCGTTGGCGGATAGGGCTCCAGATCCACACTTTCTCGTCTGGTTGATAAGTGACGTATTGGTGTCGCAGGTTATAACATTGTGCGTCGTAACTCTGTTGCCGGGTGATTCGCACGCGTGCAAGCTGCCGCGCCTCTTCAGCTCGTTGGGTAAAGGCTTGAGCATCGGTGTCTGTATCGTCGCAGTTGTGGAGCAACATGGCATCAAGTATTGTCGTCACTTCGTGGCCATAAAGAAGACTAAATGGCGTGCTTCGGGTAGTTTCCTGCTGCGCCGTATTATAGGCAAACGTCACGTATGGTGGAACGTCGTCCCAATTTTTATGATCCCCGTCGATGTACATAGCATATCGGCAATTGTCTTGTCGAGGCGTTCCGTTAATCCGTTGGTTTGTGGGTAGTGGGAGGTAGTTTTTCGATGCGCTGTTCCACTGAGCTCAAGCACTGACTTAAGGAGCATGGCCGTGAAAGCGGTACCTCTGTCCGTTATTATAATGCTAGGAGCACCATGCCTCAGAACGATATTTTCAATGAAAAATCGTGCCACTTCTACTGCGGTTCCGCTCGATAATGTCTTTGTTTATGCGCAGCGAGTAAGATAGTCGATAGCGACAATGCCATCTTTCGTCGATTCATTCGAAATGTGCGGTGCTTCGTGCGGCTGTAAGAGGGGATTTTCAACTGTTCGGCAATTCGCAACCTCCCCCTCCCCCTCTAAGGTCGCTGCTTTTAATTTCCCCGGTGTGGACTGGGTGATCTTCCTTTTGCCATGTCCCGGGAGCTACCTCTATTATGTTGAATTCCAATGGCGGAGTCGGTGCAGCCGACCGACTTCGCGAGCGAGCACTCGACTCTGGCGTAGCGCATATCCTCCAAATCCACCATCGGAACACAACCCGCCCTGCTGGAGCAAGGCGGAAGCTGCCGCGTTACCCAGGATACCTTGCGCGTGGTCTTTTCCGCTGTCTGTTTCCCACGTGGTTTACCAGCATCGCCGCATCGTTCGTTTGCTTGTTCAGCGCTATTCACCTGTGTGGAATGGATATCACGCCAAGCGTGCAACAGCTATTGTCCACGATGTCTGCTGTCGCTATCGAGTAGCAGAAGCATTGCCGCACGCTTTGCCGAGGTAGCCGAGCCGTCCATGCCGTCCGCCATTATCAACACAACTCGCGCCGCGCCCCCAAGCAGGCAAACGTGTTAAAGGAAATACGTCACGCTGAGTTCCGGTCCACTCCACTGATTTCGGCGGAGCAGTTTTTCCTGCTCCACGGAGGGACTCCCGCTCTGAATCTCCTCCAGCTCTCTCATTAGAACTTTTGACTCTCGCTCTCACTCTGTCATTGGAACACACTTGCTCTGAAAGGAGCAGAAAAACTTGCTCCGACTCGGCCATTGGAATTCAACATTAGATTGGGGAAAATGACCAGGAGAGGGCGAGCGTGACCGGAACCCAGGAGAAACGTGCCGCAACTGTTTGAAACTAACTCGTTCAAAATTCAACGCTAAACAGCCCACCTATGCACCACATTTTCTTCGACCACGGCCGTTAAGACATGTCGTGTATATGAGACGCGCTACTGCAGGTACTGTACGCGCCACGCAAGATCGGCGACAAGCTGTTCCGCGCGGCCTTCAAGGACAATAAAAAGGTGCGCGTGGCGGGCTTCGAAACGGCGGGCCACATGCTGAGCGCCTTCCACAAGGTGTCGCCGATGCCCAACCGAGGACCCGAGCAGCGAGTCGTGGCCGTCACGCTGGATCAGAGTGGCGAGGCTGGCTCCAAGCTCGGGCTCGCGTTCAGCGTCAGCTTCTACGACGAGTTCGAGTTCATGTCGAAGCGGCTCAACGGGTACGCGCTCTTCGAGCCGCTGCCCAACCCGGTGACGCAGCGCGAGAGTGTCGCTTGCCTACAGCTCGCTCTGGGCCAGGCGCACCTCGCATCTGTGGCCGCCGAAACGACGTACGCCGAGAAGCCGTACAACATACTGACGCACCGAACCACCGAGGGTACGTACTTGATCTCGTGCTTGGCACGAATCCTGTGCTAATAACAACCACATAAAACATCAAGGTTTAACAAACACGAGTAGTACGAGGCAGTGGCGTATAGCCACTGCCTCGTACGAACTCGTACTAAGTCACACGTCACCGCTTTTCGAAGAAATGAACTTATTAACCCTACCAGATTACTATCAAACAAGTCTTATGAAACGCTATTACGCCGGACTGAAAGGAGATAACTTTTTGGGCACACTTGCTCGTATAAACAGGCGGACCCTTTTTTATAACACTCGTCATGTTCACACGTGGTTTCTTCCACACACGAACTACGGCAAGGAGATGCTGCGCTTTCTATTGCCGTTCCATCTGAATCAATGATGGCTATTATATGTTTTAGAAGGCATTTTAAAGCTTTAATTCCAACTAAATGATTAAATTGCATAGGAAGCTGTTGCTCACTTTGTTTTCCTATTTGTACACGAAGATGAATTGTCTCTTCCCTGACGAGTGTCATGCTGCACTTATCGTACATTATCTCTTGCAGTTTCTGGAAGCTGCAGTGCCTTTTGACGCAAGACACTGTGAAATACTCGTTTTTTTTTTTTTACACGTCAGGTCCTTACCCGCTCGACATGCCTTCGCACCGGTGGCTGATGCTGATCCGGCTTGGCGTCGGCTACTTGGTGCCTTTCTGCTTGATTCTGTCGCGCGTGGTGGAGGAGACGCAGCAGGGAATGCGCGAGAAGCTGCGCTTGGTCGGCCTCCGGGCCCCCGTGTATCGCCTGGGTCACTGGATGGCCGGCTTCTTCTCTGGCCTCGTGAGCGTCGTCATGGTCATGGCGTACATGACTGCCGTAGAGAACACCAGTGATAACGGCTCGCAGGTGAGTGCATTGCTCTGTCAAGCCAGACTTCTACGATGTAGACGTGCTGGCTTGAGTCTGTGGGCATGCGCACCAGGTAGAAGGGGAGGAGGGGCAGAGGAGGCGAGTTCGTCTCTTGCGTTTTCACCTCGTATGATGAGAAATAGCATTCGTAGAGGTGAATAGATGAGCCGATGAATGCATTTGCCGTAAATACGTGCACAAGTGCAATGGCACTATAAAATTTCGCCCTCTAAGTGGCTTGGGGCCCTTTAACGATTGCAGGCACACGGGGTATCTTCCTTGGTAATCAGGCATACAGCACAAGGCTCAGAATTCATTTCAGTAAATAAAACCAACAAACGAGCATCAGAAACAAATGATGGATGATGAGGCACCCGTGATCAATGGAAACGCTCTCCCATGCGTTCCCGGTAAGGATTAGTTTGCAGCTGTTTTGCACTTCAAACGACGGCTTCGAATGACGTCAGACGGCCCTTCCTTCTCTTCGCGTGCGTTTCCCCCTTTCATATGTAAACTAAAAACTCGTCTATAAACTTTTTCAGTTCATCTTGAGACAGCCCTGGGTATACCATCGAAATCAGACACCAGAAGAACTGCGTGAACACAATGCTGATCGAAAGGAGCGAATTCATCTAGCTGAAAGTGGTCGAGAAACCAAGCACGGTTTACCCCAGCACGCACAAAGCTATTATCAATAGCGTTGCTGTAAGGTAATATTATTAAGATTTAATACAAGCGAAATCCACTCAGTCTTCCACCAATATGAATATTTAACATAATGGAACAGGCAGAAAATGAATGTAGCCTCTGAGCTTATTGTTTGTCCGCTTCATTGGGATACGTCTAACAAAAAAAAAACAATCCTTCGAATAAGACCCCTTCTGTTGTAGAATCAGACGTCCGTCATATTTACAGAAGCCCACATCTTCACATTCCTGTGACCTTGAAAAAGTAAAACTACAAAAGCGTGCCTAAAAACGGCCATACAGATCGCAAGTGCTTTTTTTTTTATTTAGAGTTAGCTCAAGTAACACGAATGAGGTTCAGCCACGGTTTCGAATGTCCCTTATGCCTGCGTCATGCATTCAATTTCCTGTTTGTTTTGGAACAAGAATCCTGGATCGAAACTCCTTCGGTGCTACAACTATTTGATACGTAAGGGTTGGCTGTGGCTATTAATCATTATTATTGCTCGCTTAAACTTCGAGCGTGTTTAGTTGGGCTGGGTCACAATGAAATATTCATATATGACGAGAATTTTCCGGTCAGCATTCATACATTCTTTAAGAACACCGAGTCACCAGCCGCAAGTTTGTAATAATGTTTTTTTTAATATTGCAGAATAACTATAGCTTTAATTGCCTTTTGAAGTTAATATGATTACCGCTTGACTGTGACCGATTGCTCTGCAGTACCAGTACATTACACACGTGAACTTGCACACTCTCTTACTTTAAGGCTTTCCTGGACGACACGAGCAAGCCGGTGGTTCTCATCTGCTTCGCCCTCTTCACGGCTCAATACATTTCGAAAGCGATGCTTATCGCTCTCTTCTTTAGAGACACAGTACTGGGCGTGGTGTTTGCCGTGGTGTACTGGCACATCAGCTACGTCATGCCATGCATACTTCTAGAAGATATGCAAGGTCGCGCGGCCCACTACATTCTCTTGGACCGCTGGACAAAGCTCCTCACCTCAACGCTGCCATGCGTTGGCATGCACTGGTGCTTCCGCATCATAGGCTGTGCTAACGTTGTCGGTAAGAAGACCTTTTATTAGCTTTATTTTTTAATGACATCTCTTTTGCACGCATTACATTGCATCAGTAGACACAAGAAGGCACCTATCCAAGTGGCATACCATAACAATCCTCTCGAGTTGTGAAGGCAGAGAACGTCTCAGATGCTTCATAAAACGATACTTGTCGTCATGGTCAACACAAATGATGCGAGAAACATCACGTGTTGATGTCCCAAGGGACAGAATTTACGTCACCATGGCGTCACTGTGACGTAGCATGACTTCAGTACATTACATTGTCAAATGGTTGAAGGTAGGCCGTTCACGGAGGCAGTGTAACACCACGTTATGGTCAGAAAGCCTAGGAAGGGAGCGGGGGAGCGAATAAATGATTGACACATTGGCTGAGATGAAAAAAATGAAGGCTTTCACCTTCAAGTAAACTTTACAGGAAGTAAAGAATGCTTCTGGCTATCCTGCGACCTGTTGTTTATGTATTGGTTTGTTGTTTCATGATGCTATCTGAAATTACTTGTTCAATATTCACAGATTTAACTAGCAATAGTTACGTGCAGTCAACAACATGAATGCACTAGGCCACGAGTCAGACCCACGCATTGCGATTGTTAGGTAGAGGCCGTAGTGCCGTTTTTAGCCCTCGGTTTACGCTTAGACACTATTTAGGGCCTATCACATTTAATTTCTGAGACGACAGCCCACGAGGTCACGCGCACATGCAGGGGAGCAGTATACATTCACCTCTACTGCATCTTATGTACTGGAACTGGACAACGTCACGATGGTCGAGATCTGGAGTGTTATGCTGATCGACAGCATCGTCAACATCATCCTGGGCTGGTACCTCAGCCACGTTCTCACCTGGTACATTGGAGTGCCGTACGTGCCCTGGTTCCCTTTTACGTATCAATACTGGTTCGCCACACCGAAGGGCATGTTCCAGCAGATCCAGCCATCCATTCCCGATGGAGTTCACTTCGAGACGTATCCAGTGGACAAGGAAGAGGCCGTCTTTGTTAACAGGTGTGTCTCTCTTTTGCCGTTGCCAAACCAATGAAACCGATACGTCAAAACTTCGTACTAGTTAGCGAACAGTGAGGCAAAACAGCACAAAACGAAAAAACAGCAGTGAACACAAAGGAGACAGCGCTGTGTTCTGTGCATCAGCTGTTCCGATTTTCGTTTTGTGTTGTTGTTTTGCAAGAGTATTCATGAACCAACTAGCCCACTTAAGAACCAGTGTTGGTGAATTGGCAGTCAGGGCGCACGAAATTGCATGCCCCTATATTGCTGATACTTGAAAAAAAATGTTTCAACTGCAGCTGGGGTATGCAATTCAAACCTATAAGGATTGAAGGTCGATTGTCAAAGACGGCGCTTATTTTTTAACGTTTGTGTGCTTGCCCGGATGGCTCATTGATGTCTCGACAGAACAGTACCTTAGGTTATTTTGTGATTTTAAATCGACATATTTGCACAGCGCTAACAACACTTTCATAAAAGCAGAAGGCATTTGCTATATATGGGGAGTTGTTCAAGCGTGCTCTCCGAACAACGTATTGATAAAGACATGAAGTATTTACGCATGTTTAGTGGATTACATCTGTGTTGGTCAGTATTTAAAAAAAAAAGTCACAGCTTTGCCACAAAGGCGAAGCAATGAACACGATAGCAACCAATCGGAAGGCCACCCGCGGAATGGCAAGTAGATTGAAACTTGCCCCGCGTTTCTCACGCATAAATGACGCACGAAACGTACTCACAGGTACAGATGAACACGAATATAAGTGTCTCTGGTTGTTACTTCGCCGTGTCTGAAAAGCGCGCCCTTTTCGCAAACAGAGACTGTGCTGCGAGTGCAGGGACCATTGTGCGCCCGGTAACTAAAACAGAATCGTTCCGGTGAAAGCCCTAAGCGTACGATTGTGCCCACCGCGAGATAAGCGAGAGCTTCTCCTCTTCGCGGGCAAAGTACTCGTGGAAAATGAGAGCGCGCTGCAATGCCGTGACAGTCTGGCAACGCGCGCTCATGGCGCCATCTCGCTGGTAAGGCTGAAACATGATAGTAGTTCTCCCCGAGATACCCGTCACCAACGGTAAGTGGTAGATATAAATAACTTGCCGTTTGAACGTTGAAGGGGATGCTCCTCCATGGTTCAGTGGCTAACGCGTCGCACTCACGACTCAAAGGTTCCACGTTCGATTCCGCGCACAAGAGTCTCTTTCTAAATTATTCTTTTTTTCTTGCGTTTACATATATATATATATATATATATATATATATATATGATTGTATACATATACGGTGAGCGACGCCGGTGGCACAACCCAGCTGAGAGTGTCCATATAATTGCTATCGCAATATTATACGCGCAATTTTTCAGTAAATATGGTTAAAAGTTCATCGCGCTCGTCGTCGTCATTAGTGTTTCGACCAAAGCGTGTTTTATGTGCCGAAGTGTACCCATATGTTCTCGTCGAGCTCCACGGATGTCTGGTCTTAAGTGACCCGATTACGAGGCTGGCATTTGGCTCACGGTCACTATAGGGCCGTCGACAATGGTATCTAACAACATTCCATGCATAATAATCTACGACAGCTATCCTGGAAACTTGGGGAAACTTCTATAACGTGCAATGAAAATAAGCGAATATTTGTTATTGTCGTAATTTTTCGTGCTTGTTCCACCGCGTGAACCTGAGCAGGCTGGAATACGAGAACAAGCAAAAGCACGTTCTGCGAGACACGAGCTTCAAGGCGTACCAGGGGGAAATCATGGTCATTTTGGGCCCCAGCGGTGCCGGAAAGACAGCGCTGGTGAACATAATCAGCGGGAGTGCGGTGGCTACCCAGGGTCAGGTGGGTGGTGAATCCCATTGGGTTTTTGGTTTTTACATTTTAAAGTTCTAAAGGGGACCTTACACAGGAGGAATGAGTATTTTAAAGCCCCGCTGTGGTGCTCTGGTGGCTAAGGCACTCGCCTGCTGACACGCAGGCCGCAGGATCGAAGCCTGGCTGTGGCGGCTGCATTTTCGGTGGAGGCAACAATGTTGTAGGCCCATTGATTGATTGATATGTGGGGTTTAACGTCCCAAAACCACTATATGGTTATGAGAGACGCCGTAGTGGAGGGCTCCGGAAATTTAAACCACCTGGGGTTCTTTAACGTGCACCCAAATCTGAGCACAAATGTTGTAGGCCCGTGTGCTCATACTTGGGTGCACGTTAATGAACCCCAGGTGGTCAAAATTTCCAAAACCCTCCACTGCGGCGTCTCTTATAATCATATGGTGGTTTTGGGACGTTCAACCCCACATATTATTATTATTGTGAGTATTTCACAGTAAAACTTCATGTAACTAAACGATCCGTCCCTCCACGAACAGTTTCCTTCTCAACAATTACCTACTCAATTGAAAACCCCTCAGGTATGTGCCTAAGAAGTTAGGTGAACCACACTAAACACCACTTGTACACTAGAAATAGCTGAAAAAAGTAAATAAATAATGTGCGCACTGAACTTGTGGCTCGCGCTAATCCAGGTGGAAGTGCTTTGAGCATGCGCCAAGTTAGAAAAAAAACTTGGGGACTGTTTGAGGACGCTTCTTCTTCAGCGATACTGTAATCAGGCTTAATGTGCATCACCTTATCAATCGCCAGTCTCGCTTCGCTATCCTATCAAAGGGTGTCTACACCTAGTACACTGTTGAGGTCACCACTAAGTCATAATTATTCCTTGTGTGATTAGGCGAAGTATTCGCTACGCGTCCGTAAGGCAACACGTGTGCGCAGCTACGCACTCTTTTTTATTCAGTTGCTGGTAATTACGATTGGTTATGCCTTCTAAGGGGGGCGGGGGGGGCTTTAAACCGACCACTCATTGCGAGATTCAGCTGCTTTGACTGATAATATGTGGGGTTTAACGTCCCAAAACACAATGTGATTATGAGAGACGCCGTAGTGGAAGACTCCGGAGATTTCGACCACCTGGGGCTCTTTAACATGCACTTTAATCTGAGCACACGTGTATACAACATCTCCGCCTCCATCGGAAATGCAGCCGCCGCAGCCGGGATTCTATCCCGTGACCTTCGGGTTAGCACCCGAGTGCCTTAGCCACTAGACCACCACGGCGGGGCCAGCTGTTTTGACTCCTGGTGCGATACTACAGATCTGCTACGCGATACCACATGCGCCAAGAAGACTCCTTTGCATGATATACCTATATATGTATATCTTTTTCGACACAGTTCCAAGCATCGTCGTGTGTCTGTGGTATAACATCTGCTCGCCACGCTGAAGTCGTGGGTTGAATTCCCACTCAAACTAAAGTGTTTATTTATTGCATCTTTCTCAAATTCTGGCCCACCGGCAGACAACGCTGATTTTTCGCTTGCGACCAATGACACCAGTGCCGGCCCCAGCATGTCCGCGAAACGAGCTCTTCCACACTAACGCGTTTATACTCTGCGTCTTTCAGTACCGTCCGCGAAAATTCAGAGTCCCTCTGTGTCATGTGCTACCCAGATTTTTTTTTCACCATACATCATCACAGAGTCGAATGACACACGAATTTTTCTTAGTTTAATTTAACGTTCAGAGTATGACATGTCAGAACTTTAAAATTCTGAGACACGCCGTGGTGGGGACTCTATATTGGTATTGGCCATCTGGACTTTTTTTAATGAACACCTTAATGCGTGTGCCCGCGTGATCTTGCATTTCACCATTGCAAAATGCGGCCACCGTGGCCTGCGATCAAACTCACGTGCTCGAGCTTAGCTGCTAAGCAACCGCGGTGACTGACATTCGTCATAAGCGATTGATTGATTGAATTATTGATTGATTGATTGATTGATTGATTGATTGATTGATTGATTGATTGATTGATTGATTGATTGATTGATTGATTGATTGATTGATTGATTGATTGATTGATTGATTGATTGATATGTTGAGTTTGACTTCCCAAAACCACCATAGGATTATGGAGAGACGCCATAGTGAAGGGATCCGGAAATTTCAACCAGCTGGGGCTCTTTAACGTGCACTCAAATCTGAGCACACGGGCCTACAGCATTTCCGCCTTCATAAGCGAACGAACGACGTTAGCTCTATTTCTGATGGGCACGCAGGTTATCGTGAACGGCTACGACGTGGCCGTGCAGACTGCGCGCGCCCGCCAGACGATGGGCGTAGTGCAGCAGCGTGACGTGCTCTTCTACGACCTGACCGTGGCCGAGCACTTGGTTTTCTTCGGTGCACTGGCGGGACTCTCCGGCGAGGCCCTGTTACGCCGCTGCGTCGAGCTTCAAGACATGTTCTCGCTGGTCGACATCGCCGAAGTGCGAACCAACCTACTTGCGGAGGCCCAGAAACGACGCTTGGCCATCGCCATAGCCATAGTGGTCCCACGCAAGGTATTACTGATATGACCTACATTTGGGCTTAAATTTCAGTGTGGTCAACGTGCAGATGGAGAAGACACCGGGTGATCGACACAATTCCAAGTGTTGAAAACAGTGGAGATAGTGCATCCATAAAAACTCGCGAGGTCCCTTAAAGATCAACTCCGGCGATTTTTCGAGGTCAAATAATCTCAATTAAATTCGCTGGGTATGTTCATTTGCACATTTTAGTCCTTTATGCCAAATCACAGGTTTGAGTGATGCACTGATCGTTTGCAAATGAATTTTAAAAATTGCTCCGAAAAGCTCACCTCACTTGTCAGAACTATTGGCAACACTGTCTGTGTGACGTCATGTTCGGCATGTTAACGGAAGTGACGCATCGCTACTTCGGCCGCTACAGCATTTATTGTGCTTTCCACAAGGCGACAGCCGCGGTGTTTAGCACGGGTATAGCACGGGAATGCTTTCTTTCTTCCTCTGTGGTGTTTGGCCAGTGCTTCGCTGGACTGACTTTCACAGTTTTCATACTCCACGCCGGCGGAACCAGTTTACGGCCTCCGGCTCTACCAAATAGTACGTCATACGCAGACAGGGCGCTTGGTTGGGTTTCAGTTTCGGTATTGCACATTTTTGCCTATTAAAATTTATTTTCAAACTTCCTGAGCATTTCAGCAATTGGGCTCGTGACAAGAGTGTCTCAGGAACATAGAAACAACATAACCTTGACATGGTCAAAAAATCGCCGGAGTTGGCTTTTAAGCATTCGCCTAAGATCCCTCAAAGGCGAAAACGGTCTTTTTATTCTCAGCCAACTGTATTGATCACCCCGCCCAGGAATGTTTTTGCACCTAGTGAGTGCATTCGATCCTATCAGCAAGTTCTCTGCGTGCGTTTTACGTGCCCCAGAATATATGATGCATTGATTATTCTGATATAGAAGTAGCGCCGACAACTTGGGAACATACATTCGTAAAAGGCTTTGTTCAGTGTCAGTGAACCATAATCAAGATACGAAGTATGCTTGAACATGGGATGTCGCTGGAGCCAACGTTTCGACGAGCGGTTCAGGGAAACATTTGAAGACAACACCATTTGTCGAAACATTGGCTCCAGCGACACCCCGTGTTCAAGGACGCTTACATGCGGCGCACTTAGATATTCAAGTGCGACGCACTTTAGTGGCCTGGGACGTCGTATGCTGCCATCTCATGTCGTCGCTTGGTGCCATGCAGACAGCACCACGTATAGCATAGTCGTGTACAGCATATCCAGGTAAAATATCGCATAACAAGGGAGAGGTAACGTAAATGACGGATAAGAAGGGAACGGAGGGACAGCGTAAAGCGCGTAAAGCACAGCATAGCATGCATGGCGTCACCCAAGCAAAATCGTATATGAAACAGCAATGTTAAGCATGGTCATGTATAGCATAGTAAAGCAAGGGGGCGGAAAATGAATGTGAGGGTGAAGAGGAAGGGAAGTGTAAAGCATAGAATAGCCCTGGTTGAGTACAGTATAGCTAGGAGGTAGAAAATAGAAGTGAGACTGAGGAGAAAACATGCGAGTGAATGTTTTTTTTTTCTTTTTTCGCGCCTAGTGAGTACATTTTATTTCTGTTCCTGCCTACGTATCATCATGACTGACCAACTCGCCCGATCAACCATCTTGCCAACATACAGGTTCTGATTCTGGACGAGCCTGTGCGTGGCATGGACGCGGCCTCGCGCATGAACGTTTGGCAGGTGCTGGACAAGCTGAGGCCTACAACGTGCATCATCATCACAACGCCCGAGGTCGAGGCTGTCGAAGTGATCGCCGACCGCATCGCCGTCCTGGGCTACGGGGCTCTCAAGTGCTGCGGCCGAACTGGGTTCCTGCAACGGCGCTATGGCACCGGATACAACGTCACCATCCAAAAGGGCCCCAAGTTCGAAACGAAACGTACCTTACAGGCCCTTCAGGTGCGAGAGCGTTTGATCCTTTGCTACAGCGATGAAATGGAAGCGGTGTTGATGAGAAAGCGTTGAAAAGACACCATCAAAACAAAATGCGATGGAAGCTAATGCAATGTGTTTCAGTAGAGGCATTCACACCTGCAACGGCGCTATGGCACCGGATACAACGTCACCATCCAAAAGGGCCCCAAGTTCGAAACAAAACGTACCTTACAGGCCCTTCAGGTGCGAGAGCGTTTGATCCTTTGCTACAGCGATGAAATGGAAGCGGTGTTGATGAGAAAGCGTTGAAAAGACACCATCAAAACAAAATGCGATGGAAGCTAATGCAATGTGTTTCAGTAGAGGCATTCACACCTGCAACGGCGCTATGGCACCGGATACAACGTCACCATCCAAAAGGGCCCCAAGTTCGAAACGAAACGTACCTTACAGGCCCTTCAGGTGCGAGAGCGTTTGATCCTTTGCTACAGCGATGAAATGGAAGCGGTGTTGATGAGAAAGCGTTGAAAAGACACCATCAAAACAAAATGCGATGGAAGCTAATGCAATGTGTTTCAGTAGAGGCATTCACACCTGCAACGGCGCTATGGCACCGGATACAACGTCACCATCCAAAAGGGCCCCAAGTTCGAAACAAAACGTACCTTACAGGCCCTTCAGGTGCGAGAGCGTTTGATCCTTTGCTACAACGATGAAATGGAAGCGGTGTTGATGAGAAAGCGTTGAAAAGACACCATCAAAACAAAATGCTATGGAAGTCAATGCAATGTGTTTCAGTAGAGGCGTTCACACCGAGAAAAAGTTTATTAATTTTACTACCGTGTGATTTTTTCAATAATTTTAGACTGAGTAGTAAATACAGATGCATGTTGCTTTGTAATGAAACAAACCTAATAATTTGTATGCTTGCTAGTAGGTTGTTCTGGATGGCTTAGCATTTCTTTGTTTTTGTATCACGGCCTCTGCGATCAGTCACGTTAGTGTGCAGCCGGCACCCATCTCGGAGGCCATGATTAATTACAACGACAAAACAGAAGCGCGAAGCGTGCTGACTTAAGCACTTTAGTGACCGAACTTCTTGCATAATATCCACAGTGTTGCACCTTGTGTATGAAACGTAGTGGGAATTCACCTGGTCTGGGAGCTCACGAGACAAACTCACAGGATAAAAAGAAACTCGAGGAGCAGTTAAAGGAATGCGTATCAAGCTATATGACCGAAAAGTAATAGGCACTGAAGTATGCACAACTACTGAGTACTGCGAGCGCCACCATAATTTTACTATGCCCCGTGAAAACGTGTTTATTTTCTGTGTGATTTACTTGTTCCTTATCAGCAACATTCCTCGAGAATAATAATGAGAACTATTATTGCGTGAGACCTGCTTAACCTAATGGCATGTGAGCTTGTCTCTCGCATGCGTCACCAATTCACACAACCTTAAGTTCTTCCTTCAACTATAGTCTCACTTAAACCCATTCCCACTCTATTATGAGTCCATTTCAGTATTCATCTTAACCGATTCTCGCATTTCACGCATGTGCATTCAACATCGACCACAGGCCAGAGTGCCGGAGAGCCGAGTGCTTCAAGAACACCGAGACTCGGTCGTCTACTTTCTGGGCATGCGCAATGGATGCACGCCTGTGTCAGCAGCGCTCCAATACCTTGAAAACGACATGCGAGGAATGAACATCGAGTCTATGACGGTCGGTTCAGCAAACCAGATATTTCGCTTTAATTTTCTAGATGAATTTGAACGCGTTTATATTCTTATCTTAGATGGTGGCGTCTTTTCCGATATATTCATGACAGAAGAATTTCCTTTGTGACCTGCTTTTTTTTAGACCTGTGGCAAGTTTTCTGTCTTCTTCTGTTTGCTCTTATTTTTAGTTTATTTTATGTATCCCACTCCCTGTGTAAAGATATGCGCTATGAAATGAATTATTCAATGTGGATAGAAGTGTTAACACGTGTGTGCTTGAAAAATAAACGAGATGCATTTAAGTATCTGGGAAAAAAATAAGAAGATCGACAGGACTCTTCACATGCTTAGATAAACGTAAAATATTTACTGATGATCACAGAGAACAGGCACACATAATAGAGTGCATGATAGTTATAATAAAACTTGCTGATCACTCCTCGGTGCTTACCGCAGGAGGAGGGATGACAATAAACTGATGTTATGGTTATCACCACTCTAATTCCGACTAGATTTGTTGCATTTAAAGGCAAACGGTTAAATAACGTTGGCTTCAGGAGGGTTATTCAGGTAACCAATTCTCTCTATCAGTCCCTAATATCAGAAATGCACCGAAATAACGTTTACTATCCGGAAATAATCTAATTAAGCCGGTATATCACAATGCTACAAGAATATACAACGCGCACCGAATGGCGCATCTGATATGGACAATACTTACATGTTACACGACAATCATAAATGTAAAACTTGCTTTGTATACAAAATTTTCTTCAGCACCCTGGTAAGCAATTATTTTTTTCAAAAGGAAAGATTATGTGAACGTTTAGCTGGTTGAGGTGATCTAAAAGGTGCAATCAACAAAACCAAGATATGTGTTGGTGCACAATCGTAGATCTCTAAACATTGCGCTCATTCTTCTTGATCTTGCAGAGGGCAGAATGCACATTCTTTCTCATGTGGGACATGCTTATAGAACTAATGAAAGCTCTTCTGCACCTTACATATGCTTCATAAAAATATCTACAATCATGTATTCTTAAGGGGACACTAAAGAACAATGATTTTGCTCATATTAGCTAATTACTTTCACAATTGCAAAATAATTGCTCTTACCGTGAGAAGACGCTTGGTAAGCGAGAAAAACGGGTATTTACATAGGTTCTACGTATACAGATCCTAATCAGCAAAAATGAAGTAAGTTGTCATCTGAATAGGCACACACAATGTAAAGTTTCAGGAAATTTCGCTGCGTCAATGTCACCAAAATATGAAAGCAAACTATTTGATATTAGTGGCATCCTGCGTCTTAATTACGGTGCTAAATTGTCCTCGATTTTTTTATATTAATAAACGTGTTAGCGAAATTTTGAAAGTGGAGTGCTCAGAACACCATTTATAAATTTAAACTCTTTTATCGTTTTTCTTTAGTGTTCTTTTAATCTGTGGTTGTGTCCCTTTAACTTCGTCTTCTTTTGTTTGCGTTGCTTCAGTTTAAAGTGCAAGGAAAAAAAAGCGCCCTAATATTCACCACGCTACAGAGGTCACTACGTCTTGGATGATTGCTAAATCTGTACTGACAATTACAAGTTCAATAAAATAAAAGAAAATGAAGCAGACGATGTTACTGCACTGGACTAATTCGTTGCGTTCTGCTTCCACCTAAACGCACCGCTTCTTTTACCTTTGTTCAAGAGCAGTTTGGGGGCCGGTATACATAGTAGACTTGTAGCTATCCTTAGAAAAGAGAGCTACTTACTTGTACTGCGCGCTCGGTACCCTTTCGCAGGAGAACGTGGTCAAATAAAATAAAAGAAAATAAAGCAGACGCTCTTACTGCACTGAAATAATTCGTTGCGTTCTGCTTGCGCCTAAACGCACCGCTTCTTTTACCTTTGTTCAAGAGCAGTTGGGGGTCCGTATACATTGTAGGCTTTGTAGCTATCCCTATAGACAAGAGAGCTACTTACTTGTACTGCGTGCCTGGTACCCTTTCGCAGGTGAACGTGGTCACCATGCAGGACCTTTTCACTCGCTTGATTCTGGAGCTGGACGCGGCGAACGTCGAGTCGCGGCGCCGCGCGGCGTCCTTGGCGCGGCGCAGCTCTCTGAAGTCGCACACGGGCGCAGCCACCGAGTTCGAGTACTCGCAACGAGACATCATCCCCACCGAAAACCTGGGCGGCGTGTCCGAAGTCGAGGAGTACGAGTCGTCGGTGCAGATCGAGCAGCACTTGAAAAGCATCTTCGACCTGAAGGCCGGCACGCCGACGTTCGTGCAGACGCTGGTCGCCATGATCGAGAAGCGTCGCAACTACACGTGGCAGACGTTCGCGTTGCCCGTCCTTTGCTGGCTGCTGCCGGCCGCCCTCATGTTCGTGGAGTGTCAGTCTGAGAAACGCCTCGGCAACCAGCTGGCGGTCAGCTTCGCAGGCGACCGGATGACGTACGACCTGCCCTCGCTGCACCCGGGATCCACTGTGTTCGTCTCGGCCGACAAATCGTCTGAGCCTTTCAAGCAAGAATATCGGCGATACCTGGACAGGCAGGACACAGAGGTACGTGACAAGCATTGCGTCTCTCCCCTTTTGCCGTCGACATTGACGCGTAGACGAATATTTCGATCGAACGAGCTTCACATCTTGTTGTCAGAAGCTAGTGTCATGAACGTGCTCCAGAAATAGAGTAGACTATGACTCGAAGAAAAAAATTTCTATGATAAAATTCATTCGTTCAGAGCACCTAACCAGTCGCGCTTCATCATAATTATATTTTAGCACATATATAAAATTTACCCGACTGGAAACGGTATTCAGTTAACTATAAGAGGACGTACTCGCAATCTTTGAGTTCTCTCTGACGCCTGCCTTCCCCAAACGAATGCCCCTTTCTTTCGAAAGGTCAAGGACGCCCCCAACGTGCAAGGTCTCATGATGGAGTTCAAGAAGTCGCGCACCGCCTTCCGCGAGTACATGGCCGGCGCCGAGTTCCAGGCGGGCCCTGACAACAACACGGCGGGCAAGGCTGTCGCGTGGTACAACGGCGACTCCTACCACACACAGTCGGCGTCCCTGGCGGCCGTCGGCACTGCGCTTCTCAGGAAAATCTCGGGTGACGACGACGCCATGATGGTGACTGTTCTGCGGCCTCTCAGGACGGACAACGACACGGTCGCTTCACACAGCGCGCAAAACCTTCGCTACGCCGACGAGCTGTCAGCCCTGCTGTCCTCGCGTGTGCTTCGCATGGTCCTGCTGCCGGCCACAACTTCGGTGGTGGCGGCCAGCTTCGTCCTCTTCCCGATCGAAGACCGCGTCACCAATTCCAAGACAATGCAACTAATCTCCGGCGTGCACCCGTTCATCTACTGGCTGGGCAACTACGTCTGGGACATGGTGCTCTCCCTAGGGGCACTCCTCGTGCTTTTCATTCCCATGTTCGTCTGCCACTCGGAATTCATGAGCATCGGTGAGCGCTCCATTTCACTCGGTTGTTATCTTGGTCATTGGAAAGATTAACCCTGAATTAACTTCCAATCAGAGGTAATGATACGAGCACTTTACCGCTCTGCTCAAACCATGGGGGCTGGCGATTCACTAGAGTGAGAATTAATTGTAGCTAAAGTGGAATGCAAGACGAAATGCGATCATTTATGCTCGAGATAGTTAGCTGTTCATCAGGCCATAAGCAGACACCCGAGTGGACTTAAGGAAAGTGGATGTAATAGCTCTCCATGCCTTTCATGCAGTCTGGTTGTCATCAGGAGTCATCAATGGCATCCAAACAATAACATAATTATTCCGCCACAAGCATTGTGTACTTGTCTTTAGTTCTAAGAATTCCATGTGAAATAAAATAAAAATCAATAAACAGCTTTCGAGCCAGCTTTAAAATAACATTGTCAACTGAACATAAAAAACGCTACTGACGAATAAATCATCCGGACGAAGCATATCGTATTTACTCGCCTAATATCAGCACCATCTCTAGGGTAGCACTGGCTAACTTTTGGCTAATGTAGGCTAAAGGTAATATCTGTTAACTAAAGTCGACTTGTGTCAGTTATTTCAGTAAACACTTCACACACCACAGCCCTTAGGATTTTTTTGTGCTGTAAATGCTGCGCACCAAGACAAGCTATAGTATGTCTAACGCTACGCGTAATTATACACGGAATGAAGTAACGAATAAATATGCATACACAGCGTATCTACGTTGCAGGTATTAAGAACAAACCAAGGAGTCCAAATAGCAGCCACAGATAAACAAGCTAGTATAATTCAAACTTGACATGTTCTTTTTTTTTCCTCGAGAAATTTCGATACCCCCGTTTAACTGGCCCTTACTTTCTGTTCAATACCTGTAAATAGGTGTGGGATGTAGAAAAAGGACTCCTTATGTTCCTGAAGATCAGCGCACCCGAACAACCACTTTCATCGCAGTGAGGTGAAGCAGAGTTATATGAGTGACGATTCTATCTCTCCCACGCATGCTTTCATGTTGATATTTATTCGGTTCCCACACTTTACCTGAATACTGCATCCCTCCTTTGCCCTCGGCCAAGTCCTTCCTATATGAGAACATGAAAGCAAACTCGCGCTTTTTTTCTAATCAGACGCTGTACTTCTTTTTATTTTTTCAGCGATAACCATGGTAATGGTCTTCCTCAGCTACGTCCACAGCATACTGGCGCTCACCTACTGGTTCTCCTTCGTCACTGACTCCGTGATCAGCGGCTTTCTGATTGTGAATGCAATCAATGCCCTCTCAGGTAAACAAAGCGCGCCGCTAAGCAAGCGGAAATCGCGAGACACGTTAGACGTCCGGTTAAAGGGGAAAACTCCTTATCCGTAAAGTTATTGCGGAGAAATTTTGCACACACGTGTATACGTGCACTCACTCGTTGCTTATTGATCCTCTTTATTGCTTACTTACCTTTTCCCCTGTTTTGTAGCCATCTTCTGAAGTTACAGAATACAAATGCACGTAAGAGTATTAATGGTCAAATAACGTTCCAGTGTGTGTGTGTGCTACGGGTTGAAAATGCGTCTATCGACTCCCTTTAAATGTTACTTTACAATTACTAGCAGAGTATTACTAATTGTTGAGCGAGCATTGCTAACCAATATAAGCTGAATTAGTTAAGAGGTTCGTAGAAAGCGATATTTGCGTATACCATGCCCAAAATCACATCGGAATTCTCGCAGACACTACAGTAGACTTTAGACGTCACAAGCAATAAAGAGCATTATGCCACTCCGGTGTATAGTCACTCTTGAACAAAAACATTAAACACTTGTTCTTATTATAACCAATGATAGCGAGGGGAAAAAAGAAGCTTGAGATGAAAAATCTGTAAGCTGCAGGGTTGTGTCGAGCCACCGTAGCGACAAGCGGACTTGTCTACCTCAACGCTAGAACAGAACTGATTTCTTTAGCTCTAGCTTGTCTACCCTTCGTGCCCTCTCCTTCATCCTAACGAAGGAGGGAGGGGTTTCGTGACGAATTTTATGAGCGAATAAGGAACAGGCATTGCCCGAATAAAAAGGAAATAAGGAAGTGGTAGGGAGGTGAGGATGTACACGTGTCCCGGTTGTCGAACTGGTTGTCAGAAGTTAACAATGGCAGGTTTGAATTCCTGTACAGAGGGCTTAACTCACTGTGTTTTTTTTTGTATGTGCCATATGTACGAATGCATTCAAGAGTCCCTATACAAACGTTTATACTGACTGGCTGGAGTGTACTAAACTTGTGAATAAGGTATGACTCTGTACGTTTGCTGTCTTTTTGCGAACCCGAAGTTTGAAAGAAGAATGTACGGAGCTTGAAATGTATAATTTGAGAGTTGTGTCCTGTTACAATAAAATGATGTGCCACTACTTTGGGTAATTTCTTTGCTGTGTCCTTGCCATGACCATTTAATCTAACATTAACAGGTCGTCCTGTTTCGTCAATGTACTGTTTATGACAACATGAACATTGGATCTGTATGTAAGGTTTTCCCTAGAGCAGGCAAAACTAGATTTTATAAGATGAACATAATCACTACCACTGCGTTTAAGTATCATGTGATCTTGAAGGTGTTTGTAAGTCTTGTATCTTGAACGAGAGCAAGGTGTTCCTTGGACAGTGGAATGAGAGTTTACTTTTGCATGCACAAACATGTCCTTTATATTTCTGTTGCGGCGATACACGAACTCTGGTATTTCGGGAAATGCTTCTCTAAAGCACTCGTTGCTTGCCAATGTTGTATAATACTTACGAAGGATATTATTTATTTTTGGTAGCGTATTCGAGTATTTGGTTATAAATGCTGGTGGCACTTATAAGTGTGGCATAAGGAAAATGAGACTCGAAGCATCAAGAAGGGAATACCATAGAATCACTATGACCTGCCGTTTCTTATTTCTTTTGAGGTTGCAACAGACTACAGTAGAACTTCGTGGATGCGGTGCGTTGTGCCGAAGAGGGCGCTTGAGGAGCCCGCTACGCTGACAGTCATAAGGGCGTAGGTTTGAATCCCGTCCACAATGACCACATTTCGAAGGGATGGTTGATCTCATTCCCAACTACGGCGTGTGTCACAGTCACATAATGGTATTCTCACATGAATATTTTCAATCAAAGCATCCCGTAGAAGACCTTACCTCATAACAGTATTGCTAGAGCATGTGTAGATCCTGTGGAGTCTTCTACACAAAATTTATGGTTAGTGAACTCTTTAATGTGCTATAGACTCCAGCTACAAGAACATAACAGTTCTTGGCAGCCTAAAAATATTACAGGTAGTGCCCATAATACATAGATTTCATGAAGTGGCCATATACATTTTGCCCCGGAGAAAATCAAGAGAGCTGTTAAAATTACCATCCACAAATTGCGGAAATTTATGTTGAAGTCCACTCAACGATTTACAGCCCGCGTTTTAGCAGACGCCGAATGCGCTTTAAACTTTCTACAAACAGTCCACACGCTATTAACCACTTGGTACAAAATGTATCACTTCGTGACTGGTACAGGAACAGTGAGCACCATGGGCTACCAGTTGGTGATGATCGCGCAAGAACAGGGTTCCAAGCACTTGATCTCGCTCACCCAGCCATGGGACCCACTGTTGATGGCCCTGTACCTACTGCCTCCATTCTCCTACACCTGGGCCATCACCAAGGTTGCACAAAAGGTGAGCGAAGATCGCTACTGCCAGGGCACGACGCAGATGGTGCACGACGTGTGCGCCTACCTGCACAACAGCCCCGACGAAGGCGCCGTGCTTCTGACGAATCTGCGATACTGCTGCGCTACCTTCTACGCCAGCAACGGAAAGACAGTCAGCCACCTCAGCCCATTTGCATTTCACAGGTATGGTATACCCGTCGATGTTTTAGTTTACGCAGACATCTGCTACAGCGACAGGCAAAACTTAATAGACGGTCACGCGAAAGCCTGTACCAGCCTGTAGGTGTTTTTGTTCCGATTTCCCCATCTTTATTGCTAAGTTAACACCCTTTTTAAATGCGAATCCATTTCTTAGTCGGGCTATGTCAGGCGTCCGTCAGGATCCGTCCAACCCCCTCTCCCATAGCAGCAGCTGCGGACGCGCGCGTTTATCCTCACCCCTAGCAACCGGAGCCCCCCCCCCCCCTTCTTGGCTTGAACGTGACTTGCCACCGCCTCAATGCAGCGCGTTTGAAACGCGTTTGTAGCGTTTGTGCTGCCAGCGTTTGTGTAGCGTGTGTGTTGATAAGGCGCTGACATTATGGCCGTCAGGGGCAATGACAGGTGCAGTGCTTCGCCGCTCCTCTCGCAGTTTGCTCTCTCTCCTCTCTGCACCCCACTATTCCGTCCGCTCGCTCGTACGTATATATAAACGGAGTGAAGCGCTCGCCTCCCTCTCGGCCGTTCACTGGCTGGTGAATTTGTAAATAAATGGTTAAACGTTACAAATCATTATCTCGTCATTAATTTACGCCTATAAAATTACTACGCCGTGTACTCTCGGCGCAAGAAGTGCATTCGCATTTCCTCGCGATTACTTTCAGGGAGGTGGAGGCTCTTTTTTTTTACTAGGCTGGAAGAGGAAGAAAATCTGTACAAACAGACATGGTGTTTACCTGTGGTCTTTGATTGATGATCGATATATGGGTTTAACGCCCCAAATCCACCATATTATTATGAGAGACGCCGTAGTGGAGGGCTCCGGAAATTTCGACCACCTGGGGATCTTTAACGTGCACCCAAATCTGAGCACACGGGCCTACAACATTTCCGCCTCCATCGGAGATGCAGCCGCCGCAGCCGGGATTCGATCCCGTGACCTGCGGGTCAGCAGCCGAGTACCTTAGCCACTAGACCACCGCGGTGGGGCACCTGTGGTCTTTCAAAAGTGTGTTAACTTGGTGATGGTGGCAATCCAGCACGGCAAACCTTTACGCGCTATTTAAAATATACCTACCAGTACGGCGGCAGGATGAATGAGAGTGTTAAGTAGTATTCAGTGCAACAGTGGCTGTCCGCGACAGCGGAGAGCCGATCGTATCCCTGGCACATGGAGACATGAGAGATCCACAGACAAGAGCGTTGTTGTTTTCATTGCCTCTCTGTTGTCCTGTAGGTGACCCCTAGTGTTCTAAATAACGACAAGTTGCTTAAGGTTAAGTGTGAAACTATACATTTGCGGGGCATTAACGGCGAGAGAGAACGCAGCACTTCATGCTTTGTAGGAACAGAACGGCCTATAGGGTGCTTTCTTCGTAAAATTTTATGTAAATGAGTGTTTTTGTTTTTGTTTTTGTTTCAGGGAGGAATGCGGGGAAGGGGTTGGTTTGTGTGGAATAGAGTTGACTTGTAGCGAGTCGTCGATGTGGTTTTGTCTAGTGGTCGTTATCCAGTCGAAGCTTCAAAAAAAAACTAAAGTGTACCGTCCAGGCCTACTTTCGACCGTTTGAAAACAAGCTAAGCTCACGAATCCTCAATTTCTCGATTCCGTCATCCAGGATAATTATATTCGATTGCGTTCCCCGAGCTTCCGGCATTTCCGGAAGAGTGGGATTTAGGGACCGAAATGCGGATTAACTGGGAGTCTTACTCGGTCGTGATGTCATTGTACGAGTCCGAAAAGTCTGTGCGGAAAATGCAGGGATGCCGTCCTCGTCGAGCTTCTCGTCATGCTCGTGGAAGGCTTTCTGCTGCTGGTGTTGCTTGGCTTGTTGGAGCACGGCATGCTGCGGTGGTTCCGATCGGGTTCCCAAACGCCGGCAGCACCGGCTCAGGGTTTGCGCGAGGGAGTGGCCGAGGAGAGGAAGGTCGTGGAGAAGATAGTCGCCGGCAATGACTTCACGAAACCGAGGCTCGTTATACTCGACATTCGTCAGAACACCAACAACCGGCAGGTACGTAAGCGTTCCGCAATGACATTCGTCTTTCAGTTTTCACATCCATGGATGCCACAAGCAGCACATGTAGCACACGTCATGGGCGTGGACATTCCAACACGTGCTTCACTCGCGAGTTAAGTTCTGTGAGGACATGAAATGTAAACCTTTTACGAACGTCCTTTCGTAATCGTATAACTACATTTTTTTAAGATGCCCCAAATTCGCTCTTAGACTCATCACACCACTACAGCCACTGGTGTTTACGTGTTTTCACTTGCATAAATGTGATCAGGGACATTCCTTAACTCATTCGCTTAGTACCTTCGAGTCGAATCAACCTAACTACTGCAAACCAAGAAATATAAATAAACATGTCACAAAAACGCTTCTCCTCCATAGAGCTTTTACCTTCTTACTCCGTCCAAGCTAGTTGCATCAACGCATGCGTACCAACTCTCCATCTTTCAACTATACTAACAAATATTCTGGCAAACACTATCTTTTTCATCACCATTGCAGTGCAAACAGTAGACACCACGACATCAGTAGCTGTGAAAGTAACGGCGAGTATGCATTTAACATTAACAGGTTCTTATATGCAGCAGTATCTGGGCTCACTGTTCAAACAGTATTAGACTAAACAATGCAGAAGTAGGGAAGATGATCAAGGCTCTAAATAATTTAAAGTTGATTAAAGAATGCCGCTCAGCCATTTGAACAAAGAAACTTGCACACACTTCACCGAAAACTAGTCGTATCGTCGAAACGTAGGCTCAAGCGACATTCTATTTATTGGAGTTCTGTTCGAGCAGTTCTACATTGCTAATAAACTATGACGAGACACTAGTAGCACGAAACTAAAAAAATTACACGTCGGCTAAGCGCATACAGATCTGTTAGTAGGCTAATTAACCTCGAAATGATTATGAAGGAAGCCGTAGTAGAGCGCTTCGAAAATTTCAACCACCACTGCTTCTTCAACATGCCCCTAAATCTAAGCACATGGACCTTTAGAATTTTGTCTCCATCAATATGTAGCTGCAGCGGCAGGTATTCGATCCCGCGACCTTTGTATCAGCAGTCGATCATCATAACCACTATAGCAAACTGCGGCTGGCACACGGATCAATTAACGTGACAGGTACTTCGAGGATTGACGTTCACATCGCATCATAACCACTAGTAAACTGCGGCTGGTACACGGATCGATTACCGTGACAGGTACTTTGAGGATTGACGTTCACATCGCATCATAACCACTAGTAAACTGCGGCTGGTACACGGATCGATTACCGTGACAGGTACTTCGAGGATTGACGTTCACATCGCATCATAACCACTAGTAAACTACGGCTGGTACACGGATCGATTACCGTGACAGGTACTTTGAGGATTGACGTTCACATCGCATCATAACCACTAGTAAACTGCGGCTGGTACACGGATTGATTACCATGACAGGTACTTCGAGGATTGACGTTCACATCGCATCATAACCACTAGTAAACTACGGCTGGTACACGGATCGATTACCGTGACAGGTACTTCGAGGATTGACGTTCACATCGCATCATAACCACTAGTAAATTGCGGCTGGTACACGGATCGATTACCGTGACAGGTACTTCGAGGATTGACGTTCACATCGCATCATAACCACTAGTAAACTGCGGCTGGTACACGGATCGATTACCGTGACAGGTACTTCGAGGATTGACGTTCACATCGCATCATAACCACTAGTAAATTGCGGCTGGTACACAGATCGATTACCGTGACAGGTACTTCGAGGATTGACGTTCACATCGCATCATAACCACTAGTAAACTGCGGCTGGTACACGGATCGATTACCGTGACAGGTACTTCGAGGATTGACGTTCACATCGCATCATAACCACTAGTAAATTGCGGCAGGTACACGGATCGATTACCGTGACAGGTACTTCAAGGATTGACGTTCACATCGCATCATAACCACTAGTAAATTGCGGCTGGTACACGGATCGATTACCGTGACAGGTACTTCGAGGATTGACGTTCACATTGCATCATAACCACTAGTAAACTGCGGCTGGTACACGGATCGATTACCGTGACAGATACTTCGAGGATTGACGTTCACATCGCATCATAACCACTAGTAAATTGCGGCTGGTACACGGATCGATTACCGTGACAGGTACTTCGAGGATTGACGTTCACATCGCATCATAACCACTAGTAAATTGCGGCTGGTACACGGATCGATTACCGTGACAGGTACTTCGAGGATTGACGTTCACATCGCATCATAACCACTAGTAAATTGCGGCTGGTGCACGGATCGATTACCGTGACAGGTACTTCGAAGATTGACGTTCACATCGCATCATAACCACTAGTAAACTGCGGCTGGTACACGGATCGATTACCGTGACAGGTACTTCGAGGATTGACGTTCACATCGCATCATAACCACTAGTAAATTGCGGCTGGTACACGGATCGATTACCGTGACAGGTACTCCGAGGATTGACGTTCACATCGCATCATAACCACTAGTAAACTGCGGCTGGTACACGGATCGATTACCGTGACAGGTACTTCGAGGATTGACGTTCACATCGCATCATAACCACTAGTAAATTGCGGCTGGTACACGGATCGATTACCGTGACAGGTACTTCGAGGATTGACGTTCACATCGCATCATAACCACTAGTAAATTGCGGCTGGTACACGGATCGATTACCGTGACAGGTACTTCGAGGATTGACGTTCACATCGCATCATAACCACTAGCAAACTGCGGCTGGTATACGGATCGATTACCGTGACAGGTACTTCGAGGATTGACGTTCACATCGCATCATAACCACTAGTAAACTACGGCTGGTACACGGATCGATTACCGTGACAGGTACTTCGAGGATTGACGTTCACATCGCATCATAACCACTAGTAAACTACGGCTGGTACACGGATCGATTACCGTGACAGGTACTTCGAGGATTGACGTTCACATCGCATCATAACCACTAGTAAATTGCGGCTGGTACAGGATCGATTACCGTGACAGGTACTTCGAGGATTGACGTTCACATCGCATCATAACCACTAGTAAATTGCGGCTGGTACACGGATCGATTACCGTGACAGGTACTTCGAGGGTTGACGTTCCACGTTGATCCTGGCGAGACGTTCGTCGTGCTCGGTCTGCGAGGCTGCGGCAAGACGACGCTCCTGGACATCCTGTCCGGCGTGCTGCCGCCCACATCGGGCACCGCGCTGATTGGCCACACGCTGCTCAGCAACACGTCCGCCTGGCAGCAGCGCATCGGCGTCTGTCCTCACTACGACGGAGTGCTCGGTCGGCTGACGGTGCGTCAGACGCTGACGCTGTACGCCCGCGTGCGTGGCATGACGGGCGACACCATCAACAAGATGCTCGAGCACATGATCTCGCTGCTCAACCTTGGCGCCGTTGTCGACAATACCGTAGACTCGACAAGGTAGTGTGCACTTTCCTCCATTTAACAAGCGCGTACACTTTCGAAACGGCATTTGTACTACCAAGCCATGAACGAGAAGTTAATTCTCGCTGTCCATGAAAAGAAGGGAAAACGCGTGATCATTTCATCTGCTCTAACAGGTGGGGCAGAAACCTGGAGTTTGGAAAAGAATGCTAAAAAAAGAGGCATGTGTACTGCACAACGAGGGAGGTGAATGAAGAATGGTATACGCGAAACATAAAAAAAATATTCGTATATATTTCGGAAACAAACTGAGATTACCGGCATATTCTAGCATATTCTACCACTTGTAAATGTGTCCGAAGTCAATAGTATGTACGAAAGGTGGGATAAAAACAAACGATTTCTTTTGTCGCTTTCAGCGCATGGTCAGACCAGCATGACAGCAAATATAGTTTGGCGAGAACACGTTCATTTATCTAAATAACAAGTGAAAGACACCGTGGTGGGGGCCCCTGAAATATCAGCACCCTTGTGTTGTTTTACGTGCGCCCAAATCTAGGCACACGGGCCTCGGACATTTTCGCCTTAATCGAAAATGCGGTCACCACGGCCGAGTTTAGATCTCGTGATCTTTGTGAGCTGTCGAGCACCATATAAAACCGCTAGACCACCGTGTTGGGTAATGCATTTACTTTAAGATAACATATATATCTGCCCGTCCTCAGGGTGAATCCACTCATGGTTAAGTCATGTAAGTACTCATAAAAATGACGTATATTTTGTCCCTCCTTGCTTTTCAACTACAGCGCAGTGACTCGCCGCAAACTTGCTGTGGCCATAGCCATCGTCGGCCTTCCTCCAGTCGTGCTCATGAATGACCCTGCCACGGGACTTGACACGATATCCAAGCGAAAGATCTACCGTTCCATACAGATCTTGAAGCAGCTGGTCAAGTCGGCGATCTTGATCGTGACGCAAAGTGTGTCGGACTGCGTGGTCATCTCGGACCGCATGGCCATCATGCTGAATGGCCAGTTCCAGTGTTTAGGCAGCATCAGTGATCTCCGCAAGCGGTACTGCAAAGGCTCTATGATCCTCGTCAAGCTGAAGCCATTGGTGTTCCAGAATACCACTATCATTAGCACCATACACACACAGGTTAGTTAATACAAAGACTTGCGCTTAGAGGGGGGTCGGCGCCGAGGTGAGGGAGGAAGTCTGCCTCATACCTTTGCTCGCTTGGACGTGTACCATCGTTGTTTAAAATCCAATGTTACGGCTACGCATTGATTGATTTGTGGGGTTTAACGTCCCAAAACCACCATATGATTATGAGAGACGCCGTAGTGGAGGGCTCCGGTGATTTTGACCACCTGGGGTTCTTTAACGTGCACCCAAATCTGAGTACACGGGCCTACAACATTTCCGCCTTCATGTGTTACGGCTACGCGGGTTTTTCGACAATAATTGTGGTCAAGCACCGGACCACAGCCTGATATCGCATTCGAAGAATTGTATATACTGCCAACTCTTGACCCCTGAAAGCCTGGGACGAAAATCGGGGCCTTGTGAGCAGCGCGTTCTCGCTTCATCGTCATTGGGGCGTTCATTGCGCAATTTTCTCTCGCATCCGCCCTTTGGAGTAAATGTAAAACGAAGCCGCGTGCTATCTTTGATTGAGTGATTAAAAGTGGCAAGCGCACGTTCCTACGTCACAAGCGCTCATTCGACAACAGGTCACGGCTCGTGAATTCGTGGACGAGTTCAATTCGGGCATAAAATCTAAGAAGGATCGCTGGAATGGCCCTCTTATCTATGCTTGTTTGTCCGAAAAGCGACCATGACGGAGAATGTTCGCTCTTAAGTGGCGAAGGCGTGCTATACTGTAGGCTCACGCACGACATAGCGAGTGTGCTACGTGCCCGACAGCATATTAGAAGTGTCCCAAAAAGGCATGCGGTTCCATACGCTCTGCGGTTCTGTGGCCAGAGGGCAGTCACTGCGGGCTGAAGTGCAAGCCTGACGCGTAGTCCCCGTAGACCCGCCTCCTCTAAGCGAGCAATCAAAATTCGCAATGAGGCCTGTTAAGGAGTCCTTTGAGTCAGTACAGTCTGATAACGTAGCTACATCGGTTAGAATGAACCTTCTACTATATTCTTTTTCTTTAGCGACACGAGTGTGCATTGTGAAAAGCCACGAATATATAACTTATGCGACAAGATATGACACACTTTTATTTATTTATTTATTGTACCCTCAGGGCCAGAGGCATTGAAGAGGGGAGTGGGTTTACAAAAAATGGATTCAGAAGGTGAGTAAATGGGAGTACAGGATTCAACGTTTACTGAATAATCAATTTTAGCTGATAACAAAGTTAGGGCACAAAAGCAGAACAAAAGAGATCTAGTGTACATATTTTAAATAGTCTTAGTATACAATTCTAGCTACAAAACACATCAGAGCACGCAAGAACATAAAAAAACGAAAAAGGCACATGTCATAAGTACCGTAAAAACCGGAATATAGGTCGAATTTTTTTTCAAAGAGACGCGATGAAAAGTCGACCCCCGTCTTATATACCGGTCATTGGCAGAAAACTTATGGAAGTCTTGCAACAATGGGTTGACAAAAGTCGGTAGGCTCCATTGCCATCGTGAGCATCAGCAACAGCATCGTTGGGCGACGCCCATTTTGCGTTTTGTTTGTCCCGATTGCGAAGCAAGGGTGGCTGCGGTGGTTTTGCGCTGTTTCATTATCCCCATCTGAGGCTATCTCCTTCAATATGAGTGGCAGCCGACGTCAGTTCACGATGTGCTTCAAGAAAAAAGTCATCGAATATGCGGAAGCCCACGGCAACCTGGCGGCACAACGAGAATTCGGCCCGACGGAGAAGAGCATCCGATACTGGAGGAGCCAGAAACAGCGCATCATAAGTTGCAGCAACCAGAAGAAAACGTCGTTTCGTGGACGGACTGCAGTTCACCCCGAACTGGAAACGGCACTCGTCGAGTTCGTACGGGAGCTGCGCGCAAGGTCGCTACCCGTGACAACGGAGTGCATCCGCGTGAAAGCGCTCGAGATTGCGCGCGACTCGGGGCTCACGAGGGCGCAATTCAAGGGCTCGCCATCGTGGGTGCGCCGATTCATGAAGCGGAAGGGCCTTGTTCTGCGGCGGCGTACTTCAGTGTGCCAAAAACTACCCGCAGAGTTCGAGCACAAGCTTGTGGAGTATCAGCGCTTCGTCATCGAGCTTCGTCGACAGCGTTGCTACATGATGGGCCACATGGGCAACGCTGACGAAACTCCGGTCTGGTTCGATATGCCATCGAACACGACTGTGACCGAGAAAGCAGCGAAGCAAGTGAAGCTATTGACAACGGGCAACGAGCATTCGCGGTTTACCGTGATGCTCGCGTGTACAGCAGACGGAAAGAAGCTGCCTCCTTATATTATTTTTAAAAGGAAAACGCTACCGAAGGAGGACTTCCCTCGGGATGTGATCGTGAGGGCAAGCGAGAAGGGGTTCATGAACGAATCCCTCATGCTTGAATGGATCCGGCTCGTGTGGAACCGGCGACCCGGTGCCCTTTTTCAACGACCGAGCATGCTGGTGCTCGACTCTTTTCGCGGTCACCTCACGGCCGATGTGAAGCGATCGCTGTCCGATGGCAAGACGGATCTTGTTGTCATCCCCGGGGGACTGACATCTATACTCCAGCCACTGGACGTTGTGCTGAACAAGCCGTTTAAAGGTCGCGTGCGCGAGCTCTACAGTGAGTGGATGCTGGGAGACAATCCCAAGACCCCCGCTGGCCGCCTACGGCGTCCACCGCTCGCAACCGTTTGTGGCTGGGTGTCGTCAGCCTGGAAATCCCTCCCGGAAGAGATGGTTCGCAAATCCTTCCGCAAATGCTGCATCAGCAACGCGTTAGACGGCACAGAGGACGATGCACTCTGGGACATCGCTAGTGAAAAACAAACATCATCCGACTCGAGTTCGGATGAGTCCGAGTAACTTCGTGACCTCCTAGCATTGAACAGTGTCTAAATAAAAATGAATGTTACCACAGTGCAGCTAGTTGCGTTGCGTTTTTATCAAGGTAAGGGTGTGCCGCGATACTTTGCGATTTTTTTAAATTTCTTTTTTTACGATTCGAAGTTTTGGGGGGTCGTCCTATATTGCGGTCCGACCTATAGTCCGGTTTTTACGGTAACCTCAGTTTACAATGTTTGTTAGTGCAGCGCGAAACAGCTGATAATCAGTAATCGCAGCAGTCGCTCCAGGAAGCTGGTTCCAGTCTATTCTGGTGCGTGGGACAAAAGATTCTGAACACGTTCTTGTTTGGCATATTGGTATACCAACTTCGTGCGCATGATCGAAGCGAGAGGACACGTAGGACGGTGAAAGAAAAAGATTAGCACGAAGGTGGGGGCTGTTATGGAAGATTTTATGAAAAAGGCACAGTCGAAAAAACTTACGACGAGAAGAAAGGGAAGTCAGCTGCAACGAGTTTTTCATAGCTGTAACGTTTGCTGTTCGATCGTAATCGTGTAGGATAAACCGGGCAGAGTTATTTTGGACCAGTTCGAGGGCTTTAATCAGATAAACCTTGCTGGATAAACTTAATTGGCCCCTAAAGAATCTGTGAAATATGGTAATGAGCGCGTAATTTTTCCTAGCGTTTTCAGTCTTTTTAGCCGACACAATTTGTGACGCCAGCAGTCCCTTAACGTGACAGCACGAGGAAATGAGCTCTCGATCGCACCATGTTACATCGGCTGCAAACTTTCTTCTACAGTGATTTTCTATGCAGTCGCATGCCCGCTCTGCCTTGGCTCGAGCAGGACTCTCGAGCGCGGTCAACTGATATCGCTATTATTTGGCTGTTTTCGGCTGCGAATGCTGAGATAAGAGTGTAGTGAAAAAGCTCGAAATCCTGATAGCATCAGCTCTTAGTCCACGTGTTTTGTTAGCAAATAATTGGCGAGGACCTGATAGCGCTTCATTCATTTTCATTTTATTATACTGTCAGCCCCATTTGGGCTATAACAGGGGTGGAAAAACCAATATACATACAAAAAATAGGTACTCCCTATACAACTTCTATTATAAATAACAATGAATGACAAGAAATAGCCAAAGCACTCTGCTCTTGAGGACATAGAATAAGCAAAATATAAACTATACATCTTTATACACGACATCCTTTAGGCCCTTCAAGAAAGAAGGTACACATTCCGATAAGACAGTGGAATTCGGCAGCCTGTTTCACTCACTGATCGCCCGCGGAAAGAAACTGAACTTAAAACAATCGTTGTGTGATCTGGGAGGGGGGATGTATACATCAATCAAGGCACCGGCATAACATGTATACATGTTATGTCGGTGCCTTGATGTTTCCCCAGAAACGTCAAGGCACCGCTTGTAGAAAGGATAATGCTTGTAGAAAGGATAATGAAGGTGTGAGAGAGACCACTCTGTAGTCCTTGAAATAGGTGTGGCTTAGAAAGCTCTTCCACCTCGGTCATTGGTGCCCGAATTAGTCCACCCCCACCCCCCCATGTCTTTTTTTTTCTTTCGTTGCTACAACAGAAACAAGAACAGCTTGCTATGTATATTATTGTCACCAAATGTCAAGTAGTACTACCACGCGCAGGTGCAGGCAGCATTTCCTGGTTCGGTGTATATGGGCCGTCTGTCAATGGCACTGGAGTACTCCACCGAGTTGAAGATGCCGTGGAGCACCGCCGTGGTGACCGCCCACAACCTGAAGCAGCAACTAAGCGACAGCGCGATCGACGTTATCTTGAGTGACGTCTCTATGGAGCACGTGCTTCTCAAGATGGCCAAGTACGAGGACGTCAAACCGGTGGCCGTCGCCGTCGCGTGAGAAACAGCAATAAAGTGCATGCCTGTCCGGCTGATGGTGCCGCTTTATGAGCAAGTTTATCTCTCTACTAATGTAGAAGAAGAGTGAGAAGCAGAAATTTTGGTGTGAAATGCCTGGTGAGGGACACGGCCGATGACGTAGTTCCGGATCACCTGCTGAGAGTCACTGATGACGTCTTTGGTAAACGGATCAGCTAGCGCAAGCATGATGGCAATTTCTTTTGCTATGGTGACTGCTTCTGTTTGTAATGCTGCATGTGGTGTACCAGCTACAGTGTGGGATGAGTTCTACCACCACTATCGCTGGCTTCGAGGAGTCCGTGTACGAGACGTGATCTTGACGTGATCTGTTCGAGGGGTGGGGTTGCCTTGCACCTGGAGGTTTATCTCTGGAAGTAGCTTTGGTGCACGTCATCCTAGGGACGGCATAATGTACTCTGGCCTATGGGCTCCACCCCACGAGTCGCTCCACGGAAACGCCCAGGCGCACACACTCGCCCAAACTCTTAGCTGAGCCGAGTGTAGTTTTTTTAGCGCACCGCTTCCCCTGACAGTATGCCGCAAAGCTCTCCACTCGCTACTTATACCGACATCATCCAGCACTACCGACTCGGAAGATGCTTATTTGATAAAGCGCAAGGCCATCCAATGGCATAAACAACAGAGGGGCCGCTTCCCACACCCTCTTTTATACAGCAATTTTTTACGGAACAGATAGTGTTAACATTGCTAATCTCCAGCCACACTCGTACAGATGGTGTTGACTTGCACGCACCACAACACGGACAACACAAACACCCCAGAGTCGTGGGAGTCTCTCCTGCGTGCCTCCGAGCCAGAAGACCAATGCCAGCTCATCTGTCGCGCAGTGGAAGCTGCGATATCCCGAGGGTTCCCCACCGACCTTTTTTAGACAGCGATCCAGTGTTAGTAGTGGTCCCCCCTTTTAGTAGCTTGCTTCTTACGTTGGGGGGTTGTCTCTGTCTTTAGGGGATTGTCCATGTCTCTTTCAAAAAGCCCAGGGTTGAACGCTGGGCTTTTTGAAGCACCGGTGAGCAAACTATGACTTTCAAACATTGTGTTACTACGTTTCAGTCACCATAAATACAACTTAACCTGTGATACCCTGCGCAAGATATCCGGAAAAGCGTTGCTAAATGCCTTTATTATTGAGTTTTTACAAGAACTTTGTTTTCCTCATGATTTCGTCATCGTCCCTTATAGGACACTTGTTCCCCCTTTGTTGTACGTGGTTTCTTGTAATGTGTATGTTATGTTCACTGTTTTCCTTTTTCTGCTCTCGGATTTCATGGAGAAGATAAGCCGCTCGAGCTTTCGCAATGCGACCTTTAAGCTACCACTTCGTGCACATTATGTACACCACGTGGTGCACGCGTGGTGAATAAATTTGAGTCATAACAGAAATAACACGTTTTCCCCTCCCAGGCCTCCTCCTTCAACCACTAAAGTAAATGTGACGTACGTTATCATCCTCACAAACTAACATTATTTTGAGAGTATCACAGGTCGCTGGGGCCCATAACATATCTTGACATATTACAGCTTGAAACAAAATGGCGCTACATTATTTCCGGGCATTATTTTTAGACGCAGTTTAGCATGCCATATAAATAAAAATTTGCTGTTACAAAGATGATTATTTTGTTTTGTCCATGACCATCTAAGTATGTTAATGTGACTCGATGTTTATTTCTACAAAAGTTATTTTTGTAATATATTTGCTCTTTAAACTAATTTTTTCCCTGAACTACCAGGACCTGCTTTGCATGAGAATGCATAATAGAGTTATTTCACTCAAAATCTAAACAAGCCTCCAAGCATGTGGTGGTCATAATTGCTCCCCTTGACCTGTGTTAATCGTAGCCGGTAATTAACGTTATGTCGACGCTGTGCCCGTTATAACAGTACTTGGTCAAAATTCTGTGAAAAAGAAAGAAACCTGCCTTCAGAAAGATCACCTCTCACCTGTGTTTTTTTTTCTTATGTGGTATGTAAACGTAGGATATGAATTCATTTGGACATTAATTATTCAAAAGCTAAATCCAAAACAGCTGGAGCTGGTTTCTTCAGGCGGGTTCCACACGACAATTACTGAAACCGTCAACAATACAGATACAAGTGCTCTTATCAAAGAGCGCGTTGCCTTCATGGTTATATAACACATATTAGGCTGGCATTCTTACAATAGGACACTTGGTCTTATAGGTTTCGATGAAACCTGGGTTGTCGGGGACATTACAGGAGCTGATAAGATAACGTTATAGTCATTCCGCAGATTCCGCTACATAGAGCACAAGCGCAGTACGATTACTCTTTCATTGATATGCGCCAAACTTTGCGAAAATTCATTTTGCAAGAATGCACTAACGAGGTACACACTGGCAGACTGTGATAGGTATATTACTATACCTCTCACAGTCTTCTATGAATGAGACCAAAAATTACTTGTCATCGTGAAAGAAAAAAAGAAAGGTGCCTTGGAGCCAAGCAATTATCTGGTTTCAATAGCACCGAAACACGACCATACGTTTTCTGTATAAGAAACAGTTCAGCCCGTATTGTTAACCCTTCCGCTACTATATATTCGGAACGTTCGCGCTTCTCTGGAATCAATATTCGCTTGTTGGGCGTGATTTCGAGGAGACGTTGAATGCTGCCTGTAAAGGAAACCAATCTTCGAACTGAATTGAATTTCTTTCTGCTCGATGCGCGTGTGTTTCGAGAAATAGGTGACCGCTCAACCGGACATTTCAAGTGCCCATGCATGCCTATTCTAAATCAAACCTATACTTATGTACAGTGCTCTCGACGATGTCAAATTATATATATATATATATATATATATATATATATATATATATATATATTTATCCTTGTTGACAACGCTCCTGTTGTGCCATATCCCATACCTTCACGAAGACTAACTGGCCCATTGAATTATTACTCCCACTATATATATATATATATATACATATATATATATATATATATATATATAGAGAGAGAGGGGGGGGAGAGGAAAGACACAACTTAGCGGTTGTCCTAGTTTTACTTCCAATGGTTTCGAGCGGTGGTCCGGTCTTCGTCAGGGTTTGTATGTATATATATATATATATATATATATATATATATATATATATATATATATATATATATATATATATATATATATATATATATATATATATATATATATATATATATATATATATATATATTGTTTCAGTTCTATTTAGCCCGAGTTTAAAAGTATAAAATATACCAACACGCACAATTACGACACCACCAAATGCATGTTGCTGACCAATGTCTCGAGTGAATCGGACTATTTTTTGATCAATTGTTTAATTAAACCCTTTTAACTATATAACGTTTCACATAACAAAGATGGGTCGAAAATTTCAATGAGAAACTTTTAGATTTGTTTGCGAAACGCCTGATTGGACAGTTTCGAACTTTCTGTCTGTTAATTATTAGTGGTTTTCTGCAAATTAGACATGTTCGCAAAATACCCCAAAAAATACCCCGTGATAAACCCACTGGCGCGCCGTGATTCCGGTGCTCCCTAACGTTCCGCGTGCGATACGCTTCCTCCGCACCGGCGGTTCATGACAGTGATAAGCAGTCACAGCGGTTATCGCTTTTGTGGCCGATAGCGAAACGTGTTCATCGCAATTCCACCACCATCGTTGCGGCTCCGTGGCGACAGCCCAATCGGGCAAATGCTATGGTCGTTCGTACGCGGGACATTAGGAAGCACTAGAATCATCGTGCGCACTGGCGCGCTAGCGTGCTTTTCATGTGGTATTTTTTTTTGCATTTCGCGGGCATTTGCAGTTGATTGGTTGATTGAATGATTTGTGGGGTTTAACGTCCCAAAACCACCATTTGATTATGAGAGACGCCGTAGTGGAGGGCTCCGGAAATTTTGACCACCTGGGGTTCTTTAACGTGCACCCAAATCTGAGTACATGGGCCTACAACATTTCCGCCTCCGTCGGAAATGCAGCCGCCGCAGCCAGGAATCTAACCCGCGACCTACGGGTCAGCAGCCGAGTACCTTAGCCACTAGACCACCACGGCGGGGCCATTTGCAGTTAGTAGAGAAACACTAAAGATTAACAGGTATAAAGCTGGGAACTGTCTAATCGGACGTTTTGCAAACCGATGAACCACTTAATCATTGAAATGTCTGGCCCCTATTCGTTGCTTAAAAAGTTAGTTAATAAAAGTGGCCTTACTACGCAATTATTCAGAGCACTGTCGTCTGACTCACTACAGGCAACAGTCAGCAACATGCATTTTAACGCGTCGTCATTGCGTGTATCGGCATATTTTAAAACTGGCTAGAGGTAACTGGAGTACCCTGTATATATTGCTTACATAGATGTACCCTGCCGTTAACGTGAAACGCAAGAAATCAAATTAAACGTCATCATATTTTTGTTTAATCGAACAACTGCACGCTTACTATAGCGTCTCAAGAAGCCTCGACTTCTGCCATGTTCCCGTAATTATTGTTTTTGTTCCTTTGTGTTTTCGTTAAACCCGGTTGTGTTCACATTTAGCTTTCTAAACCCGTGTGTGCGATTTTTTATACGGCCTTCTCCGAACTATATCTAACTGTAGTGATTGGTTAGGGCGTGTTTCACAGTATAATGCTTCACAGCTATATATATATATATATATATATATATATATATATATATATATATATATATATATATATATATATATATATATATATATATATATATATCCTGATGAAGGCCAGACTCTAGGCCGAAACGTCGAAATAAACCACGTTGTGACCGCTCACGGAGGATCTACTGGACTATATATATATATATATATATATATATATATATATATATATATATATATATATATATATATATATATATATATATATATATATATATTGCTAAGGGGTCACTCCTGCTCCTGTGTTATATTAATAGCGTAGCAAGTTTTTTGTTTTTTTTAGTAAAAGCGAAGCTCTTCTTAGTCGAACATTGTCCCGCGTCAGGCGTAAACAGCAGAAGACGAAAACAGGAAAATAGTAAGGCAGTATCGCCCGAACAGTATAATAGATGGCGTGGTCTCATAAAAGTGCATACAAACTGCAGTTGTGTGAAAATATTCTAGGTGGCGCTGTACCAATAGTCTCCTAGTGGCTGCTGCGCGGGCTGTGCCTGGATGCGCGGAGAACGAGTGCCTCTCTCAGTCTCCTGGATCGTCAACATACGTCTCGGATCGTTGGCGAGGACAGATGTGCGGGACAGACATGCGGATGATTATGGGTTGATAAGTTACGTGAGACTCTGGGACAAAGTGCCTCTGGGCACCGCGTCTCTTTCCTATCTGACAACGGCACGAAGCAGAGCGGTGGGCTCTGAGCGTCGCGGCGGCTCGTGCTCGTTGCCTCGTTGGTGGGGCAATGGACGAAGCGGAGCGGGGGGCCGCGGCGGCTCGCGCTCGTCGCCAGATAGACAAAAAGACAGACGCACAGCCCGACGGATGGATGGACACACGGACTGAAGCACGGGCGCATGCACTATCGGACGGACGGATGTATGGACGCATGAACGAACAGGCAGACGTACGCACGCATGAACGGACAGATGCATACAACCGACGGGCGCTTCGCCCCACTCATCATCATTCACTCCATGGATACACTGATTTTTTTTTATTTAGCACAGGCCCCTCTCATTTCGAATGGATATGCGTAGTGATCAGACAGACAGACAGACAGACAGACAGACAGACAGACAGACAGACAGACAGACAGACAGACAGACAGATAGATAGATAGATAGATAGATAGATAGATAGATAGATAGATAGATAGATAGATAGATAGATAGATAGATAGATAGATAGATAGATAGATAGATAGATAGATAGATAGATAGATAGATAGATAGATAGACAGATAGATAGATAGATAGATAGATAGATAGATAGATAGATAGATAGATAGATAGATAGATAGATAGATAGATAGATAGATAGATAGATAGATAGATAGATAGATAGATAGATAGATAGATAGATAGATAGATAGATAGATAGATAGATAGATAGATAGATAGATAGATAGATAGATAGATAGATAGATAGATAGATAGATAGATAGATAGATAGATAGATAGATAGATAGATAGATAGATAGATAGATAGATAGATAGATAGATAGATAGATAGATAGATAGATAGATAGATAGATAGATAGGAGCACTTAGAGTGCCTGCAGTACACAATAAAATTGCTTCGCATTCAATATTAAGAATTTCAGCCTTTCTTGATGCGCGCTATTTCTTTAACTGCTTCGGAAGAAAATACATGAACATCGATTTGCGGAACGAGTCTCCTAACGCATGTAATACTGCGTGGAAGAAACGCAAAATCGCGCTAGGTGCACAATGCGAATCGCGCAACGAGTGCGTATTTTGAAGGCCTAACCATTAAAAAGCGCTCATACATATTCATCAACATTAGCAAAACCATCAACAAAGTGAACTGCCACGTAGCTTCGCGTGGTGCCATGCGGAGGCGTTTAGTGGTGGGCCCTTCGCCGATTCCCATAAGGAATAATTATGGCGTTATGGGCACTTAGTTTCACTTGCAGTACGCATTCTAGAGCACCTTGAAACAGCCTATGTTACGCGCAAAGTCATTTGTTTCCTGCGTGGCAATCAAGTATTCTGCAAACTGCTTTGTGGAAAATCGCATTAATGTTGGTGAAACGTCAAATGTGGTTGCCATGCTGCCTGTCTATTTTATAAACGTTGCATACGCTCTCTTATATTACAGGTGCCACGTCGGGTTAACTACAGTGATGTACTTAAGCGACATCCACTAAAGTTGGTCTACGCAGCACTATAGCCAGGGCTGCCTCCTCGCAAGTACAAGTGCCAAATATCAGCTTACCGCTTCTGGTCGTGGTACAGTTTTGTTCTGGTATTGGTTTGGTCTATTCAGCTTACCGTTTTTAGTTTTTATACAACTGTAAACACCCGGTTGCATAAAACATATGCGACCGATCAACATATGACCGCTTCTGGTCGTGGTACAGTTTTGTTCTGGTATTGGTTTGGTCTATTCAGCTTACCGTTTTTAGTTTTTATACAACTGTAAACACCCGGTTGCATAAAACATATGCGACCGATCAACATATGTATACGTGCCACAATATTAGCAGATATCTTTAGCGTCATTTCGTAACGTTTTGCTCTATAGAAAACGTACACCACAGTCACCTTCTCTCCGCATGCTTCACATGACATCAATTCACATGGTGCGTGAGATCCGACTTTTTTTTTTCAACTACATCGTTTGAAATGCAGCCTTCGGTTGCTTTCGCAGATGTCTACAGCTGTATAGCAACTACTACAGTGATCTAAACGCCACCTCCACATTCTCGCAGGTCATGGTGCGCCAAAGACGAGCATTTTGTGCGGACAGCCTCCATACAAAAGAAAAACAAAGACTGGTTTGATTGGTTTTGTCTAATAGCATTTTGTACCATATTGTATGTTTGTAGAAATGAGTATACCAGTACTAGTCTAGTGGTGGGGTGGTGGTTATAAGATGAGAAAAGGCACTTAATTTCTGCAACCCGGTCGGGAGCACGGCGCAGTGCCTATTAGTCTAGTCCACAGACTTCAATGTATGATCCTATTATTAGAACTGGCTTTCCACTTATTCTGTTGATATTGTATTGCACGATATCGGAAAAGCGAAAACGAGTTCGATAAAAGACCACGAAGCAATTGTTCAAGCACAGACAAAAATTATATTTCCCAGCAGATGCTCTCGCTCGTAGTTTGCTGCGCACTTCCTTTTAATTTGTTAGCTGCAAGGCAACGGGCATCGACCTAGCATGACTAGATGTCCCAAAGCGTTGATCCCTTGTTCACCTGGCAGACGTCTATTGCGGTTTGATGCTACTCGTACCACTTTCTCGACCGAGATTTGCTCGTGACAGGTTTGGAGTCGTTCTGCACCGTGCCGCACGACTTGCACGCCGTGCAAGTGGGGCAGCGGGGGGACGACGACGGCGAAGGGCCGCGAGACAACGCCCGCTGCGGTGAGGGCGACCGTCGCGAACACAGCCGCTTCGAGGTGGGCACCTTCTTCACGTAGACAGGCGACTCCCGACGGCCGGCTTCCGGTACGTAGGCCGATTTCACGTAGGCCGGCTGCCGGTACGGCACGCGATTTCGCCGCATCAGTTCATCCAAGCACTCGGGGCAAGTGTCAGGTTCCAAAGGCGTCTCGGACTCGCTGGTTTCGGCCACCGCAATCTTGTCGTACCAGTCTCGGTTCTCCACGACTTCAACCACGTTGGGCAGCTTCTGGCGAGCCGACTTCGAGCGTCGCAGCTGAGACGAGGGCTTCACTTCTTCGAGGTACACGTTCTTACCCTGCGGCACGAGGCGCACGATCTGCGGCTCGTTTGTACCGATGACTGTGGCGTACCTGGCGTCTTCCGATGAGAGCTGCTGTAGACGGCGTTGCGGCAGGCAACTGTCGCACTGTAAGCCATCAGGCAATGTCATCCCGGACACGGGTTGCAGGATGCGACCAGGCTGCAGTGACGAAGGAGCCATCCGGTACACCGACTTCCTTGAGCGCCCCGAGTAGGCCTCGAGAGGCACGCACTTGATGCCGCCGACGGCCTCCTGCATTTTGACTTGCGCGGGATCCAAGTAGTACACTGAGCCCGGCTTCACTGTGGTACCCATGGCGACGGTACTCGTTGAGGTTGCCGAAGCAAAAAAAATTTAGAATGACGTGGATGCCGTGCGGGGCGCAATTTAGCGACGATCTTTCGACGGTCGTCGTTCGAAGGCCGAATAGGCGAGCGATGGCGTCGATGCGTCAACCGCCCCAAGCGCCCCTCAGAATGTGTGCGCGTGCGAAGAATGCGCGATGACTGATGATGATGATTGCTGGCTGTCGTGTGAACGGGCCGTCATGAGGAAGAAGAAAAATTAAACAAAAGACGATAAACCTCGTTGCACGATATTTTGCCCGGTTTTTGGTTGCACTATAACTACAAATGACGTTTTTATTAGAATTTTGACTGGTAAGACAGATGGTCGTCTTGTCTGGCTTTTTGGATGGGATTGGCATTTCGCGTACAAGCTTAATTGGTTTGTTTTGTTCTGACACCTGTTCTTCCCACAAGGGGGCTTGGTCACACTGTGCCTTGTAAAGCTAATTGAAATGTTGTGCCACATAAAAATAAAAGAAATCAGAGAAGGACGAAACGTAACGTACGCAAAAAGAGCTAAAAGGGCAAAAGAATTGTCCCAGTGTATTTCGTTCTTTATCATTAGTGGACCAGTGCATAATGAGCAATGCGGTACGCGCTATTAATTAGACACGTACACGAACGGAAAAACGGACGAGTCCTCTAGTGATATACAACGTCGCTTTGGAAAAAAATAATAATGCATTACCAACTAGCCCACCCATATATTGAAGCTGTTATAGGTACGCACTTGTTTTTGCACCTCGCCGCCATCGAAATGGGGTCAGTGTTGCCTGAAATCAAATCCGCTTCCTCGAGAACTTAGTAGCGCAATACCTTATAGCCACCAAAAGAGTCCGGCAGTTTGCGGGGATTGCGCTGTACGTAATTCCACTCTGAAATTCTGAGAGCACAGAATGATAGCTATTAGCTTCGACTGGCACGTCGACACAATTTCTCGTTGAACAGCACTACTCAACGGTGCACGAATTGTTTGCACTGCTAATGGCTGTAGCACACACAGTGCCTGCAGGGCAATGACCCCACCCACTGGTAAAGTAACGGCTCTGTGCATGTACGGCCTAATGTACCGTGTAAATGAGCTTCTAGAGAGTGAAACCTACCTAGGACAATGCGTTAAGCACTGTAGGAAATATCGGCGTATCATGTGGCATCGTATAACGAGTGCATTAGCACGGTTTATTATTGCTGCAATGCACTCGAAAAACAGCCTATCACTTTTTTTTTCTTTTGGGGAGTACATTCTACGAATAAATGAACTTTCTATAAGGCATTGGGGCTTTAACACGCTTTTACATGTGTCCTGCACAACTACAAGTGTAACACATGAGATATCAAAATATTTATTTTCTCATGCTGCAGCTTCACTGTGCATATAATTTGTTCCTAAAGGAATGCTGCGCTTATTTTCTTTATTATTATACTTTTGAAAACTTATGCTCACGAATCATGGTTTACATTTTTCCAGTGATTCTATATTCCTACACAATTATCTACATTACAACTAAAACTAATTAATTTGAAAATTATGTGCTTGGCACATGCCGTGCGCTGCATGGCTCTGCTTACACAAACCTCGAAGGAGCGTATCACGACATCCGGACCTCTCTACACTGTATCATGTGCGTCTTCACAAGCGACTGTGTTTACTAAGCATAGTCCCTTTTCTACGCTTTACAACGCTATACGTATGGCTGGAGCATTAGTGAGCTTTTATTTCTTCGTCCTACAATTACTGATATCTGTGCGCGAATGTGCCTTGACAAGCTTCTCCAAGCTTGCAGAAATAGCACTCGAGAAACTACAGGGCTAAACCGACCCCCCTCTGCTGCAGACCAAGACAGTAACCCAGGTGTAACTACTTATAGCAAAGAGAAAGAGAGACATTTCCGACTAGCATAGCTCCTAATGGGGATCCCTGGTAATCCTTTTCGTGAGCATCCACTGATTCGGAGGAACGCAATTAGCGCCTCCTCAATAAATCCGGCACTTGTTGCCTAGAGAAAATACACAAAAAACACACACAACGGTGGCTTTTGGGGAATCGCAAGAAGACTCGGTGTCTAGACTCGGAGTGTACAGTACAATTACTGGCGCCGGTCATCGCTAACAATCGTCGCAATCAGGTCTGCCCATATATAGCCAGCGCTAGATTGTTTGCAAGAAGTTCCTCGAAACAGCGAGGACGCATGTCCAGTGCTCTCTCGTTATCATTAGTGCTCGTTATCTGAGTGTATTCTCTAGGATCTGAGTCTGCGCTACTAGTGATACAGCACGACCGAGAGAGAAAAAAGCAACGTAGTCATTCCGTTTAGCGCTTAGATTATAGAGAAGCATACGTATTTTCGCATGGCATTGAGAGTGCCTGCATTTACTGCTGTAACAAAGCACGTTTGCAAACGTCAGAAAACGCAATGTTATGGAACATGGGAATCTGTATGTTTAGCCAGAAGCATCGCGCAGCAGATGACACCTCGTGTTATAGTTTCCATACAGGAAAGAATGGGATATGGGGAAGGAATAAAGGAGCAGCTAGGTGAAGGTGGAAATTGCCAGGTGCAGAGACACGCTGCATAGGCTTCGCTCCACAGCATAAGCGGTAAAAGGATATTGGGCGGGGTTGAAAAGATTAAGCATGAAAAGGCATAAGAAAGAATTAGTCTGAAGCTGCCGCCACGTAAAAGCTTCCTATCGGTTGAACGATTTGTGTGGTGGTATACCGGAAGTACAGACGGCTTTGTCTGTAATGTTGTAGCACTTCAGTGTGGTTGATTGGTGTGCCATCTGGGACACAACTCTTCTGATGGCGTCCAGTTTGTGAGCGCTCAATATATCGCATTAGCACGTTCATTGCCACGCAGAGAGGCGTGCCCAGGTGTCCAGACGATACGCACCACATGGTGGTAGTGATGTCAGCATACGATGTAGGATGTGATCCTTCGTTTCGCTATATGTTCAAGCAGGTGCTTTGTGAATCAGTGACCACGGGGATTGGTTCATCGGGTGCCGGCATTCTTGAAGCGTGCATGATTGCAAGGGAAATAGCAGCCTCTTACTCCATGCTGCTATTCAATGTTAACCGAAATTCTTACAGAGTCTATATTATCCAATACGACTATAGACACGGGGATCGTTTCTGAGTATATATACCGGGTCCCGTCAATGTATAGGACTAGTGCGTCAGATGTGTTATTGCATAGGACTCTCTTTAGAACTTGAACCCTTACTCATCTGGGGTCTTTATCTCGGTCGGGGTGCATTTAGCGAGGAATTGGCACTCTACTTTAATGTTATTTATATCGTTAAGTGCAAGATTCTTTTGTTGTGGGTTGTTTGGCATGCTGTATCCCAACAGAGGTACAGTTGACAACCCTGCCTCGTCCACTGGAGGTGTTCAATTTAGCTGTTACGGTGCCCCTCAACTATACAGCTCTTGTATAGTGTTGAAAACTCCAAATCACAGATGGAGCTGCGTTGACAAGTAATGAGGCGGCAAGATCTGACACAAGCGCCATGTAGGGGCAACGCCATTTGTGGTTGCAGTGTTAACTAGACGCTTTCATGACTGTGTAATAAACATTGACTACGCAATATACAGTCACTCATTGCTCAAATATGCCGACGAACGATGATACGCACGTCATCGGACCGTAGCGTTCACTTCGCTATAAAGCCTGCATCTCTATTTCGCGTAAGCGTTGACTTTACGTAGGACTGAAGTATATACTCTTCACACGCCACTGTACTCTACATGCATGTCAGTCCCGCGATATGCTCACAACTACTAGACCTGCACACAGTGGCACCAGATACCTTGCAGCAAAGCTAGCTCAAAGAAAAATATGACATCGGTTGCTATTCGCTGACTAGGTGCTTCGCATGAAATGAATTCCCACAATTCGTGGAATCTGTAGGACTTTTTTTCATGGTACAGAAACACGATGCGCCCATTTGTATTGGGTAAGAAAGAAAAAAAATACAGCAAAAACTATATATCTGTCGATGTTTTCAGTCGGTGCGTACACATCCGCGCCTATACATTAGATTGGACAACTACTCCATGGCGCTTCCGCTTTAGATGTGAAAACGAGCTGGCTTGCGCGAATTCTTTATGAAACCATTAGCGTTGTGGAAAACACGCCTATAGTATCTGAACGCGCTAGCGGCGGGGCGCACAGGGTGGCTGTAAGGTCCCCTTAGGTGGCTGAAGCCCCCTCCCCCCCTTCTTTTTTTTTCGCCTGCCCTCCCATCTCCAAGGGGATTGTCATCACACAATGCCGAAATTGCCAGCCCGTCTGCTCCCACCCCTGAAATAACTCACTCATCGTGGCTGCTCCCGCCGTTAAAAGAAAGCTGACGCCGCCTATGCATATCGAACGCGATACTCCATCTGATAAGGCACACACCTTTGGCGTATAGTGGTTAGGGCATCAGGATTCAGTTTTACAAACTCAGACCTAAGATCCAGCGTTTGTAACATGTTTATTCATATTTATTCGATGCAGTTGCGTGCTATGTTACTACGCATGTATTTTGTGACGTCGCTCATCTTGTCCTGTGTGAGTTAACTACCCTGACAGTCAGTTGGTTCAAACGGTGAGGATATTGCTGGATACGTATTCTCGAAAAGCCTTCATCGGTGATAAGCGCTGAAGAGTACAGCAACACGTGTCCAACTTCCCGAACTTCAACAAAATACAAAAAGTAAACGTGATAGCACAGTGACGAGTGTTGTCGTGCGTATAGGCACCAGCACGTTTGCGTTGAAGGACACTATATACTCCACCACCACGCTCAGGTGCTTGGAACAAATAGGACAATTGTGTCCTGATAACACTGTTACATATACGCACAGCTGACGTTGAAAGTTTAGACGCCACTGCGTCTGAAAAATCTTTGAATTCCCCGGCAGTTTGTGAGTGCATTCGTTTTATTGGCACAGTACAGCCTCAGTAACATCTGTGCAGAGCGCGCGAGCAGCCGGTATTTGTATGTTTTCCAATAGAACTGGTAGCATTCAGAAAATGGCGGTTGATCAGCTGCTCATGGGGCTTAGCGCCATCTCTGGGAGGAGGGAACACTTCTGGAGGAACAAAAATAAAACAAATGTGACGCAATAGCTCGTAAACAAGTGATGTCATTTAGCACAAAATTTGACGTCAAGTTGCTTTTCATGGCCTCCTGATCGACAAAGGCTCGCGCTATAAGGTGATCGCCTGTGAGTCCTTCGCGCCAGCTAATATAATACCACCTCATGACTATACATAGTGATGTTTAAGTGTACTACCGTTCACTTAAACATCTGGAAACATGCTGGATACGGTACTTCCTAGAATGGCCTAAGATTTCTTCGCTGCCACTTCTCTTCCTAATTATACCGTATGAAATGTTGTTTATGTTAATCATGATCAAAACACCCGCAACAAAAAGCCTGGCTTGCTCAAAGAGACGGGAAAAAAACATTGCCTAATATATGTAGTTCCGTCCAGTCATGCGGCATTTGTTCGAATTTTATCACAAGTTACATTCGTCTGTGGGCTTTGACATCTGGCTTACGCGTATCTGGGAACTATACATGTATCTGTGCAAAAACACGTCCCGCAGATATGTCGCCTGTTCATTGCCTTGCGCAGTATGTTGTTTTTTTCTCGTATATACAGCTGTGTGGTATATAACCATTTACTGAAAGGGACAACAGGGAAGAACTAGAGAAACTGCAATCGGAGAACTCTAATGCCATATGTTTCGCTTTTTTAGGTTCATTATTAGCTGAGAAAATCAACGCTGAAGTTTCATTTTTAAATTACTCGCCAAAATCTTAGTTGGCGACGTAATAAGTTATACAAAATGTATTTTCGGTATTTTCGTGGCATTGGCTCGATGAAATTTTCTGAAACTTCCTATGATACGTCTATGGCACCCAAAGATGACAATGCACTTCATTTTTCGCTATTGGAAGTTATAGGACTCAGTAGATGCCTTCAAAATTTACTGCGTCACGGTGTCTGGTGCGGGGATCTCAATATGGCGGCGCCACCCACATTTTCTTTTCGCGTGTTTTTTTGCTTGCTTAGCGCCGTGTTGCGGTAAGTGTGGCGTTTTCGGGATTCTGAAACTTTGTTTTACTAATACGCGAAAAATAGTTTTGCTCTTTAGTGTCCCTTAAAGCCTTGATTTCTTTTGAAATCAAACGGATGCATCTATGAACCCCGTGCTAGTTTTCTTTCGTCTGGAGATACTCTTGAAATAAATAGGCTGGTCTCTTACAGCCTGAGACGAGCTCACATTATTTTATAACGACAAGTCAGCCACGTTCGTAACGCTGCTTTGGAGCCTGTTGACCACTGCTATTAGTGGTTGCTTATATATAGTTAGTAACTTACAAAAGCTACGACAACTTCGGTCAATTATCAACACGATTGCAACATACGTGTGACAAAAAATGAAAAAATAAGGGCTCACTTTTTTTGTTTAGCAAGCAAAGTATATGGGGATTTATTGGTGAAGAAAGAAAAGTGGACGAAGAGATAACTTGCTGCTGGCAAGGACCAAACGCACAGCCTTCGAATAACGCGTCCGGCGCTGCACCGAGTTACACCGGTGGTCACCTCCTCACCCACAGCCGAGCGCGCGTGTGCTGCCGAATGTGGTGTGTTTATCTCTCTTCCCTCTCTGTTCTCTATCTTTCATCTCCCCCATCCCCCTTTCATGCGCAGGGTAGCAAACCGGCTGCGATATATGGTTAACTTCCCTGCCGTTCTTTTTCTCCTATTTCCCTTCCTCCCCCGCCCACTTTATGGGGTATACATACGTGCATTTAAACGTGAGAGTGGCTGTACGTACTTGCGCCGCTAACTGACAGAAAATTTTGATGTCACTTTTCAATCGGGGAGTACCGTGCTACGCAAGGTTAAATTCACAGAAATATCGCTTTCCCAGAGGTGGAAGCCGGAGTTACAAAGGTCTTGGCAGCAGTGGCGTTCGACGCTGTGATGCAGTTCGAACGTAACCTATGTTATGTTTGGATCACGATGTGCACGTACGTATACGTCATGTCTGGAACCCTTGCAGATATTTCGGAGGAGAATTTTCATTCCACCACGATGCTCGCCGTCTATCGATCACGAAACTCGGTGGCTTCTATCGCGAGAACAGTGGATAAACTGAAAAAAAAAAAAAAACCAACGTAACCGCATTAAGTGTTGAAATCAGTTTCCGCCTTACAACATTAGAGAACGGGAACATTGCAGGCGGGAAGATTGATGCCGATCCCGGCCGCTCCCATTTCGGCCCGGACGCCTAATAATCTGAAGCAACACCCAAGAGGAATGTTTTCCATCGCTTCGAGGCCCGCGCTGCCTATAGTGGATGACGCGATACCGCCGGCACCGGTGGCTCCTGCATTCTGTCTTACTTATCGTGTCTGGCCACGGTGTATCTCGGCTGCAGCTTTCCTTCTTCGGGAGCGTCGGACATTACGGCCCGCTCTCTTCACCGAGATCGCTTCGGTCGGTCGCCGGCGCGCGCGGGTATCGGTGTTACGTGGCTTAGCGCTAAGGGTTTTACGGTGCGATGAACTCGCAGCTGACCCAATAACGTCACCGTAGGCGTAGCGGAAGAGACGAACACGTGCACCATGGCGGCCGATTCACGCTTACAAGCTTCGGAAGTGTTCTTCAAGGCAGCGTTCATGCAGGAGGAGGGAGAGTGTCACAAGGAAGTTCGACTAGCACAATTTCTGCATGTCCATTCAAACAACTCACCAGCGACATTCCAGCGTTTCATTAAGGAAGTTTTTAGACGTGTCACGTTTATGATAGATCAACTTTTTCTGGACAATGTCTGTACATGCCACCTAACATTTAATTTTTTTTTTTCAATATGTGGGGTTTAACGTTTCAAAACCACGCTATGATTATGAGAAACGCCGTAGAGGAGCACTTCAGAAATTTCGACCACCTAGGGTTCTTTAACGTGCACTTTATCTAAGCAAACAGGCCTCAGACATTTCCGGGTTCCTTGAAAATGCAGCCACCGCATCCGGGATTCGATCCCGCGACCTTCCTGTTAGCAGTCGAGAGCCATGACCACTAGACCACCGCGGCAGGGCCGGTAAGTATTTCAGGAACACCAATACGTTTCCGAGATGTTGAAGCCCAATATATAGCATTACCCCGATATGCTTCAGCGGGCATGCGAGATCAACGACTTGATACGGTTAAGTTGAAGAACAGCCCCCCTCCCCCCTTTTTTTAGCAGCGGCGCTGTTTAACCTCGGCGTTGGTCCGTGACGCCTGTTGATTACGATGATGATGATGCCCTAAATGGCTCATACACACTGAAAAATTGATTATATGAATTAGGGAAAGTGCATGCCTATCAACTATAGTTTGTTTTACCTCCATTCTAATGGCACGTACCCTCTCCGGGAGATTGGCCAAGAATGCGTAGTTGAAAACTTACAAGGTTATTCGAAGAATGTTAGGTGATTTTAAAAATTAAGAAATAAAATGGCAATAATACGTAGGTTTAAAAATTAAGAAAGGGCAGCAATACGTTGCACATTATGTTTAGACTTCAAGTATATACGCTATTGAACTCGTTTTCCTGCCTACCGTATTAACCTGGTGGGAACGATTTCGAAGAGATTAGTTAGATTTTGTCCCATTTTATTAACGAATATTTTTAATACAACTTTAAAATGTCACTGGTTTAGTAGTTAGAATTAAATTACACACCACATCAAAGGCATGGCCCAGTGGCAGTATCCCAAACCTGAGGCACCGAAACTTGAAACGATTTCTTCAGTTAAGGTTAAGCCTATTTTCGAAAGCGGAGTGATGAGAAGTCGTGTTCGAAAATATGAATATCTGCGACGTGACAGAAACTAATATACAATACTTTTTTTTATTTTCCGCAGAATTGGCAGAGGGGCGGTATTCTCAGACCAGCTATGTGTAAGTACAAGTTGAATGGGGGACACGGCACCAAAATCTGGTGATCGTAACTTCTGATTGTCGAGATTGACTCCAATGCAATGGCATGCATTCCCGTCGTTCTTATCCTTGTTCACATTCCCCCGTGGCTTCTCTTGATCTTCCCCATCTTCTTCTGCGTCGCTCCCAGAAAATGTTCGCCCATTTCTCCAGCGATGGATGCAATGACTGTGATAACTGAAGGAACGAGTACAGAAATAGAGAAAGAGAGAGGCATAAATAAATAAATAAATAAATAAATAAATAAATAGAAGAAAGAGAGGAAGAAAGAAAAAGAAAGAAAGAAAGAAAGAAAGAAAGAAAGAAAGAAAGAAAGAAAGAAAGAGAGAAAGAAAGAAAGAAAGAAAGAAAGAAAGAAAGAAAGAAAGAAAGAAAGAAAGAAAGAACTGCTTTGCGAAATACATTTCTTGGTTTTATGGCCGATCCCCCACGGTGGGTTGCGCCAAGACAATACGGAACAACGAACCCACCAACCAACCAATGTTTCCTGGTAAGGAGGAATTCGAAATCTCGTTCCCACAATCCTACGTCGAGCATCGTAATCACTCGGCTATCTAGACGCGGTAGCAGAGCACAGCGTAGCCTTGTACAGTATAGCACACCTAGAGTGAGGGAAAATGAAGTGAGGGGGCGTGAGGAGGGTAGAGAGTAAAGCATGGCATAGAAAGAATGAGAGAAAGGCAGAAAAAAAATAAAACGGATAACGAGAGATAAAAAAATAAATGGAAATAAACGCAGAAAAAATACATCCGAAAACAGAGAATAGAGAGAAAAGGAAAGAGGGAGAGGAACAAAGAGATCTACACAAAGCAGGCTGCCCGCAGGCCTGGTTTCTTTTCTTGCCTTTAATGCAACTACTGTAATCAATCGAGCATAAACAATAGAGCATTTTGTCAGAGAACTACACACATATCGAAATATAAAGGAAAGGTTTCTCAACCACCTTTTCGAAAACTTGGATTTCAACTTTCAATATCGGCATTATAGTCTCCCTAGGGGCATCGGCATTGGGGCGCAGCAGTTCGAGCTTACAGATAGATGTACCGATGAAAGAACGTTATTGGAGTTTGTATCATGTCGTACTTGATTAAATAAAGGAACAAAGAGATTGTCATGTTACTATCTTGAGCACATGCCTATATATTATAAATTCATTTATTTATCGCTATAACTTCATTTATTTCATCCCTGTTTAGATATCATAAAGAAACCAAATTATCCAAGTATTTCTGCTTCCCTACAATATATCTTTTCCTCGTGTATCGTAACTTGTTTTTCTCTCTCACTCTCTCTTTTGTTTTCTTGTTTGTTGGTTTTCACTGATCCTACTGCCTCGTGCTTCGTGGCCGATCCCCGATTGTGGGTTGGGCCATTCTTCCGGGAACCAACCAACCAGCTGCGTACTTCCTTTAGCTGCGTTATATTTTTTTTTTCATGTTAAGGTAATCAAAGAAACACTAAAACATAAGGTCAGTAGATGGCACGCATGTTAACTTTCCAAAGTTTTACAGTGAATGTTGTTCGGTACTTCAGAAAACCACCAACCATCAAACCACCAATACTATATAATGATATTTAATAATAATTTAAACATTATTTATTTATTTCCTTTATTCATTTTTACCGTATGAATAAAAAGGTGTGCTAATATTTCCAAAAATGTGACTTTTCCTCCTTCCCTGCCTTGACGTCTCAACGCTTAGATTTGCATTAATCCGACGCTTCTCGGCCAATGCCCCATAGTGGGTAGGAGCCAGTATTAAGGAGCAAGCAAGCAAACCTATGGCGGGGCGAGGAGCCCGTTGTGGGGACATGGGCCCGCGCTAAAGCGGGCCGCTTCCACCACATTATGGCCTTGAGAGCTCTGCTTCTGATAGCGCTCTTGCTACCGGGCTGCGCTCCGTCACCTCCGGGCCAGATGGACCAGGGCCAGCAACAGGGACTGCTCGAAGCGTTGCAGAAGCTCCGGCTGCTCAACCTCGCAAAAGGACATCACAAGCGAAGGGACACCCACGAACAAGCTCAACAGCAGCAGTCTCAACAGGTTGTTGTGGACCTCGGGAACGCAAGCCAGAGCGCTGCTGTGTTTCCGGACTTGGACTCGCTGTTAAGAAACCGCCTCAAGCGTGACCAATCTCTCATGGTCCAAATCAATGTATTCAACAGCGCCGGTAAAGGATGCTGGCACAAGGTAAAGGCATCGTCAACCGCACTGCCTGCGATACCAGTAGGGAGCACAGTAGTTTCTGCAGCTCCACCTGAAGCTCCAGCGCCTTCGAGTTTACAGTCAGCAAGGACCCCTGCTCCGCAACTAGACCCTACATCGTCCACAGCGTATGGGGATTTGGTAACAGATTATGTGCCTTTTATAAACCCGAAGGCACCATCTGTGGAATATCCCATTGGGTGGGTGTCTCCTGGTGAAGTGATTGGCGCCAACGCAACTGCGAGCATAGTCGTAGAAACCACACTCGCCCGCGCATTCGAAACGGACTCAGCTCCTCTGCTAGCACAAGGCGAGAAAGACATTATTCACAACTATACCGCGACGCCCTCGGAGTTCGCCTCACCGTCGCAGTATTCAGTGAGTAATGTCACGTGGGACGACTCGCTCTTCACAGCTACGAATGAAACAAGCTCGAATGATACGTCAACAGATACCACGTGGGAGCTGGCCAACCCCGTGAATTTCTTCCCCAAACAGAATTTTGATGACTATCGTTCCAAGAACGAATCTAAACGGCCTTTTGCTCCCTTCGGCCTGCCACCTCCAGTGCTGAAAGTTACGATTCCGCTGCTGATACCACGCGACGAAGTCCCAGATGACACGAGCCAACCTAGGCCAGACGTAGGCATGGACTTTCCGAAGCAACCAGGGACCTATGACCTGAACGACGCCTCCCGTTGCTTGCAGTTACTCAAACTAGGACTAAAGTGCGACTACAGTACACAAGTATACAGGAATAAAGCCTCTGGATCACCTGAATCGCCCATAAATTTTCTCAGCGGGAATATTATGGCAGCCGTGGAACCCAGCAACGCTGGCCGAAGAAACAGTGGCACGGTCGAGCGGTGCGTCTGCAGCGATTCAGATCTCGGAGACAGTAGCGAAGGGTTCAAACTTAGCGGAACGCAGGAGCTTCTACTCCAGCCCCGAGCGGAAACGCTGGAGCGTTTGCGGCCACAGCAAAGGCCACCGCTGAAGGTGTTGGGGAGCCTCCGCTACCCTCCTCCCACCGACATCGTTTACGAATACGCCACAACCTACGTGTACGATGACTTCATCCCCACGGCGCTCGACGACGGTGAGCCGCAGAAAGCAGCTCCGCCACAGAAACTGGCCCAGGAGCCGTCCTATCAGCAGTCTCAGCCAGTGTTTCAGCGGAGCCTAGGCTCGATGTCGCGCCCAGAGGCCACAAGGTACGAGCCGCGCGCAGCCACAGCGGGACCCTTTGCTTTCGAGCACAAGGCACGGCGTCTCAAGGCAAGAAACGGAGCGCGAATCACTTCGGGCCCTCGGAGAAGGTTTGCACGAGACCTGCGGGCCGTACAGGAGCCGGCAATGTGGTGCCCATGCAGCAGCACTCGAAGGCCACCTTGCACGAAGACGCGGAAGAAGTGCGTCAAGAAGAAGCACGCGTGTCGCAAGAAGGCGAACAGCAAGAAACCTTGTCCCAAGAAGATTCAAGAACCAAATGTGCTAGCTTACCCTGTGGAGGTTTGATCGGCATTTATTATTATTGTTCGCGAAGGTATATCGCACTTGTATCGCACTCGAACCAGCTCGCTAATTCAAGTGTCGCTGAAATCGTAGCGTCAGTGCTCATTTTACCGCCTCAGTGTCCCTGCAAATCACAATTCATTGTCATTGCTTTGACTGCGGAAGAAATAACGCGCGTATTTCTTTTTTTTTTGTTTTTCTTTAGTGCTACAGCGCGTTGAGAAACCTCGAGTCGTATTTTGCGTGTTCAGTATTTGCTTCATTTTCTATCAAGAGAAACAAGCTCAAGAGAAACAAGCGATTGGCCGGCATTTTTTTTTTTTTCACAACGTATGTGGACATCCTTTCAGATTCGTCAACGAGAGCTACAGTAACGCCACCGATTAAAAAAAACCCGTACTGCACCGCGGCAGTTCTCTGTAGCTTACATGCGCGATACACTATTAGCGTGTCACTGTCGATGAATTTCACATGCTTTACGTGAAAACATCAATTACCGCCTCTATACCAGCAATTATATATATGCAGGGTGTCCCAGGTAACTTTAGCCAGCACACGCGATTACGACGCGACCAAACGTTCCTCACCATTGCCTGGAGTTAGACTATTTTTTGTGTTCTGAAACATTGTTTACTTAGATCTTTAATTAACTAACTTTTGAAAGAACGAAGATAGATGAAAAATTTCAATGAGAAAGTTGTAGATCGGTTAACAAAACGTCCGATTAGACAGCTTTGAACTTTATATCTCTTAGGTTTAGTGTTTTTCTGCTAATTACAAATACCCGCTAAATACAAAAATACCACGTGACAAACCCGATCGTGCGCCAGTGCGCACAATGATTCTAGTGCTCTCTAACGTTCCGCGTACTAACGACCATAGGTAGCATTTGACCCATTGTGCTGTCTCGGCAGGGCTGCAACGATGGCGGTGGCTTCACGATGAACACGTTTCGCTATCGGCCACAAAAACGACAACCGCTGTGACTGCTTATCACTGTCATGAACCGGTGCGAAGGAGGCGTGTCGTTCTTACGCGGAACGTAAAAACCAAACCAGTTGGATACTTTTTTGCGCATCACGAAAGTTATAAAATATATTTAACACTCAAAGAATATTTGCGGTTACAAAGGTCTTTCGTCGCCGTGACGCGCGCTTCGCCATTGCAAGCTTGGGTTTCAGAGAGAACATTGGAAAAGTAAACACGCAAGCGATATAAATAAAACGGACAAGAATATATATGTAGTGGCAAAAGTAAGGTGATACTGCCGTGAAGGGCCGTGTGTGGGGCAGTGGATTCATGGTCTTTTTTTTTTTCCTTTATCGAAAGATCGATTTAATAGATGTACACGAGACACTGAACCAATTTATAAAAGTGTTTTTTTTTTCTTTAGCTTGGTGGTGCGCAGGTCACCACCGCGTTGTGCATATGAGATGCTAATAGCAATTATCCATCTGTTGTTGAGCCGGAGCTTGGTTAATGCCTCCTCGCAAACAGCAAGCGAGTCAGATATATATGTGTCACTTTCAAATGTGGTTAAAATGTTGACCTTCTCTGAAGCGATCATAGAGAAATATCAACTGTGAAAAAAGCGTTGGAAAAAGAAATCTGTACACCGTGCAGACATGTCAATGTGCATTATAAATGCGTAAATCCCCCGAAACAAATATATCTTTTAGAAATTGCGTGATGCAGCGTAACTCTAGTATGTATGCTGCGGAGAATGCAGCTCAACGAGGCAGTTGCGAAATTGCGGGCCAGCCGTACAGGGAAAGTCAGCGAAGGCGATACGTTTGCTTGCGGAGCCATCGGCTACCATGCACACAAAGGAACCACCAAACGCGCGATAGAGAAGCCCCCTGCGAAAGTGCGTGACTCACTCGTTACAGGCGTTCGAGCATCTGCCAGTGCAAGTCCCAGACATATCAGCGAGCCCATGTGTAGAGGATGTTGTCACTCGCATTCAGTGAGGACAGGCGTAGCATAGTGGTGTTCTCATGTGAGAATCCAGAGGAATGAGCCACCAGACACACTGACGAAAGAAGTGCATCACTCCACCGTCACCTAAAACTATTAGAGGTTCACATTGCGGCGAACCGGGCTGCGTGACAGGTGCACCTCCAGAAGGGAGCAGTCTCTTCTACTGCATTTACGCATCACCTGCATTATGCACCTGCATTACGCATTCTGGCCTGCGGCCATTGTCATCGGCTTTGCAGAGCCCCGTCCCTTGCGTGCACTGCTTGCGGGCCGGACGGAAACTATTGAGCGCTTGTGTCTACTGCGCACAAGTGCATTGGAAAGCTGGTGCGCTTCAGATAAAATCAATGCACATCCGTTTTATATTCACACTTGAGGGATAGGAGACTAGAGGAGGAAAGTAGCGAATGCACTGGGATAGCAAAAGCGAGAACGCAGAGGCACAAACAAGTGGTAGAAGTGGAGGGAGTAACGAGCAGCTGTTGGAGAGAGGGAAGGAGAGTTGCGCATGCGTAGTGTAAGAACAGACGCCGACGCTGCGGGACATAGACCCCTGCAAGAGATGCTGCACATGTAAAAAAGGCGACCATTTTAGCCGCGTGGGGCCAGCATGTGCTAGTCGTGGAACGAGATGCCATAGGGGAGGACGCTCTTCATTCCCTAAATTCATGGCACCCAGGCAAGGCCGTGGGCAGAAATTTTTCAACGATGGGGCGTGCAGCAGTCTTTAATGCGTATGTTCATGCGTGTTTTTATTTACAGTCAATATCCCATTTTGCAGACAACCTTTAGAAATCGTGAAATTGTACGAACAAATGGGTTCACGCATGTTTATACTGCTTAGGCGATTAAATTGCCACAGCTACGTCCAAAACAAATTTAATGTATGCCAGTATATGCTTACCAAGCATTTGATGAGTGCCCAAGTTCCCACGAATATACATTCGGTACCTGCCGCGAATTCCGCTTAACTTTGCGTTTCGTGATGAGCGCCGCCATTACCATAAAAAAGCAGGAAAGATTACGGCCATCAACCGCGCGTTTGAAAATGATGACGCGCAACACAAAGGCAATGGTGGAAGAAAGGTGTGTGGGTCGTGTGACGATGCCACGAAGGCGCCCAAATTTTCAAGCATGTCCAAAAACATTATGAACCATCTTCCCGAAGGGAACCATGATGGGATGCGAAGCAGCAGCGTTGTGCACGCAGTTTACCCGGCTGAAATGGGCGTTGACGCGGGTGCTGGAAGAACGGTTTGAAGCGAATCTCAATTTAGCCTTTACTCGAGTAAATGTTCCTTTAAAACGGAAAGACACGAGAGGAGGAATGCATTTCGTTTAAGTTTTATCGCAGATAAATGAGCCGAAAAAGTGTTTTTGCTCGACGTGCGGCTGAGTGTTGCGGGTGGTGGAGAGGGTGAAGCGAGACAGCAAGCGGGCGGAGAGGGAAAACGACCTACGTGTGTTGAAAGGAGCCTGCAGCTGCTCCAAGTGAGGGAGAGGGTGACGTCAATGCGCAGCTAGGACTTGACCTATTTGGCATCGTTCTAACAACTGCGGCGGAGAAACGTGGTGCAGCGCGTTGGCACGGAGACACGGACAGACAGCGTTACACAGAGTAGTCAAAGAGCTGCTTTGCATCTAAAAATCAGTAGCTGACTGTACCTATACAAACACTAAATCCGGTCTGTATAATCTGTATTTACATATACAAGCAGAATCTGACCAGGAAAAACGGCAAGTCATCGGAAATACATGTAGACTGCTTGTGCTCTGCATGCGATGTGTGGTGATTATGCATTCCTTTTCGAAACTATAAACGGGCACATAGCACTCTTTTGCCAGTTGCACTGTCTGCAAAAAGTGTCACGGTGGCTGTCACCCAGTTTACAAGCTGTATAACGGGGAAAAAAAAAGGTACAAAATAGTGTTTTTTTTGTGCATGGTGCCAAAGAAACATGCAACGTCATAAACAAAAGTATTGTGATCCAATGGCGCAAATAAGATGACAGCACTTTCCACGACATGATACTGCTGTGTCATGCCTTCATACTTGCACACAATACAGTACCATATAGGTACAAGCCCTTGTATCCATACAGGCAGGGGCATAGCCAGGGGGTGGCACACGAGGCGCATTACCCCTTCCTGCATTTTTTTCCGGCATGGCATAGAAATGAAAAAAATGACCATTTTAACAAGGTGCCCCCCCCCCCAAAAAAAAAAAAAATTCTGGATACGCACATGCATAAAGCTCAAGTGCAGCTGTGTACATATCATTTGCAAACCGCTGCTCAAAATACAGCAAACAGTTAAGCTAAGTGGAACAGCAGAGGCATTTAGAGCTACCTCGTGCCTTACTAAAAAGACGCTACTGTAAGCATGCCCTGTCTTTGTTGGTACACAGCCTGCAACATCATTGAAATAAAAGAAGTAAATGTTTTGCTGAAGTGATTTATTAGAAACATCTCCCCATTATCATCATCAAAAACTTCCTTTCTCATAATCTGCAAATAACAGCGAACATAGGACACAGAAACAAAGGTGGAAGGTTCGAACAAGTACATCAGCAAACAAACACATTTATTTTCTGTGTTGCAACACAGAAAAAGCTATGTATATTTTATGTTCACATATTTATATATCTTTATGTATAATATGTATATAGTACCACTCACACACAATTTAAGCATAACATCTACGTACATGATACACAAGAAAAAAAAAATTAACCACCACTCTGAAACATGTCATTCCTCAGCAGGCATATGCACATACACATACGTGCAATATTTACAAAGTTCTCACACTCAAAAAGAACAGCCTTTGTACAATGCAAGAAAAAAATGCAATGTAGATACTATCAACACACATGTGCACAGATGATTCGTAATCACTTGAAAAAACTTTGCTGCTTATCAATAGCAGGCAGGAAGCATATCCCTTCGAGATGGTTGTGTTCCCACAACTATGTTACTCAGCCAAAGAAGAAACAATCATAATGAGCCTCTCACACACTCCTCGCACAAATGTTGCTCAGTGACTCCCCCCAAAAACAGTAGAGAGAAATATAAAGCAATCTGAGCAATTGTGCTTCGCTCTGTACTATCAAGGTCCCATGATCAACACAGCCTTACTCTGATTCCTGTGTGGTCTCTGCTGAGTAGAAGGCAGCCTAGGCTCTGTGAATGATGTCCCTTTCTGTGTTGAAACAATGTTTCTTGGCACTTTCTGCAACAAACAGTTGCTTGAGACACACCCTTACATCTAAGTGCCTAAACGAATAGCGGCAGTGCCCCATCAAAACAGTGTTAACTACGTATTTGCCAAGAAGCACTATATAAAAAAAGTTGGTACTTCAGCCAAGTAGTGCTGCCCTCTGCTCAGTGGAGTCAAGGCAGCAGTCAGATTCTAGCTGTGCATAACAGAGGGCGAGAAGCAGAGATGTGACCAGATACTTTACAGACCAGCAGCACCTCCAAACTACAAAGCAAAGTCTTTGAGGCTACTCCCTTTAAATGCCTTTTCGTGGTTGGCAGAATGGTCATTGTAGCGCCACTTTAGAAACATCGCAGCTTTTAAGGACAATATAACATTACTGCAGAGCTGCAATTAGTTATAATTCTGTGCATGCGATAGAATATGACAGAAGCTCGTGCTCTGCACATGTGGAAAGTATGATTAGTTCAAACAGGTGCCAATTGAATCGGCTTTATGCTCCTGTACTCAAAGATACTTCCAACCACATCTCTAATCTCACTGCTGCGTGTGCTCTGCTCCAAATATGGCAAGATGAATTGTGACTTCATCATACCTGAGCTGCCCAGACATTCAGTAGATACTACAGCCATGTAAATTGCACACTTCAGTGGGCTTTTGTCAGAAGCCCAGAACACTAGATACAGACACTGCAAGGTCAGATGGTCAGATGAAGTCACATTCCAGTCCTATTGCAGCAGAGTAGAACTATGAGCCCTGACAGGCATATTTATCTGTACAAGTTTCAGGGAACTGAGACCATGACGTGAACTACACAACATTCTATCAGTTATGAGTCATCACTGGACTGGAGACATCATACAAAGGTGTTTTTGTTCGTGGTTTGTAAGTGCATAAAAATTCTGTACAACACAAGGCTTTGAAATGCTTTCAAGGCAAATTTTCTACACTCCGAACACCCACAAGAATTCAGTAGTGTTTGTTATATACCGCATTTACCCAATTCCAACCTTTTTCTGGAAAAATAAACCTCGAGCTCACATGCATGTTAGATTCTGGTACAGATATTTAAACTTCACCATAGCTGTACTTTTGTTTTTGGGTCATGTGAGCCAGGTGCATTATGCAATTGAGGGCACGTTGGAAATGGGTAAATACAGTATATCCAAAGTTTGAAAACTCAAGAAGAATTAAAGAGAGTTAGGGCATACAAAAGTATGTCAAAACTTTCAATGAAGCATGTCAATGAAGCATAACTAGAAATGTATATTTCAGATAAGCTGTGACAAAAGCTTCCCAGAACATGGCAAATGTCACGAAAACATAGACTTGCTGTTACAATCATTGGCAGCACATGCTATTCCACACGCTGCACGAACAAGCATCAATTATCTAACGGCACCAAGCTCTCCTGGAAGCTGACAACACTTTCACCATACGTATGCATTCAATCCCAAAACACTGTACGTTAAAAGGAAGAAAGGGAGAATTACATTAAAACATCTAAAAGGACACTTGCGGCTTCACATGTGTGAGGTGTGTTTCATTGTATGTGCGCGTTTCCACGAGAGAAAATGCACACCAGTCTCCCGTAGATGGCTTACATACATGGTCCATATCACACTGCTAGGACCTCCTCTGCGCTGCTTTTGAAAGCGTCCCACAGAGAGGTGCTCTAAAGTGGCAGAGATTACAGACTGAAGAGCCTCACACAAGACTCCCTTAATGTATGCTGACTAGCTTGTCTGAGCTCTGCTTAGTATACCTATTTTTTTACTTCACTGCTGCTGCTGTTGCTGTGTGGTTACTCAGTTTTGCCTGCAGCTGTGCCCATTGCAAAATGTGCTCAATGACTGTCTCACCAAAGCCACCATGAAAAGTGTGCTTAGGGACCAGCCAATTTTCAAGAATCATTCAAAGGAGCACCGAAAATTTGCACAAACTAATTTTAACTATTAGGGTGGTAAGATGCAGAATCAAAACATTGCTTTAACTAATTTTTTTTTTGAACAAAAATATGATACCCACAGGGAAAATTAAGGTTAAACTTTCCTGCCTTGTATTTCCAGCCTAATGATTTTATGCTTATATGTATTTCGGTATTTTTTTTAACACACCAGGCTCTAGGATACCTCCCAACAGTGGCTATATTGAGACCTTGGGTAATTTTACAATGTGATTGAGTTAACCTTTACAAAAATAACTGGCTAGTTCTAAGCAGGCACTCAAACTTACTGACATTATCGTTAGTTGGAGCAGAAACTTTCAGGCACTGTTGCAACCCATCATTCATTAGTCTGACTTCTAAAGCCTCTACTCTCAACAAGACTGATGTTTTTGGTATTACAAACATAATTTATCAATCAAGTTTAACTTCTCATTAATGTCACCCAAGCTTGGAAAGCACTAACTATTCAGCAAGGCAGTGACAAAAAAAAAATAAAACAACAGACATCAGCTGTTACGTTGTGTACGATCAAAATGACAAAAAAATGTTACCATGTCATTTGATTTTCATTGCTGCTTGAATAAATTTGAAAGCGACCACAGCACAGCACATTACAATAAAACAAGAACACAACCGTGTCTCAAAAATAAGACCAAGGGTGCCACAGATGTACGCTAGCAGCAGAAGCACACCGTGGCTTTCTTTAGTTTTGACATGTGATGAGCCATGAAAAGGTTAAAAATTGAATTTATCACATAACTCGAGCAACAATAAATGACAGTAAAAAAGCATTACACAAGCAAACATTCACATTTTTTTCTTTACTACTTCCCAAATCTGCCAAAATTATTCATTCCCACCAAGCATAGAGACAAAAACAAAGCAGCACTATAAGCACATAAAATCTTGTATATAAAACAATAAATTATGTAAACTGCAAGTTGGAAATACTTGTAAAGCTATTTTTCCAAGCATTCAACATGAGCTAGGTTGCAGATGTAGGGCATAAATTACTAAATCATAAATATTAGCAATTCAAAACCATCAACTACTAGTACTGTTGGGAAAGCTTTACTAGTCGTAAAGGGTAGCTTGAGCCTGAAGCATTTAATCTTTACACTCACTGCGAACAACTCTACCGGAGCTCATGTTTGGGCAGTGGACGTAGTCTTAGCAACCATCTTCAATGTGAGTGTTCGTAAACTGCACCTTTTTTCCCCCCAGCATTTCACAAGCAATGATAATGGGAAGCACGCACCATAACAAAACCAAAATAACACTTTGACAAGCGCAGAGGTAATGCTGATTGAAACACCTACACAATCAAAAGGAAATGACTGCTACTACTAGTGTGAATTCCAAAGAGCCTTTAGGCAAAACTGTGCTGGCATATGTCAGGCCTAGCTCTCTGAAACAGGGGGGACCTTTATGACCAGTCTACACACCTTGCCAGTTGCATGTACACTCGTACCTCGATATAACGAATCCGTATATAACGAAATATTGGTTATAACGAAGTAAATGAGAAATAGTCACGCATTAGATTTAGTGTTAGGAACAAACATTTATAACAAATTTTTGGATATAACAAACTTATTATCATGTATGATGCAAGTTTGTTATAATGAGGCGCGAGTGTAAATGATGACAGTCAAGCTAAAAAAGCAGAGTACTATGTGCCGACCACAAGCTCAGCTACAACGTATAATATACAAAGCCGAAGTTTGCGTACTGAAAAAACAAACCAGACGTTTCACCGATTACTAATAGCAACAAGGCCCTTACACTTTCTTGTTCTATGGCCATAAAAGATGTGACATAATACTACAAGAGTAAATCTAGAAAGAACATGAGCCAGTTGGTTTCTCAGCTGAGATGCATACAAAAGTTGATCTTGAGCTCCCATATCTTGCGCGTGCTACCCTCGGCCCATTTTTCCAGCAATTTCGCTAAGGTAAAACAGCAAACAATACCAGAGGGTAAGTGTTCACTTGTTTTGACATTCAGTGATGCTATATCCCACCAATAAAACGGGTTTGCTCGTCTCCTCCAGTCAGCATGTCTTAACTTGTGCAATGTTATATTAACCACATAAATTAAACACCCAACCATTAAAAAAATGTTTGAAATATAGTAGAAAAAATACAGCAACTAGAGGTAGAAGGCCATGTAACATATACAGAGGACCGAATATAACCTCATCTTGAAGGCCTTTAGGAAAGACATTCAACGAAGGCCTTCAAGAATCTTCCCATGGGCTGATGAGACCAAAGGGGTGCAGTACACTGCTGATAATTTGGCAGGCCTCGGCTAATTCAGCTATTTTTTTTTTTTCATGCAGCACAGTATATGCTGATATCAGTCAGTCAGTGCACTGTCCTGCTGGTTGTGTCGACTGTCCCATTCATGCTGTTTCATCATAATGCAGTTTAGTGTTTCCGGTCTTTAATGTTTCACTTGAACCACCAGAAAAAAGATGCTGACTGAATTCTATGCTGCTAACAGAAAATTATTCTCTCTCAAACAACTAGCAGCAAGAAACAAATATTACTCTATAAAAAAAAAAGCATCTATTTCATTTATCGCTGCCACCTTTGAGAAGGACAGGATGCCTAGAAATCAGAGCGTTCTGGGCAAGTCTATTGCACTTAGGCAAGCAGCAGCATTGCACAATGTTAAACTATCAAGGCATCTAGATATAGTTTTTTTCCTATATCCTGAGAAGTAATTTGACATACGACTATTTTGAGTTGGCACTGGGTCGAGCCATTTTGTAAGGTTTATGAGGTTGTATTGTCAGGAAATAAGCACTTACTGGCACTCGTTGCCGAGGCATACGCATCTTTGAATGTGGGAAACATGAGGGCGGGAAACTAACACCCAAGCCTTAATAAAAAGAAATAAAAACAAACGCTGGGACTATTAAGTAAATACATCACCGAAATTGGTTATACACTCGATAACTGCATGTGTTGTATACATTCCAAAAAGGCCCATTTACTTAACGTCCAGCCCCCTGCCCCCCTGTGCCTTGGAATTCTTCAGAAAACTTCAGCAAAATACCAGGCAGGAATGCTCTTTTCCAAGTACCCATAATACTTTCGATGCAATGCAGCGTCACCAACACATCCCCTTGGCATACTTAATAATTGCTGCTATCTTCTACATTTACACTTGATAACATAGAAAGTAGTGCATATCGCAACTCAGGCTAAAGTTTTCCCTTGATAAATCTTTACCTGCCTCATTCAATAAATATCAATATTCTGTAATATTGTATTCACAAAAAAAATTTTGCATGCCCTTATGTAAGATTAATATAATTTAAATTGACATATTTCAACACACAGATCCATTCAGATGTACACAGAATGCATTAGATGAAACTCGGGCATCGAGACTCAGCTGAACGAAAAACTTTTTTTGTAGATTTTAAATCTATATTTTACTTATTTATTGGATTCAAAAGTTTGGTATTAGCACTAATAACTTAAAAACCTATGCATTAGTGCCTCATTAACCACAAAAAAAAACCAATTTCCTCAAAGTTTTCTTTTAAACCTTTAACAACCAACAAGCAAGCACGCTGAAACATTAGCATACAACTTACGAAGGCGCCTGGTAGCACGAAGAATTAATGATGGAATGTCAAGATAACTCAAACTTAGTAAACAAGAAAAATTGCTAAAGAAGCTATCATTGGACAATACAGCACCGAAGCTTATACTAACTTTGTACGAAGTCCAAAACCACTATCTCTTTAACGTTAAGAAAGAAAGGTGATCAGTATTAATGAAATGCATCATCATAAATTATGTCTTAGAAAAAACGGTCCCTGCAGTTTTTTTCTTCTTTCAAGCAAATACTTGAAACGAGACAAACTCAGTCATTATCCACATAATTTGCTGCTGAGTATTCAACCGACTGCCTATTTCTGTAACTGAAAACCGCATAGACAAAATGAAAAGAAATGTGCCAAATTTAGACTAGCCACTGATTAATAGGCATTTCACTAGCAAGCAGAATAGCATCACTAGCCAAGGGTCATGTTTTTTTTTTTTTTTCACTTGTACTCCTTTTAGCAATTTTTCATTTTAGACTAAAAAGCACGCCTAAGTAAACAGTTATGCAAGTAGGCGAAAAGGCAGTGTTGCAGGGCATTTCGACGAGCGTTCTACTCCGATAAACTCCATTTATGCTAAAATGTTAAAGAAAATAAACATGCATTATTGAAACTGGTGATACACTGTTGGTGTCATTTCTCGTAGCTCACAGCAATGTATATTTGTGAAACAAAAAAAAGTCCAGCTGATAATTACGTTTGGCAAAGAAAATACTGTGGAAAAGGCATCCAGACTCATTTGTAAGTCATCGAGAAATAAAAGGCATTTCTATAGACCACATAAAATGCTCTTCTACCTTTGTATGAGTTAAAATCACTATGTGCATTGCACTCCAACGTAGTAGGCAGTGATAACTGGCATTTGTTCGTTGACTGGCTGTTAAAAGAGGCCGTAAAAAAGAAAGCGCTGGCCGTAAACACATCTCAATGACGCAATGGCTAGTGGCCTTAAACAATTGAGGAAGTTGGAATTTGATGCCCTATGAAAACAATCTACCTTTTCCAGTCGATGTCTTAGCAAAATAGAAGAAAGCATGTTGCTAAACACAACTAGTGAACACTGTTACATACTGTCTAAAGGTGCAGTTGCTTAAGCGAATGTGCGAAGCTCGCTTTTAGCTCTTCATGCTTCTAATTGCAGATGCTGCAACTGTTAACGTGCGGTGCAATGAGAGATTAAAATTAAATAATTTATCCCGAGAATGCTTCGAAATATGTTCACTCAGTTGTACAAGGCGACATTTCCCTGCTAAATATCCAGGCTACCGCTACTTGCCTTGGACAACAGCTTTGGCATAGGATATTGTGCTGGCACTACCACCAGAAGTTGGGAAACAACCTCTACAACCGATTACCCTTCCTTTGGGATCGAATAATTCAATGGCACTTTGATCCCAGAACCCGATGTCCACTTACACTCGTCCACAGCCAAATTCGAGACAAAAAAACAAGCAGTGCTAGGTCTGCCACACCGAGTGCAAATAGATCAATGGTTTTGAGCCCGCCCTTTCCGACATCCACCAACTTCACAGAGAATCGTGCTATGCCAATCTTGAACTGTCTTTCCCAATAACAATATCCAGCAATGCGCAATTTCGAGCTATGTTTTCCCTCTGCAGTGTTCAGAAGGACCACAATGTCGTTGCTGGCACTGCTATTACTTGACCACAACACCAAATATGTGCTTCTAAACTGCAACTATCCTCTCAGTGACACAGTAAAAGAAGTGGCATTGCGCTGAAAGCACCCACAGTGGGCAAACCAAAGGCCCTGCAGTCTAGAGCTTGGTTTTTTCACTCCACAATGTGGAAGCAACAGCAGCACTTGCAGTGGTGTTGGCGATGGGGCGAGGCACAGCCAGCCACACTGGCACACTGTCTTTTGGCAGGTAGGAAGGCATCAGCAGGCAGGCAGGCCCTTCCATCTCCTATGCGGTCAGCGGTGTCTCCGCCGGTGGTGTCAAAGGTGTCGCTTGCCGGCTGGTCGCAGCTCAACCGCCTCAGGTGGAACAGCTCCCCGTGACCCCTGATGGTGTCGAGAGGAACCGGAAGATGATGCTACACCGTGCGTAGCGGGGACACGGCTGTTGTAGTGGCCTCTGCCATGGCCGTAGCCGTGGGACGGGCCTGCCGGAGGCGCGCTCGGTCGTGGACCACCAGGATACGGGGGTGGTGGACCGCCAGGCAGAGCGGAAGGGTCGGGCACTCGTCGCTGCGAGAGTTGCATTGCAGCAGAATTAGGCAATGCAATCTACAGCTGTTCTCACATACCAGTTGTGCTTAAAGCAAAAGGGCCACACACTTTACCAAGTGCAGTTAGCCATGTGAAAGAATATATATGATATGCACATTCATTGTGCTGGTTCATTTCACTAAGAAAAGCAATTCAAGGGGCCCTCCAACACTTTTGAAGCACCAATATTTTATATGTGGTTTGCATACGACCGATAGATAGGATGATTTTAGCAGAGGTCTAAGCACCAATATGAAATTATTTTATATTTTAATCCCGCAATGATGTCACTAGATCACTGCCAACTGCATCAGCACATAGTGGCACTCCCCAAAACTGTTGCAGGTGGAAATAGCGACGAATAGTGCAAGCCCTTGATTGGATAAATGTCCCATTACAAGCGATCGTGGCAAGGTGTCAGCACATATTACTACTATAATTACTCAAATCTAATGCACACCTTTTTTCCGATTAAGCGAGTTCATAAATTGCATACGCGTTAGAATCGAGTACGAAAAAAATGAATACAGTCATTCTATTGCCATCGGCATTTCCAAAATGGCCGCCCCCTACGTGCGTCGGCATGACGCGTCGGCCATTTCTGCCTATGTGTTTCCCATGTGCAGCACTTCGTACGTGTGCTGAGGAGTTCGTCATCTTGTAGTGCATTAGCATCGACGGCATGGATAGGCAGACTCCAAAAACTCGACGAGTGCACCACGATGCCGCTTTTATAAGAAAAGTCGTCGCGTGTGCAGAAACGGACGGAAATCGGGCCGCATCACGGTCGTTCGGAGTTCCCAAAACGTGCGTGCGGGACTGGCGGAAACAAAAGCAGAAGATTGTCGACAGCGAAGCTTCACACAAAGGCTTCAGTGGACCACAGCAGGGTCAGTTTCCGCAAATTGAAGAGCTGCTTGCCGAGTATGTTGCTTGAGCAGCGAGCGGCACAGCGACCCGTGACGACAGAACTGCTCAAGTGCGGACTATGCAGTTAGCCTTAGAAAAAGGGCTAATGCCGAGCCAGTTTAAAGCGAGCAGGTGCTGGCTAACTAACTTTATGAAGAGGAAAGGCTTTTCTCTTTGAAGGCGAACGGGCATATGCGAAAAGTTTCCGGAGGAGTACGATGAAAAGCTTCACAGTTTTCAGAGGTTCGTCCTAAACTTGCGGCACAACAACGGCTACCTGCTTGGGCAAATCGGGAATGCCGATCAGACGTTTCTTCGACATGCCTGGCACCACAACCGTCGAGAAGAAGGGGGCGAAGCAAGTTCACGTGCTGACATCGGGCCACGGTAAAACTAGAGTGACGGCAATGCTCAGTTACACGTCAGAGGGGCACAAGCTTCCCCGTACCTGATATTTAAACGGAAGACGCTCCCGAAAGAAGTCGTTTTCCTGAGTGGTGTGATCATGCGGGCCAACGAGAAAAATGGGTGCGCGTTGCAATCGATGTCTTAGTTTTTTTTTTTTGTCGTGGAAGCCGTGTGCGCGTTACAATCGAGGGCGCGGTAGAATCGAGTAAATACGGTATTGTGTTTTTTTTTCTTTGCTGTGCTTTTTCACTAAACCCCGAACAGACACCGTTGCAACAACAACAAAAAAAAATCCCTACGACTACAAAGCACGCCAGAGACGCCTGCTACCATTTCACCTCCTGATTTTTTGCTTGCACAGTCGTATATCCATACAAAAGACTTCTCTCACTTCTCTTTTCTTGCCTCTATGTGTTTGCGAGCTGCCTTTTTCTGCATGCGAGGTAGGTTAATGATTGTTGCTGAGGTGGCGCAAGTTCAACTGGTGCCCCTACACCCTTGTAGTTCATCGGCTAGCCCACCGAACAACTCACGAAGGGCAACAGTACACCACCCCGGAAATACCCTTCTCGGAATGAAAGGAGGAAGCGAAATGCAATGTGGCTGTCAGGTTTCAGGTGCCACGTTTGTTACCATGGGAACACTTACAATACGTTGGAAAAGACAAGCAACAATGGTGTGGAGCTTTCTCTACATGGGAGCTTCCAGTTTATTTCATTGCGGGAGCTCTTCGACATCACCGGGCAGAGTCAGGGGCGAGTGAAATGTGGCACGAAAATCAAATTGAGGGAAGGCATAGTTTCTTTCTTTTGTTTTTCAGCATTTGTGTGTGTTGAATGCCCTGAAAAGAAAAAACTTCAGACTGCGTGCCGCTATTACCGCCATTCTTGCTGCACTAATCTGTCCATGCTTCAGTCTATGCGAGTAATAAATGGGGGGTTGAACAGCGTTGGAGGACCCCTTTCAGATTCATTAAGCAGAAAGCCTCATAGCAGAATATTCATTTGTTTCTCTCCGGTTACTCAGTCCCGTGGCCCTACTCCCATTCACATGTCTGAATTTTCCTGACTGCTTGCAGCCATCCTGTTATTCCTGTAAACAATTGGTTACCAATTATTCCATCAGAAAGTTTGCTCAACCTCCACTTCTTAAAGGTAAACCCACCACACATGCATGCCCCACGAATTGATATTTCATCACTCACTAAGCTGACATCTGGGAAACAGTGGACAGACCTTTCTGCGGAAGGTGTCACCAGGCCTGCGCAACGTGTCACTGATGCGCAATGCAGGAGCCTTTCGTGGGTTGCTGCTGGGCGTATGCACGGCACAGCAGCGGATGAACACTGCCATCACCACTATAAGTGCCACCAGCATCAGCAGGACAGCCCACCAGTTAAGCTGTATGACAAATGAAAATAAACAAAGCTCAGTGAAATACAGGTGATGGCATTGAGAATCCATAAAAACTTATCTGTAGCATCGTTAGAGGTTTTAAAGTAGCAGTGCAAGAAAACGAAGAACACGCAGAGATAAACGAGCACTGGCTGTGTTTGCCCGTCGTTTTTTTCTTTTTTTTCACTGTTATTCTACAATCATGAACAACCAACAAGCCTGATTCACAGCCACTGTGAAGCGTTAAAGGCCTTGTTTTTTTTACAAAATTAAATATCGCCAATGCGAGATCAGTTAGAGCCCTATTCAATGATGTCGATACAACACTGATAATCATTGAGCAGCACACCTTTAAAGAAATTGCGCCAGCATTCTTACTCAAGAGCAAAAGGTAAATTGCACCTCCATATTCATTGATTGCAGTAAGCAAAAAAATTGGGCAGATGTTACCGTATATACTCGTGTAAGGGCCGCACTTTTTTTTCGAAAATTTTGCTAGGTGCGGCCCTTACACGAATCAGGCCGATTTAGTACAGGCAGTACAGGCCAAAGGTCTGTACTGTTTATGCAACAGTAGCAGAGTGCAAGAGTCACAAATGACATGCCAGAAATGTTTTTATTCGGATTCCATTTCGCTGTCCTCGTTCTCGGAGGAGCTCGCCTCGGCGTCCGCGTCTTCACAGAGACGGTCATCTTCGGTGCCGTTCATGGAGTTCGAAATTCCCGTTACCTTGAAGCTTTTAGCAACTACTTCTACTGACATGGCACGCCACGCATTCAAAATCCATTCACACACCTGTTGGAGCGACGCCCGCTTCAGCCGTCCTGTAGGGGTCTTCTCGTGGACGCCTCCAGCCATCCATTCAGAGTAACATCGGCGAAATTCCACTTTGAATGGTCTGTTGACGCATACGTCGAGCGGCTGCAGCACACTCGTCAGGCCACCGGGAATGACGGCCAAGTCCGTACGAGTTGCGGCAACTCGGTTCTTGACGCGGTCGGTCAAGTGGCCCCTAAAGCTGTCCAAAACAAGGAGGGCTTTCCGTTGTAACAGCCCTCCAGGTCTGTTTGCCCAGACGGTCTTAATCCAGTCAACGACCAGTTCCTCGGACATCCAGCCCTTCTCTTGCGCACGTACGACGATTCCCTGAGGGAACTTCTCTTTTGGGAGAGTCTTCCTTTTAAATACGACGTACGGCGGAAGCCTCCTGCCGTCTGCCGTGATGCACAACATCACAGTGCACCTTTGGCGTTCTGCACCAGTCGTGCGCACAGACACACTTTTCGCACCTTTTAAATCCACTGTGGTGCTTTCCGGTGCATCGAACCACACAGGTGTCTGGTCCGCATTCCCAATTTGGGACAGGTCGTATTCATGCTCCCTCCTGAGAGCATTCACGAAGCGATGAAACTTAATGACGTGGTCTTCGTACTCGCGCGGCAGTTTTTGGCAAATCGTCGTTCGGCGCCGAATAGAAAGCTGGTTACGGTTCATAAACCGCGTAGCCCAGCCCCGACTTGCCTTGAATTGTGCCGGGGGTATTTCCATGTGGCGAGCGATGCTGAGGGCTTTGACGCGTATCATGTCAGTCGATACGGCGTAGCCGTCCCTTCGTGTGTCGACGACGTAGTTGACGAGCTCGCTTTCGAGTTGCGGGTACTTGCACTTTTTCCCGCGAAACGCCTTTCGGCTCCTGTTAGTAGCGGCGAGGGCATCTTTCTGATTCATCCAGTAACGCACGCGCTTCTCATCGACGTCGTACTTTCGTCCAGCTTCCCGCTTCCCGTGCTCCTCGGCATAGTCAATCACTTGCAGCTTAAATGCTGCAGTGAATGATCTCAGATGCCGGCCCATCGTCCGTCACGTGCGCTGGCTTCTGCAGGGTTCACTACAACCAACAAAGTGACACCGACGACACCGATCTGAAGTCGCGCTGCCAACGTATCGACACGATGCTAGGAACGATGCCAACAAAGAGGCCGCACAAGGCAAATATGGCGGCGCGCTGTCAACAGCGTGGTCGGCGCGTCGGCGGAAGTAGAATAAAAGCGGAAAAGCGTGCAGCGCCATCTGGCTGTAAATGAACTAACTACACTTTTCTGGCGGGACATTTTGAACTTTTGTTTTTTTTTTTTTTTCGAAATATCCGCTTTCAAAGTTGGGGTGCGGCCCTTACACGAGGGCGGCCCTTACACGAGTATATACGGTATTGTCTTTCAAGAGAACTGTGGAAAAGTCAATGGCATTCATCACCAGCACACAGCATAGGCCAAACATATTTTAGTAGACATTTGTACACTCTGGGCAAAAAGTGAAATTTTAGTTTCAAAGCGAATAGTGATTTTGGCTGAATAACTTCGAATCGAATTTGAAAAGTGTATTTATCACGTATTTATATAAAGAAACGGGGGCATATTTGTCATGACCAAACTAACCTGCACAATATTTTTGAAAATTCAAACAAGACCTGTGCAAATTCCATTTTTTTTTTTTTGCATCAAAGAAAGCCAAAACAACTTTGAATGGTAATAAAATTTCACTTTCCATAAAATGCAAGTGATAGCCTGTAAAATATGTTACATTTTAAAATTTGCGATACTTAGAGCATATAGGTCGGTGTAACAAGCATTCCAATTGAAAAAAATTATTGAAGCGGTGCGGTGCTTCACGGCAGTGCGGATTTCTCCCAATCACAAGTGTTTTCACGGCTCAGCACCACTTCACAACAGCGAAGCCACTTTTACAAAAGAATGTGCAGCACTGTCACAGCGAAAGCTCAAGAAGCGGCCTTTACCCACTAGTATGCCGTAAACAATCATAATTTTTGTGTAGTAGGCTGGCATTCGCTATGCCAGCAGTTCTCAAATCGGGCTCCGCGAAGCCATTTTGTATGATCCGCGAAACCCTCATCCACATTTTTCTTTAAGCGTGACTGTGCCATGTATTGATGAACTGTCCAAAATGAAGTGATGTGGCACGTTTGTTTGATGTTGTTGGTAGCAATAAAAGGCACTTGTTTCACGCTCCAATTGTATTAATTTACCTACGTATCCCTTCCCCCCTCCGCTGCAAGGGTTCCCCCATCACTTCCACCAGTGCACAAGGAGTCCCCCCGACACATCCATGCCTGAGAACCACTGCACTATGCTATCATTCGTCCTTCTTTGGAGAAGCGCTACACATTTGCTAGGAATATTGTGCAATATTTTTATGCAGTGGCTGCCTACAATGAAGAATTATGCCTGAAGTGGGTATGTGTCACAGTTAATAGGTGAACAATAACAAGCTTCTGTAATGAATTGGATCATTAGATGACCCACCCTTTACGCAATTCGCATTGTGTGGTGCCTGGTTGTTCCTTTTTAAAACGCTTTTTTACTCATATTAGCACAATTCCTTTCCCGACATCAAGTCTGTCTAAGGCCAGTTTTGAAAGTAGTTTCAATCACCGACATGGCTCAGTGGTAGAATATTGTGTTGGCAAGCAGTGGACCCGGGTTTGATTGATGTGTGGCGCTTTATGGTGCAAGGGCCAATTGATGGCCAAAGAGCGCCATTTCAATGAGTAGAGATGTGGCTGTATAGAGGCCTTAAAATTCCTCGCGATAATGTGGGTAAAAACATAAGTATTAAAATTATGACAGTGGCGTGATATGCATAGTAAAAAAGAGTGACAAAGGTTTTGATAATAAAAACGTGTAAAAATATTTTGCACTATCACAAGTGCCTCATCGGCACCCTTGTGTACAAAGGCTGCGAGGCAAGTGCTTTTAAATGTAGTCACTGCAGCAGCAATCTCTATTAAGAGGTCGCGCTACGCATTGCCTGGGTATATGACATGATAAAAGCGAACATCTCTTAAAAAAGCTAGCACCGATTTATGAGTGAACAGTGGTTCCCTACCGATAAACATTGCAGGGTGTAAAGGTATATGTTGTCGGTAGGGTAATGAAAAGTGTTGTTTTCTTGGAGTGTCTAGTTGTTTGCACTGGATTAAAATGTGAAGAACTGTTAGTGCTTCACCACATCTGTCACACAATGGTGGATCGCCACCGGACAAAAGATGTGAGTGTGTCGTGTATGTGTGTCCTATCCTGAGCCTCGTTAGTGTTACCTCTGTGTGACGCGATTTTGATACTGGAGGCCAATGTCCAAGGTGTGGCTCAATAACGTGTAGTTTGTTTTGTGTGTCTATCCCACTTGCTCTGCCAGTAGACCCTGAGCTTTCGTTTGAGAAACGGCTTAAGATCAAGGGCTGGGATTGATAAGGATGTAGTGGCAGTGCTTTCGTGGACGGATGCAGCAAGCTGATCCGCCATCACATTGCCTTGGATGTCACGGTGCCCTGGCACTCAGTACACTACAACATGTTGTTTGAGTGTGTAGAGTATGCATAAAGTGGAGTAAAGTGAGACGAGGACAGGGTTTTTTTGTTTTTGTTTTTAGATTGTGCAGAGCCATTACCACACTGAGGAAGTCCGTATATATTACTGCTTTTTGTATTTGTAGTTGTTTGATGTGTTTAGCAGCCACAAGTATCGCGTAAGCTTTCGCTGTGAAGATACTTGTGCCTGGATGTAGAGGGCCAGCATCCGAAAAGGATGGGCCGACAGCAGCGTAGAACACAGAGGAGTTAGACTTAGAAGCATCTTTAAAGAACTCAGGACGTGTGTATTTGTGTTGAAGTTCCAGGAAGTATGTTCGGATATGGGCAATAGGCGCATGTTTTTTAACTTCTAGGAAAGACACATTGCAGTCTATAGTCTGCCACTGCCAGGCGGGTATGCTACAGGAGCCATTAAACTGTGTTCAAGTGACACTCCAGTTTCTTCAGCTAGACCCTTCAGGCGAACTGAGAAGGGCTGCCTCATCGAAGGCCTGTTTTGAAACAGAATGGAGCTCGACAAATCAGGGTCGCTTCTTTTCTGCTTTCACCTTAAGAGAATATACAAAGGACATGTAAGTTCTTTGTAGATGAAGCGACCATTCATTTGACTCAACGTAAAGGCTTTCTACAAGGCTGGTGCGAAAAGCACCAGTAGAAAGGCGGATGCCCAAATGGTGCACGAGATCCAGCATCTTCAAAGCACTTTGAGTTGCAGACTGATAAACAACAGCCCCATAATCTAAGCGGGTGGGAATGAGGCTTCTATACATGTTCATGAGACATTAATTGTCATTACCCCACGTAGTACGTGACAACACTTTTAGAACATTCATGGCTTTTAAACATTTTGTTTTTAAATACTTGATGTGCGGTACGAAGGTCAACTTGTTGTCCAAGATTAAACCTAAGCATTTATGCTCGGCTTTGACAGACAGACGTTGCCCGTTCAGTCGAATGTCAGGTTCCGAGTGCATGCCTCTCTTTTGAGAGAACAAGACACACGTGCTTTTTTGTGGGTTAAGTCGAAATCCGTTTTCATCTGCCCAATTGGAGACCTTGTTTAAACCCAGCTGAACCTGCCGCTCACATATTGCCAAGTTGCATGAGTTGAAGCCAAGCTGAACGTCGTCGACATATGTACAATAGAACATATTGCGGGGGATGGACAGGTGCAAGGAATTCATTTTTATGATAAAAAGTGTACAACTAAGTACACCACCTTGCGGTACTCTCCTCTCCTGGACAAATGCTTGGGAGAGAACACTGCCTACACGGACACTGAATGTTCGATTGGACAAGTAACTCTCGATTATGGAAAACATTCTATTGCGCACACCCAGGTGAGACAAGTCTCTTAATATGCCAAAACACCATGCTGTGTCGTAAGCCTTCTCGATATCGAGAAACACAGAGAGAAAGTATTGTTTGAGGGCGAAAGCGTCTCGGATCTGTGCCTCGATACGCACCAGATGGTCGGTGATAGATCTACCCTCTCGAAATCCACACTGGAATCGGTTGAGCAGACTGTGCGTTTCAAGGAGATGTAAAAGTCGGCGATTTATGATCTTTTCAAAAAGTTTACAAAGGCAGCTTGTAAGTGCAATGGGCCTATAACTAGAAACTGAGGAAGGGTCCTTGCCTCTTTTAAAATGGGAATAATTATAGCCTCTTTCCAGGAAGCAGGGATGACGCCAGAAAACCAGATAGCATTGTATAGGGAGAGGTAATATTTTTCGAGTTTCAAGCGGCAAGTTTTTCAACAATTCATACACGACACAATCGTAGACTGGGGCAGAATTACTGCAGGAGTTTAGTGACGTTTGTAGCTCAGCTAAGTTAAAGGTTAGTTGTATGCCTCGTAGTTTGTACACTTGTGTTCTAGTTTCTGCTTTTCTATCCTTGCTTTATATCTTTGAAAAGCTTGAGTATAGTGTGATGAGCTAGACACCTGCTCGTAGTGTGCACCAAGGAAGTTCACCTGATCTTCCAGGCTGTCACCCTGTGTGTTTACGAGTGGGAGTGAGTGTACTTGTCTTCCTGCTACCCTACAAACCATGTTCCAGACTTTAGACTCTTTTGTATATGAATTGATCCCTGATAAGAATTTGTGCCAGCTTTCTCTTCTGGCCTGCCTGCGCGTTCTTTTGCCTTGAGATTTTATTTTCTTAATGCTGTCAAGATTTTCGGCTGTCGGTGATATCCGAAACAGCCTCCATGTCTTGTTCTGCTCCTTTTGCGCATTACGACACTCGGTGTTCCACCATGGAATGCGTCGCTTGCCAGGCAGTCCAGATGTTTGCGGGATGCACTTGGCTGCTGCGTCAATAAGGAAAGCTGTGAAGTACTCCACAGCTTCATCTATGCTTAACCCACATATGTCTGTCCAACTTAAATGAGTAGTGTTATGAAACTGTTCCCAGTCGGCTTTGTATGTCAGCCATTTGGGAACTTGTGAAGGACATTGGTATGATGTTGGTGCATTCAGAATGACAGGAAAATGGTCACTTCCGTAGGGATGATTTATAATTTCCCATTGAGTAGGGGGTAGAAGTGAAGGAGATGCAATACTGAGGTCTATGGAAGAGTAAGTTTTGTTTGCAAGGTTATAATATGTTGCCTCTTTCCATTTCAACAGACAAGCACCTGATGAAGAGGAACTGTTCGATGAGACGACCTCGTGCATCACATCGACAGTCACCCCATAAACCGCTGTGCACATTCAGGTCCCCTAGAACCAGATAAGGTTTTGGTAACTCATCTATTAAAGACTGGAAATCATGTTTTTCCATGCGGTGTTGCGGCGGTATGTATAGAGAGCAGATGGTGACGAGCTTATTCAATAGAACTGCTCGAACAGCCACTGCCTCTAGGGATGTTAGTAGTGGTACATGCCTACATGCTACTCCTCGATCAACAATAATGGCTACACCACTAGATGACGCCACAGCATCATCTCTGTCATTTCGAAAGACAACATATTGACGCAAAAAATTTGTATTCTTGGATTTTAGGTGTGTTTCCTGTACACACAGCCCTTTTGGAGAATGTTTGTGTAGACGTTCTTGGACATCGTCGAGGTTTTGAAGTAGTCCTCTGACGTTCCATTGTATAATTTGTGTCTCCATTATGGGAGTAAATAAGTGCTGTGTGTACGAAATGAGTGTGGCTGGTGTCTAAAGAGAAAAGCGACTTATCTTACAAAGCCTTTAGAAGGCCCTGTAATTACCGTTTTGTCTTTTTTAGATCGGTCGAGGGAACTCCGCCGCTCCTTTGGCGCAGTCTGCGCCGGTACAGTTGATGTGTCCATCGCTTCAGGAGAGACGACAGACGATGTTTTCGTTGTAGGCTTCGTCGTGACAGACGGAGCCTTCGACCCCACTGGGCTCGAGGTCGAGGGGACCTCTTTTGTTTGTGTGGTGCCCTGGCTGTTACCAAGGTTCACAGGGGCCTTTGGTGGGGCTGTATTCAAGGAGGGTGGGACAGCCGAGGCTGCTCCCACCATGGGGGCTAGTGGCGTTTGCCTCGGCACGCTGGGCGTGGTCCAAGGCATTGCCGAAAACCGAAGTGGTGCTGACCCCCCTCGCACACTTCGGTATACGATCTGTTTCCAGCAAAATGCGGGAAAACGCGCTGCCGCGCTTCACGGAACCTTATGTTCAATTTAAACTTTGTAATTATAATTTCTTTTTCCCTTTTCCAGGCCACGCATGACCTGGAATATGCAGGATGGTCACCCTCACAGTTTGCGCAGTGGACTTGTAGCTGACAGTCATCGTCAGCGGTATGACCTTTGGTGCCGCATTTCGCGCAGTTAAGCTGTCCTCGGCAGCTCTGGGAGCCGTGCCCGAACCTCTGACACTTAAAGCAGCGCCGCAAGTTGGGTATGTATGGTCTGACTGGCAGTTTAAGATATCCTGTTGCTATTTCAGTGGGGAGAGTGCTAGATGCGAAAGTGAGTATGATGTGTTTCGTTGGGGTTTCTTTATTTTCTCTTGTTATTTTGATACGCTGCACCTGAATGACATTTTCTTCTTTCCAGCCTGTTAGAAGCTCATCATCAGAGAGGTCCATCAGGTCTCCATCTGATACAACACCCTTCACGGTGTTCATGGTTCGATGCGGTGTGATTGTGATAGGCTGATCCCCAAATTATGTAAGTTTATGCAGTCTCTCGTACTGTGCGTGGTCTTTTATTTCGAGTAGCAGGTCACCACTGGCGGTCTTTGTGGCTTTGTAGCCTGCGCCTAGCATTTCTATAAGACATCTGGACACAAGGAAAGGTGAAATGCTTCCAGCTTTCTTTTCTGTACTTTCACAGTGGATGATGTGGTATTTCGGGAAGTTATCTTTCTCGTTTGGAAGAAATTCGAAAATTGCATCGATGCGCCACCTCTTGGAGGGGCGATTGGTTGTAAGAGGGCTAGAAGTTCCCATAAATTTGGTAGCTTATTCGGCGGCCATGCCAGCCACCCACCACCAAGCCCAACAAGGGGACGCTGCGAGACACGAAGGAGATGCAAGCGCCAGCCGTACATGGCCGCTATAACCTAATATATCTACCCAAGGTTGGATATCTACACCATGTTAACCCTTGCCGCCGAGAATTGTGGAAGTAAAAAGAAGTGAGGAGAGGACAGGAAAGATCAAAAGTAGTAGAAAAGACGAAGATGGAGAGAGAGAAGGAAACAGGAAGAGGTGACTGCCGATTTTCCCTGGGTGGGTCAGCCCAGGGGTGCCGTCTACGTGAAGCCGGGGCCAAAGGGCCTCTTTAAGGGGGGCCTTAAAGGTCCAACCACCCAGCGTCAGCTCAACCCCCAAGATCCCCTTTTCCCCGGACACGGCAAAGCCACGCACGGCTAGGCATGGGAGGAAGTCAAAACTCCCTTGTTAGCTCGGGTCCGTGGTGTCGCCACACCAAACGCCTGTTTGCGCAGGCGCCCCTGCGGGAAGTGGACCCGAGTTTGAATCCCACTATGTCACGACACGTGTTTAATGTATTTATCAGTTTTTTTTCTTATTTCATGTGATAGTGGTAGCAGACACCAGCGTCGGACAACGCCCCGGTAATGGGCTCTTTGTCAAAAAATATTTTCTCCGTGTTCTTAGTCAAAACAACGGAATAAAGTTTATTTCTCAACAACACATAGGAAACCAGCTACCTGATGCTAATAAAATTAAGAACGTTATAAACAAAACAGTTACAGACAACACATCTTGCTTCACTTGTGTAGGCTAAGCACCCATGGGGTATTTCACTCTGGAAGCTTCAAGGCAGTGTGGAAAATTTCAAAACGCTACGCGAAGTGGCTTCACTGGCGGGTACTCGCACTGTTCACATCCAAGCTGTCTTCGTCATAATCAGAGGAGCTACTTATTCACCGACATTGTTGTCTTCACTTCCAGACACAAGAAAGATAAATATCTGTACATGAATCATCATCACCCGAAGAAGATGACGAGAACAAATAGCTTGTTTTTGGTGTTCATGGGCCAGCTATGCATGGGTCGCCGCCGCCACCACACGCTGTGTTTCCATACAAATACCGCGCTCTTGCTGCAGGTGAGTACTAAATCCTAACGCTGCCCTCTCGTGGATGACACCCAATGTAACCCATAAATGCGCGCTTTTCCACCTGAACGCTAGAGGAGAGCACCGACTCCGCTAGGACAAGTGCTACGCGTCCAAAGCAGTTTGGTGACAGTTTGGGCAGGGCAAGCACTGCTCGTCCAAAGCAGTTAAGGGGTTAATTGCATTTCGGGCAACACTGATGAGTCAATGTAAAACAAATCAGCAGTAAGATAACGATTAAGCAACACTGATGAGTCAATGTAAAACCAATCAGCAATAAGATAACGTTTCCTGGGATTTAATGTCCCAAGACCACAATATCTCTATGAGGAATGCCATAGTGAAAGGCTCCACAAATTTTGGGCTCTGTGACATGCACTCAAGTCTAAGTACACAGGCCTTGAGCAATTAACCTCCATCGCAATGTGGCCATGACGGCCGGAATTCAATCTTGGGACCTTTGGGCCAGCGTGAGCGCACCACAACCACTAGAATGTTGTGAAGGGCAATCACCAACAGTGAGAGGCCACAACAGTTACAGAAGGCAGGACTGACCGTGACCCATTGCTTGACAGTATGCAGTGACTGCTTGTCAAAGAGGAGTCGCTTGAGCCGTGCCAGTGGACCCTCAGCATCTACATTGCGGCATTTCTGGAAGACGTCGCAATAACCATGGAAGTTGTTGCATGGGGAACCGGGCCGCAGCTTGATGCCCCGGATCTCCTTCATGCGCTCAATCTCGTATGTGCTCTTGCAGGACTCTGGCTTGTCTGTGGACAATAAGCGTGGTAAAACATAAACATACTATAACAATGCAAGCACTGTAAAAAAAAAAAGCTGTTTTCATTTCCTAACAAGCTAATGCTCGAAACAGCAAGAACAATCACTTAAACATTGTTTGCATTGCAAGTCTTTTGTGATTGGGCATATTGAATGTTCATAGGGCAGCTGTATATTAAAGAGACCAGGAACCAATTTTTACAGTACTCATTTACTTTAGAGCGATGGAAAGCTTACCATTTAGAGTGTCTAATCTAAAATGGCAAGTGAGAAATGCTGTGAAATATCTATAATCGAAATTTGTTATCTGTGGCAATTATAATGTCAAATACAAACAACACATACTGCAAACAGCACAAGAATGGCTCGTGCTTCTGCGTGGCGGTTCTCTGCAGATGTGAGGACCCTGCATGCATGCCCCGTGGTTTGACTTATTTCATTAGTTGCTGCCAAGGCAGTGCCGCTTCTCAGTGAGCAACTTTTTTTAGCTCATTAGGCACAGAATAGGACGGAGATGAATAATAATAAGCGTACCCTAATTTTGAGCGCAAAATGTAGTGTGCACGAAACCATCACACTATGCACAGCAAAGTTAGAAAAGTTAATGACTCCATAATCCAGATTTGAGACTCTACGAGGCTGCGCGACGTACGTTCCTCGTAACTTTCAAATGCAACTTACAGATGGAAATCCTACACGGATCACAAAAATGATGCTCGAACCTGTTAATTCCCAGTCTTTTATTTCCTTCAAGATCATTTCCTACATTTTGGCCAGTTCTTGATACCTTCAAATCTTTTTCATTCTTTATTTGTTGATTCTTGTTGCTAATAGAAAGTATAGTAGGCATTTCATACAGACTTCACTTTCTTATAGAGTACAAACATTGGGTATGGGTGTGGTAAACGTTGGAAACTTCAGATAGACTGTTTAACATTACAATAAATCACAACATACTTTCACTATTTAAAATGTTCAAACACCACAAAGCTTCATCAAAAGTACTGAAATGAGTGCAAAGCACAACGAGCTTATGAAAACCAGAATTCGTCAGAGACTCGACGGCTCTTAAAGGGCTCCTGAACCACCCAGAGGTAGAAATTTAGTTGTGGTGTGGCAGTTCTTCACAAGTTTACAACAAACACGTAGTCATGAGAATTTTTGAAGGTGGTGCCATAACAGCAGAGTTACATGTGTTTGAATGATGATCAAAACGTTCCGATCACTCATTTCACTTTTTTCTTTTGCTACCCTCTTTTTCCAAAGCTGCTTTTCCTCCTCGCTAAGTTCTCTCTTGGGAGCCTCCTCTCAATCAGGCAATGCCCTTTTAATCTCAAATGACCCAAGTCATCATCAAGACGCTTCTCAAAACAGCATACACTTTCAGTCGCCGCGACTAGGTCAACTCTGTGTTCTCGGATAATTTCTGCTCTTGCTGTGTTGCCGTGCCAGCCCATGCTCCTACGATTCATGCCTGATGATAACGGTGTCATAACGGCGTGAACCTATGATTCATGCTATTATAAACCTTGAGTTACACACGTTTTCGAAGGACCACCAACATGACTGACCCGTACGGCAACACGCCATGCTAGAGCCCCTCCGGTCGAGCGTGGACAGCTGCTTGCAAGCTAACCGGAAGTCATAGGTACTTGTTCGACAAATTGCAGCATCGACTGTCAAAAGCATCGCAGATGCAACATGTTGATGCTACACACATCGGAAGCCAGAAAGGTTCACAAAGGGGAAGAGATTTTTTTTCTTGGAACTTGTGGCATACCCAAAGCTCTAGCACTACCACGTGTGGCATTGTTGATCACGACATCATTCTGAACACCACGAGCATGTTTACTTGAAATGTTTTTAAATATATCAGAGTTGGTGTGGGACCCTCTCACAACAGAAAAAACTTGAAAAGAACAGTACATCACATGACCACATACTGACCTTTCTCCTGGCAGGCCACCTCGCACATCTTGTCGGGCGATGGATTGGTATCGGCAGTGAGAGAGCACTCGTCCATGCCATACTTCTCACAGATGGAGCCACTGCACTCCCCGTTCCAGCACACCTGGGTGCCATTGTTGCACTCTGTCTTGTTGCGCTTGTGGACTGGGTTGGGACAGCTAGCCTGCTTACCAGTGCTAGGCATCAAGGTCAAGGCTTCAATGTGCCACTCTGCAATCTAACTCAACTCTACAGCAGGTTGCTTGCATTCAGCCGCCTTTTTACAAGCTAGTTCCATATCATTACAGCATTTAAGCGATTGTAAATTGAGGTAGGTCGACCCACCTTAAAATCGTGCAGGGGAAAAAAAGCACGATCGCATTTCGTGAAGGAAATTTATTATGATAATTACGATGAAAAAACAAATTCTGGTGTGCAAAGATGGCTTCATGGCAGTGCTTCAAAGCTATGCAAAAAACAGCTGAACCCTTCGTAAGAAGCACTCATATAGAAGACATTTAGGTATGAGACACCTGTGGGCCAACAGTAAAATCGTGGTTAATAAGAAAAGAAGATGCAGTACCCTTGTCATTAAAACACACTGTGGTGTCTGCTTGAAGGGGCAGACTGGTCTTTGGGACCAAAAAGTGACAAAAAAATTCATTTTTTAAAATTGACATATTTAGTTTCTGCAAGCATTTTTCTATCTGTCTGCAAATTTTCACACACCAGGAAGTGGTAATTCTTTTGTAATGTCATTCTAACTGTCCAGATTCTTGGTGCTATTAACATGCAGAACCTGCAAAAAAATCGGCAACCGACTTTGAGGCTTCCTTAGAGTTTGCCAGCACCTGTGTCGGAAGCTCTGCTACGAATTTATGAGCACCTTTATCAGGATTGCAAAACATGAGCACCATGATTCTTGCTTTTTGAAGAAGCTGTGTTTTCAGTTTTTTCCATTTTTTTCAAAAAAGTTAATTTACGACTGTTCAATTTTGAGGCCTCAATACCTCTGCAGCTAGGGCAGGTACAACAACAATTCTTTTCGCAATGTAAACCTGCATGTGTATAGAGTGCAAGTATGGGAGCAGAATTTAGAGCACAAGCCTTTTTAATTAATTACTCCTCAAAATTTTAAACAATCCCAACTGCTTTTGAAAATGGATAGTTTATTTTGCTGTAAAATAACCAAGAAAGGCCTAAAAACAAAAAACTTTTGCATACTTTCAATCTATAGTCATTAGACTATGTTGGCATGTCTTAAATATCACCTTTAATTAAGCACTTTTTTTTCTATGGCAGTATTAAACAATAGGGGGTGAACTTAAGTTATCTCAGGAACAAGACAAGTTACAGGAAATCTAATTTAAATATTTGAAATCGGCAGAAAAAAACTACATACTCCTGTGAAGTTTGATCAAGATCACAGAAGAAATAAACAAAAAAATGTCTAAGACTAGTCTGCCCCCTTAGGTTAAATGCCCCAACGACTTGGCCATAAGTTGTACAGCTTAGCTCTGCTGAGCCTAATCTTGCACATGTGCGCAAGTATACAAGAGAGTGAATAAGAGGATGGTGCTTCGTTGAATTAAACCACAATGCACAGTATTGAAAAAGTCTCCACATCCGCAGGCTTACTTTCTCCATCAAATTTCATTCCTCTTTACCCAGTCAGTTCTACAGTCCAATCAAGCATAGCAATTAATTTTGCCTATGCTTTCTCGGCCTCCATAGTTTCTTCAGACGTGTGTATTGAATAGGTAGTAATGGTGGCATACGAGTGCACACATGTTTCCAGAATAACAGCAAGCTGCCATTCAAGACTTCAAAGCACCAGCACCATCCTCCTTTGTTGGCAGATTTCCTTATCTTAACCTTGCTCCCTTATGACTGCTTGGACCACATGAACACACCCTCGCATACCGTTACACCTATACTGATTTAATTACCAGCTAGGTCCTACCTGTTAAGTAAACCGTATTGTCTATGCAAAGATTTATAAGGCACTAGCCAAATTCTTTGAGCACGACACCAGATTTAGAGCTTACATACAACGCACTTTATGGGCCACTGTTTGTAGCATGCGTAGTACTCAGCACTGGGTGAAAGGCAGGTAGCGTTCGAGATGAAAGGATATTCGCAATATGACAGTTCCGTGCAATCAGACTCCAGCTTGCACAGCTTCTCCTTGCTCTCGTAATCACACTTGTTGGTGCAGCAAGGACCTTGGCTGGGACTGCACACAGGCAAGAAACAATTCCAATTACATTGCACATGCCGAAGGCTGCAACAGTTACACATCCTGAATTTCGGAAAACACTGAGGTACACTAAAAATAGCAAAATTATTTCAGCTTAATAAGTGAAATATAACTTAATAATCAAAAAGAGTGACGACAATCCATAAAGACAGAACAAAACAGGTTCAAATATGAACATAAAGAACACACATGTGGTACACATGAAGGTGACTAACATATTGAAGCCATTTTAACAGTACACATGAAGTTCAAGTCTTCGGTAATGAATGAGCGAATTGAGTGAATTAATTATTACTATTGTATAAGATATGTGCAGTTAAACATTGTTACAGGAAGATGGGTTATAACGAAATAATCAATATAACAAGCAAAGCGCGATTCCCCTTGAAAGTCCCCATAGAAACCAATGTATTCAAGATTTCGTTTTAACAAGGTAAAGTTTGCCAGTCATGAAATATAACGAACAAATCTTGTTAGGAAATAAAATTCTAAGCTGACGTCACGACAGTGCAAAACGTGAATTTGAGATGGTGCCTAACACGACAACTGCAGCAGTTCAAAACTCCCGCCACGCATCCTCCAGCAACGCGCACAAAGCTGAGGCACGCCAAGCACATGCTGTTTCTGGAGGAGAGGGTGTTGCACGGGCATTGAGCGTGCGCCGCTTGGCTACCGCCGACAGCCGAAGACTCCACAACTCCGCGAACGTCTCGCCCTTTTCGCTTCTTTATTTTGTGTCTTCTTTATATTGTTCCTCTTCCCTACTTCACGGCGCTGCATTGCGCTCCCTAACAGGCTGCAGTGAAGAGCACCCTTTCCACTCTAGTGTGTCTCTCTCTCTTTCTCTCTCTCTGCGCCCGCGAGCCCACTCGCAACTTCCACACTTCCCCTCAGTAAGCATGGCTGCGGTACGCCTGCCAGCAACCACTGCAGGTGTTGTCACGAAATCGTTGGAAGAGCGGTCTGCAGTGAATCACAATCTGTTGACGAAACAGAGGCTACGAAGCGGGTGAAGGATAACATCGCGCGGTTGCTGGAAAAATACAACGCAGAGGACATCTTTAACACGGACGAAACTGCTCTCTTTTTCAAGATGTTGCCGCACAAGACTTCAGCCCTCATAGGTGAGCCGTGCCATGTCAGCAAACAAAGTAAGCTGCGGATCACCAAGCTACTTTGTGCCAACATGACTGGTTCTAAGAAGCTGCCAATTTTCATAAATCGCAAAAGTACATCCCTTCGCTGCTTTAAGGGGAAAAAGCAGCTCAAAGTCAAGAACATGGCCAATGGCAAAGCCTGGTTTCGCAAAATGGCTTTTGGAATGGGACGAGAAGCTGGCAAAGGCGAACCGCAAGGTGTGCTTTGTTTTATATAACTGCACCACCCACCACGCTTCTGCTGCGCTTCATAGCAGCATTGAGCTGCTGATCCTCCCTGCCAACTGAACAGCAAAAATGCAGCTGTTTGATCAAAGAGTGATTATGTCGATGAAGGCAAGTTACTGGAAGCTCACTTCGGCGCTCACGAGGTCGGAGAAGATGGCTTGAATATTGTGGCCGCAGCTGAGCGAGCAATCATTCGCATTAGAAAGATGCACCAGCATCTGATTGCGGACTTCTTTGCAGCTAAGTCTGTTTGAAGTGCAATTAAATAAGTGCATGACTTTTCCTTTTCATTTGCAGAATGCAGTTATTTTGTTGTGTACCACTGAGAGGCGACATGCTATTTTGCCCGTTATTTGTTTTGGGTAAGTACAGCGCATATTATTTGCAGTAAATTCCCCCTGTGGCTATAAAGAAATATTGGTTATAACGAGCGAATCGTGGCGGCCCTCAAATTTTATTATAACGAGGTTTAACTGTAGTTCATCAAATCACAAACAAATAATAAGTATTTACATTCCATGTAAGGGGTTGATCTCCAACTATGGACCGAGCTATGCTACAATTACAGCACACTCTCAAGTAAAAGGAAATCTGTTTAATGGAACTGCTGCTTAAATGGAACAAATGCTTCTGACAAGATTGGTTTCGTTCCTGCATTGTGCACCTCTGTTTATACCTCAGTAAACGGAACTCTTGTTAAATGGAACACATTTTACTGGTCCCTTCCGGTTCCGTTTAATGAGAGTCTGCTGTAACGTTATAAGAACTTCCGAATTTCGATTTCACAGAAAAATTCACGGCCAAAACACCCCAAATGAGCACTTGCACAGCAGCTTGAGTGGTTTTACATCTTGTTACTGGACTTTTGATAACAAGAACAATGGCTATAACTGCTGCACTAACAGACATTTTTACCTGAACGCAAAAAATTTCTGCCGATTAGAAATGCCTTTCCACAGCACATTTCTTCCAACTAAGACATTAGGCCAACACTTGCAGCCGTTTCAAAGACGTTTCAAATTGTGCGTATTTTTTATTGTGTTCCTTTGTATCCTGCCGTGACATGTTTTCCCATAAGCTTTCTCCCTTTATCAATATTTAACATATCAGAATAATTATCTGTACTCTTTTCTTGAAATGTCTAGGAAATGCCTGAAAGTATCAGAAAAAGAAAATAAACGAGATGGTGCTCCACAGGAAATTATTATAATGAGAAATTTTTAGAGTGTTAGAAGTGTACGATCTACAATGGAATCCCAATTTTACGACTTTCTCAGGACTGCACAAAACCGTCATAAAATGCGGACATCGTAAAATCCATACATGAAAATTTACGTCCACAAAAAAAATAACGTTTGGTTCGAGGATTAGCGAAAAACTTTTAACGCAAACTACCAACTAACTCTACAGGGCTCTAAAACAAAGCGAGTACGAACACTGCTGCGCAGGTATTAATTATGATTCATTGAAACGAACATTGAGTGCGTCGCGATCCACTCGCGCAATTCCCAACAGCCGTAGCGAGACCTGACACACACTTAAAAAAAATCCGTAAGCTTCTTCTTAACTTTCTTTGAGCTCATCTGCAAAAGCTTCCCCTCAAGCTTGGAAATGTCCGAAAAGCACGTCCTCCGTGGCGTCGCCTGTACACACGTAGCTCCTGATGCCATTTATGTGCCGTAGAATATCGGCAAATGACGTAGGAACGGCAGAATCTGCCGCAGCAACGTCGTCCTCGTTCGACGTCTCTGTAGCGTCGCCACTGAGTTCTTCCGCGACTGCTTCGTCCAGCGACAGTTCACCGCCGGTAGCAACATTGTTGCCAGCCTCCATGAACTTAGCGAACGTTGTAGCCGGGTTTAAATGCTCGAAGTTGTCGTCGTCGATGGCGCTTGAATCCTCATCCATCGAGGATGCGGAGTTCCTAGCAGTAGAGGCAGCCTCTCGCACAAAGCCACAATGCTTAAGTGAGTTAGCAACTGTGATTTGTGACACTGCGCTCCACGAACTGGCGATCATGTGCATAACGTCAAGCAAGGAAATCTTTTCCTCCTTGCAGCCCTCAATTGCCGCTAGCCGATGCTGCACAAGCCCCTTTCTGTAGCCCTGCTTCACGCACTTGATGATTCTGGCATCCAGCGGCTGCAGATGGCTTGTGCAGTTTGGCGGGAGAACCACAACCTTGATGTTTCGCAGGCAGGTCGTGTCGGGTGGGTGGCATGGTGCGTTATCCACAAAGAGAAGATTTTTTCTTGCCTTCGCACCCATTTTGTTGTCCAACTGCTGTAGAAACTTGGTGAATATAGCGGATGTCATCCACGCCTTTTTGTTGAAATTGTACCTGCAAGGCAGCGTCCACAAATTCCTGAAGCACCCTGGCTTGCCGAATTTCCCTATTACGAGCACCGGCAGCTTTTCAGAACCGTCCTCGTTGACACAGAACAGGGCCATCAAGCACTCTTTACTGCACTTCCTTCCGTGACAACTGTCACCCTTTAAAGTAAGGGTCTGCTCGGGTTGCATGTGGTAAAATATGCCACTTTCATCCCCGTTAAAAAAATCGCAAGGCTTGTATTCTGCAATCAAGTCCGGCAGTGACCCTTTCCACTCCTGCACTGCGGAAACGTCTACGGAGGAGCTTTCTCCACAGGAGCGGATGAAGACGATATTGTTGCGCTTTTTAAAGCGATCCAGCTACCCGTTTGATGCTTTGAAATTGTTGATGCCCAGGCGCAATGCCACAAGGTCGGCTTCTCTCCGAGGATGGCGCCGTCAATATTGATGGCAGAGCTCCGCGCTTGAAGCAGCCATTTCACCAGCACTTTCTCCAAATTTTCGTGTTCACCTTCTTTCGCTTTCTTTCGCTTCAGTCTGAACTTGATTGCATTCTGAAGAATCGAAGCCTTGTTAGCCAAAATTGTCTTCAATGAAGACTCCGCCAACTTTAGCTCCTAGGCAATATTTGCTCTTGTGGCTCCATGCCGCTACTCGACTTCGATAATTTTCAGCTTTTCGCCGAGCGATAAAGCTCTGCGCTTTCGTGACATCTCACGTAGCCGTGTGATAGGATCGCAGACAACACGTGCACTCCAGGAAAAAAGAGTGAAAAGAGGGCCCCGGCACCCTAGCTGACACTTCTGAGGTATTAAACTGACCCCTTTCGAAAGCTAGGAGCAGAAGAAAAGATCACATTTCAGAGGCATGTCATTGGACTCTTGTGAAGCGCTTTATGATTGGCTTTCGTGGTGAAGCCGCCGTATTACATCGCACATACCATGTGGCTGGCGGTCTGCGCCAACACCCTCTCGGCGCCCGACGCCGTCGTTCGTATGTGTTCCTTGGTGTCGCGCACGGAGGAGGAAGGAAGGCGCTACAAGTAGTCGTCGGCGCCGTCGGGCCGGCACCTCCTCCTTCTTCAGTCTCCGCTGCCTCTCGAAGTGCGTTGTGTGTCCAATGGTTTTGTGTTCGAGAAAGCGCGTGCATCTTCGATAGCGGGTACGCCATATTGTACGCGGAGGTAACGTGCTTGAGAAGACGCTCATGGAGCTGCGTCAGCGGGTTGTGGATGCACAACTGTGAGTTCAGACAGTTATGCGCATTGTTGTACAAGCTCCGGTAACGGGAGCGATGCATTCATTTATCAAGGGTGATTAATGATGGCAGACGGCAGCTGCGCTACTGAAGGTACGAGGCATTGTTTTGAGATGCCCTTTCGTGCAAGTCCTAATAATGAAGCATTAAATCAGATTACATTACATTACATCCTGATGCCCCCCTCCCTAAACTAAAATACAGTTAAACCTCGTTATAACGAGACGGGCTATAACGAAATAATGGATATAACGAGCAAATCCTAATTCCCCTTGAAAGTCCCCATACAAACCAATGTATTCAAAACCTCATTTTAACGAGGCAAAATTTGCCTGTTATGGGATATAACGAACAAGTTTTGTTAGGAAGTAAAATTTTGAGCCGATGTCACGACAGTGCACAACGCGAATTTGAGACGGCGCGCAACACGAGAACTGTATTTAGCAGTTCAAAACTCCCGCCACGCGCCCTCCAGCAACGCGCGCAAAGCAGACGGCAGGCGCTGTTTCCGGAGGAGAGCTCGATGCACGTACGCCGCTTGGCTACCACCGACAGCGGAGCGCTCCGCGAATGTCTCGCCCTTTTCTTTTCTTTTGTGTCTTCTTTATATTCTCCCTCTCCCCTTTCTCATGGCGCTGAGGCGCGCTTCCTAATCTTACATACCCTCTTCCCCTTGAGTAACCGGTTCCTAGAGGGCAGCGCAAAAGAGCGCCCCTTCCTCTTCACAGTCACTTTCTCTGCAAGTGTTGTCGCTCGCCGACGTGAGCCGCGTTGCTTTTGCGTGCGTGTTTCTTCTCTTTTTCGACCGCTTCCGCCTTTTCTTTTATCGTGCTGCGCTCGTGATTCCAGCAACATGAATGCGCCAGGCGGGAAGCGAAAGCGCATAACTCTAGACCAGAAGGCGGCTATGATAAGAGCCGTCGAATCGGGGACCAAGAAAGGCAACGTGGCAAGAGACTTTGGCGTATCGACGAGCACACTGTCAACCATCTTGAGCAAGCAGGAGTCCATCATCGACGCCGTTGCACGTGGCATGAAAGGAAGCGCTAAGAGGATGAGGGCACCTGCCTTTGAAGCGGTCGAAAGGGCCGTTTTTAAATGGTTCTTGGACACGTGGGCCGTGAATCTGCCGGTGAGCGGCGCCTTGCTGCAAGGAAAAGCGAGGGACTTCGCCTGCATCATGGGCTATGACAACTTCGTAGCAAGTTCGGGTTGGCTCCAACGCTTCAAGGAACGCCACGTCATTGTCGGGAGAGCGGTCTGCGGCGAATCGCAATCTGTCGACGAAGCAGAGGCTACCAAGTGGGCGAAAGAAAACATCGTGCGGCTGCCAGAAAAATACAGCGCGGAGGATATTTTTAACGCGGACGAAACCGCTCTCTTTTTTCAAGATGTTGCCGCACAAGACGTTAGCCCTCAAAGACGAGCCGTGCCATGGCGGCAAACAAAGTAAGCTGCGGATCACTGCGCTACTTTGTGCAAACATGACCGGCTCTGAGAAGCTGCCATTTTTCGTAATTGGCAAAAGTGCATCCCCTCGCTGCTTTAAGGGGAAGAGGCAGCTCCCAGTCAAGTACGTAGCCAATCGCAAAGCCTGGATGACCAGGGAGATTTTTTCAAAATGGCTTTGCGAATGGGATGAGAAGCTGGCAAAGGCGAACCGCAAGGTGTGCCTTGTTTTAGATAACTGCACCGCCCACCATACCGCTGCCGTGCTTCAAAACATCGAGCTGCTGTTCCTTCCTGCCAACTGCACAGCAAAAATACAGCCGCTTGACCAAGGTGTGATTATGTCGCTGAAGGCAGGTTACCGCAAGCGTGTGATAGACAAGCTCCTGCTCAACATGAGGATGAAGCGAGACACCGATGTTGACTTGTACGCTGCGCTCGAAATGCTTCAGGCGGCGTGGATGAGTGTGACGGTGACCACGATCGCAAACTGCTTTCGACACGCCTCATTTGCCGCCGCACCAGACGCCAGCGATAAGCCATCAGACGAGCCCACTGTGCCGGACGGTTTGGCCACATCAAACGAAGTCGCTGCATCATGGACGGCACTTCGTGACGCCGGTGTCGTGCCTGACAGCGAGTCGTTTTGCAACTATGTGAGTGCGGACTCTGAAGTGGTGGCAACGGAGCAGCTCCTGGATGACGATATTGTCACGGCTAAAGGCCGGGCAAGAAGACAGAGGACGACGAAGTGATGAGCGTGGACAGCACCCACGATTCCTCTGAGAAAGAAGAAGTCGAAGTGGCTGCTCTTTTGTTCTGTTGATACAGACCTCGTTTTTCTGGTCGCACCGTCGTCCTGTACTCTGTTATTTTCACCTAGCGACATTGGTGGAGGTGCTGGACTTCTCCAACTGATGCTTGGGACACCTCCGCGCCCTAGCACATCGAATCCACCACCGCAATCCGTTCCTGCAGTGGATACTCCTGTCCACCGCTACAGTCGCCGACAGCGAGGCCTTAGTCCCGAGGTGATCCCGCTCGAACTTCTCCAGCAACACACCGTACCGGGAGAAATGGCTACCGGAGGGCCTTCACAGCTTACTGTCGATCAGCCTCTAATTCCTGAGACCTTCTACGGTGAGGTTTATCAAGACGTCGAGGACTGGTTAGCCCAGTATGAGCGAGTCGCCAAAGCCAACCGCTGGCCAACTGAACAAAAGCTATCGCGCGTCTACTTTGCTTTGGCAGACAGCGCTCGTACGTGGTACGAGAACCGCGAGTCAACGCTGTCTTCGTGGGAAGAATTTCGGCAGCAAATTCTCGGGACATTCGCAAACACCGACCGCTGTGATTCTGCTTTGCAGCTCATCGAGGCACGCACACAGAAACCAAATGAGAGCGTCGCCATGTTTGCGGAAGACATGACCCGCCTATTTCAGCGGGCCGACCCCGAGATGCGTGAAGGTAAAAAACTCAGACATTTGATGAGAGGCGTCAAGGAAGAGCTGTTTGCCGGTCTCCTACGCAACCCACCAACAAGCGTAGCCGAATTTGTCAAAGAGGCTACAACAATCGAGCGAGCACTGCAGCAACGGCGCCGATACCATGACCAACCAATCAAAACATCCTCCAGTCTCTCTCCTTTGAGTGCCGGCAGTGAGTGTTCTCTGCGCGAACTCATTCGTGAGGTCATTCGGGAGGAGATCCGAAACCTCCTTGTGACTCCGCAAGAAAATACCATGGCTTGCGTTGCAGAAGTTGTGCGGCAAGAACTCCGCCAGGCATTTTCGTTGCCCGAATCGCCCTCAGACCAGCGGTCTGTGAGCTACGCATCAGCTGTCCGTCGACACACTCCAGTGTCCTACAACTCGTCACCACTGGCTTATCGTGACGTGAGCCAAGGGCTTTACAACAAGCCGTGGGCCCCAGCTCCCAATCCGCCGCAGCCGTATCCACAGTCCAACGTGCCTATGCAAACGGCGCCGCCAATGTACACTCCGCCGACATCTGCATCTTGGTCGCAAGGTATGCCCACCAGTCGACCATTCATCCGTAAGACGGACTTGTGGCGCACCGTCGACCGTCGACCACTTTGCTTTCATTGCGGAGAAGCCGGCCATATTTTCCGCCATTGCCCGTACCGTGACCGTAGACATCAAAACTTTCTACAAACCTCCCCTCGTGCCTATTTCGATAACCGCCGTGACAGCAGTGCAGGCCCGCAAGCACAGCAACCCGAAGTGCCGTATCGTCGACCCCGCTCTCCTTGATTTGAATGATATGTGGGGTTTAACGTCCCAAAACCACTATATGATTATGAGAGACGCCGTAGTGGAGGGCTCCGGAAATTTCGACCACCTGGGGTTCTTTAACGTGCACCCAAATCTGAGCACACGGGCCTACAACATTTCCGCCTCCATCGGAAATGCAGCCGCCGCAGCCGGGATTCGAACCCGCGCCTTGCGGGTCAGCAGCCGAGTACCTTAGCCACTAGACCACCGCGGCGGGGCCCCCGCTCTCCTTCACCTGCACCGAACTCGCCGCCGCAGCGCAGGTACTCCGAGGTGGTCCGGGGCAGATCTCCTAGCCCTCGTCGGGGAAACTAACAGCTGCGAACTTTGGGGGGAAGGTTGCCGCCCGTCGAGATGCTAACACACCCCCAACATCTTCTCTACGACGTGATATGACGAATGATACCACGGATCGTACGACGCACGATACCAAGGACGATACGACGTCACCGACATCAACGGAAATCGTAAGCGCCAATCTAGACATTTGTATAGACGGACGCCCAATAACAGCACTGGTAGATACTGGTGCGGACTTCTCTATTATCAGCCGTAAACTCGCCGACTGCCTAAAGAAAGTAAGAACAATATGGACGGGACCAAACATTAGAACCGCAGGGGGTCAATTGGTGACGCCGACAGGCAAATGTACAGCTCGAATTAATATCGGCAGTTCAGATTTCGTCGCTACTTTCGTAATTTTACCGGAGTGCTGCAAAGACCTGATCTTGGGCATGGACTTCTTGCGGGAATACGGTGCCATTATCAACATTCCTGAGAGATCGGTTACCTTTTGGACGGCCCCAGATCAAGTTTCGGATGTGCCCTGTACAGACCAGCGACGTCAGCCTTTGCGTGTCTTCGAAGACGACGTGACCATCCCACCGCGGTCGAGTGCACTCGTGGCTGTGACATGTGACACGTCGAGCGATTCTGAAAACATCGCCGAGCAAATTCCAACACTGCTATTCAGCCATGGTTTATCTATCGCAAGAGGCGTCGTAAGCATAAAATGCGGACACACGCACGTCCTCATTACGAACTTCAGCTCTGAACGCCGACATCTAACGAGGGGCATGGCAGTCGCGTACGTGGAAGAGCTCGCCGAGATGACAGACTGCCTAACTCTTGAAAAAGATAATTCAACTGATCTCACCCCTGCACCTCTATCTGTTGATATTGGCCCAAGTTTGCTGCCGGCGCAGAAGCAAAGTATCATGCAGCTTATTAACAAGTTTGAAGATTGTTTCTCTTCGATTTCCAGGGTCCGTCAAACGCCGCTGACGAAACATCGAATTATAACGGACGACATGACCAGACCCATCAGGCAAAACCCGTACCGGGTAGCTCCGCGAGAACGTGAAGCCATCGAAAAGCAGGTGCGACAGATGCTTGAAGACGACGTTATTCAGCCGTCGAAAAGCCCTTGGGCTTCGCCGGTTGTATTAGTGAAGAAAAAAGACGGCACCTTACGTTTCTGCGTGGATTACCGCAAGCTGAGTCAGGTGACAAAAAAAGACGTCTACCCACTTCCACGTATCGACGATTCACTCGATCGACTACGGCACGCGCGTTATTTCTCGTCGATGGATCTAAGGAGTGGGTATTGGCAGATAGAAGTCGATGAAAGAGACCGGGAGAAAACAGCTTTCGTGACACCTGATGGCCTTTTTGAATTTAAGGTACTTCCATTTGGCTTGTGCTCAGCACCGGCAACGTTTCAGCGGCTAATGGACACCGTACTATCAGGCCTCAAGTGGCAGACGTGCTTAGTGTATTTAGATGACATCATCATATTTTCTGCCACATTCGACGAACACGTCAGGCGACTGCACTCAGTATTTCAAGCTATCCGTTCTGCCGGACTAACACTTAAGCCGGAAAAATGCCATTTCGGCTTCGAAGAGCTTCTGTTCCTGGGGCATCTTGTCAGCAGTGAAGGTGTGCGGCCTGACCCTGAAAAAATAGCTGCCGTTACGAATTTTCCAGCGCCAACTGACAAAAAGGCCGTCAGACGGTTTTTAGGACTGTGTGCTTACTACCGACGCTTCATTGAGAACTTCTCGCGCATTGCCTCGCCGTTGACTCGCCTTACCAGAGAAGACGTCGCATTCGTATGGAATGAAGAGCAGCAAAAATCATTCGACGAGCTGCGGCAACGCCTTCAGAAGCCACCAGTCCTCGCACACTTTGATGATGACGCACCGACAACAGTGCACACCGACGCTAGCAATGTCGGCTTAGGAGCTGTACTCGTGCAGTGGCAGGATGGCGCCGAACGAGTAATTGCTTACGCGAGCAGAACTCTTTCACGTGCGGAAGAAAATTATTCCACTACGGAAAAAGAGTGCCTTGCGGTGGTGTGGGCGGTTATAAAATTCCGCCCATACCTGTATGGTCGTCCTTTTAATGTTGTCAGCGACCATCACTCCCTCTGCTGGCTGACGAATTTAAGAGACCCTTTAGGACGGTTGGCGCGCTGGAGCCTGAAGCTTCAAGAATTTGACATGACGGTGGTCTACAGATCGGGGAAGCGACATTCAGACGCTGATTGCCTTTCTCGTGCGCCATACGAACCTGCGACGGCAGATGACGACGATACAGCCTTTGTCGGAGTTGTAAACACGGCAACGGTCGCACAGCTGCAACGAGACGACCCCGAACTAGAACCCATAATACGTTTTTTAGAGGGTCGCACTTCAGCTGTACCTAGACTGTTTGCGAGAGGGCTTTCGTCATTTTGCTTGCGCAACGACGTCCTGTATAAGATGAACTTCACGCCACACGGAAACGACTACTTACTCGTCGTCCCAACATCTATCTCTAAGGAGCGAAGTATTACAGGCATGCCACGATGAACCAACATCCGGCCACCTGGGTTACACGTGTACGTTGTGCAGAGTGAGGCAGAAATACTACTGGCCACGACTGACGGCAACCGTTCAACACTATGTTCGGACGTGCCTTGATTGCCAGCGCAGAAAAGTTCCACCCGTCAAACCAGCAGGCCTCCTCCATCCTATTGACGTGCCTGCTACTCCATTCGCTCAAGTCGGAATGGATCTTTTGGGCCCATTTCCAACCTCATCAGCAGGTCGCAGATGGATTATAGTAGCCACCGACTACCTCACTCGTTACGCCGAAACCAAGGCTTTGGAGAGGGGCACGGCAAGTGAAGCAGCCCGATTTTTCGTAGAGAATGTGGTGCTGAGGCATGGTGCTCCATCAGTGGTAATAACTGACAGGGGAACTGCATTCACAGCCGAACTATTACAGACAGTTTTAAGACTTAGTGGCACAACCCACCGGCGAACAACGGCGTATCATCCGCAAGCGAATGGTCTTACGGAACGTCTCAACAAGACACTAGCGGATATGCTCTGCATGTACGTCGATGTGGAGCATAAAAACTGGGATGAGATCTTGCCGTATGTCACGTTCGCCTATAACACGGCTTATCAAGAAACAACAAGAACAACGCCATTCCGCCTTCTTCATGGTCGTGAAGTCACCACTATGCTGGATGCTATGCTGCCGCACGAGTGCGAAGACGCTGAAACGGATGCTGATTATATCACTCAGCTGGCCGAAGAAGCCCGACAACTTGCACGCCTACGTATTAGTCGCCAGCAGGACTACGATTCAAGACGGTACAACCTTCGTCACCGACCAGTCTCCTACGAGCCAGGAGAGAAAGTTTGGATATGGACACCTATTTGGCGCCGTGGCCTCTCAGAAAAACTGTTAAGACGGTACTTCGGTCCCTATAAAGTTCTGCGACGTCTCAGTGACATTAATTATGAGGTTGTTCCTGATACTGCGCACTCTTCAAGGCGTCGAAGGTATGCTCCAGAAGTTGTGCACGTGGTACGCATGAAGCCTTATTTCGCGGAATGAACTCATGCGTTTCCAACGAGTACAAACCACTTTGATTATAAAGCATCAGGACGATGCTTTCTTGAATGGGAGGCTAATGTCACGGCTAAAGGCCGGGCAAGAAGACAGAGGACGACGAAGTGATGAGCGTGGACAGCACCCACGATTCCTCTGAGAAAGAAGAAGTCGAAGTGGCTGCTCTTTTGTTCTGTTGATACAGACCTCGTTTTTCTGGTCGCACCGTCGTCCTGTACTCTGTTATTTTCACCTAGCGACAATATTGTGCGCGCTGTCAGTGATCGTAATGAAACCAGTGACGATGACTCTGTCGACGAACAGGAAACAAACGTGCCGACGGCGTCGGAGGCATTAGACGCGGTGGACGTACTGCGCCGCTACTTCGGCGCTCACGAGGGCGGCGAAGATGGCTTGAACATTGCGGCCGCAGCTGAGAGAGCCATCGTTTGCATCAGGAAGATGCATCAACGTCCAATTACGGACTTGTTTGCAGCTAAGTCTGTCTGAAATGCAAGCTGTGTATTTTGAAGTGCATTAAAACAGGTGCATGACTTTTTTCCTTTTCATTCGGGAATGCGGTTATTTTGCTGCATACCACCGTGCGGCAGGATGCTATTTCGCCCGCTATTTTTTTGGGGTAAGTACAGTGCATAATATTTGCGGTAAATGCCCGCTACGGCTATAACGAAATATTGGTTATAACGAGCAAACAGCGGCGGCCCTCCAATTTCGTTATAACGAGGTTTAACTGTACTACTAAGGGCTGCAGCGCGAGCACGAAGGTGCTAGAAGAAATAGACGAAAGGCGAGGCAAAGAAAATACTACACAGGTTAGCCTTCCCTAGACAAAATCCTTCAGACGCCATTGCGTGACGAAAGCAGAAGAGAGATCGTTGTTTAGAAAGGGTAAAAGGAATGGGGAAAACCACAACCGCGCCCCTTTACGCAGCTTTCACAGCTACTAATAGGGTGAAAGGAAGACGCCGGAACGGCAGGTGAAAGTCAAAATGCACTGTTTTTCCGAGCGCTCGGCATGCGAAGGGTTGCTCCTGCTGGTGCGGCAAAAGACACCCGCGGCATTTCCCTTTTGTTCCCCATTTGGTCATCTCGCTTTGCGTGAAACGCGGGTTCGGCGTAAAATGACGTCAGATAATTGAGGTTTTTAATGCATTGCGTCTAAGGGGATTTCGCCGGAACGGGACAAATCTGTCGTAAAATGCGGGTCGTCGTGAAACCGGGAGACATAAAACCGGGATTCCACTGTATAATGCAATGACAACTGTTAATACACTCAGTGTATGCTTAAGGTATAAATGTCCCGAAGTTAAGTGACTGGATATAGTGTTCACTATAATCGGGAGCACCATGGGAAGCACCGTAAACAGACAGGTGACATTCATTAAATGGTGAAAGTGCTAAGTACTGGCCCACATGTTTAGCATAAATGGGGTCATGCATTAAGGGCCCCCTTTCGTATGTGGCACACAGTACCTGCAGATGGCTCTGGGCTTTCGAGTGCAGCCTTTGCCCTGGTGCTCACGAGGGTAGCAGCAGTCCTCCATGCACTCCTGCTCCTCGTAGCCACAGTCGCACTCCTCGTCCCCTTCCACAATTTTATTGCCACAGAACGGGCCCTCGTCCTCTGCAGGTGGAGAAGAAAGTCAGCGAATGTGCAACGGTCCACTTCATTATCTCATTGGCTGGCCCAAAAGTAATGGTATTGTCACATTGTCACAACTGTTAAGAAAGCACAGCAACTTGAGGAACAAGCTAAGTGGCGACTGGGACAGTAAATTTGGTCAAAATTATTGATTTCTGGGTTATTTCTTTTTCGCAATGCTCATATATTCTTTAACCTCGTGGTGAAACATTAGAACGAGCTACGCAGTAGTAATTAAGAAAATAGCACTTTGTCAGTGTGTTGTCATCCAAAACTGCGAAAAAATTGGTCTTCAGAAGGAGCCGCCGCGCCGCAAATCGCGCGGCTCTCGCTCGACAAAGCGCCACCATATTTGTATCATTGTGAAGAGGAGATATTGGAGTTGAAGACTGCCGCAGGGCCGTATTCCTCCAACAAAAGATAAAACCAGAAAAAGCAAGCAAAAAAAAGCGAAAGTGGCATGACGATTGGTTGAAATAGTCACAGGGGGGTTCATGGCACACTGCTATTGGTTGTCGAAGATTTTAACGGCTTTTGCACATTTGTGCAGGAGGGAGCCACTCCTGGTTGCTGCACATTTTGTTCATTCCTGTGTTGATCGCCACAACTACATGAGTGTTCAGCGATGATCCCCAAAGGCGCGAAGTACTGAAAGGTCCACGCAAACAAGATACGGCGAACGCCATAGAATAAAAGAAAAAAACTGGACAGGGAAGCAAAGGTCGCTGACCTCGCCGACCAGAAAAAGCCGACACACGTGGGAGATAGGGACAGCTCCCCGCGTGCGACTGTGACAGTGCATCCGTATGCGCAGATTACGACCTGACCCCGTGCAGTGCTGAAGACACGTGCTGCATTATTGATGCGACCAGCGCTTGCCCCCATGTAGTGTCGACAACTCCACGTGCGATGTTGAGTCTGTGTGCAGTGCTGATGAGTCCGCTTATCAAGGTCACGGGTCCACGTGTGGTGTTGACGCGTCCACAAGCAATGGTGACCATGCTTCTGCGAGCAAAGACAACCTGGCATCGGCAACCGTAGACCTCTGCGCGTCAAGTATTCAGCAGCGGATTTCGGCTCCAACTCTCACTGATGAAGAAAGAGATGGTACGACGAGAAGAAACGCGAGCGTAAGCTTTGAATGCATTGTCTGCTACCACGGCCACAAAAAGGAAATTTGAACTTCTAAATGACGGCAAAAGTGACGATGATATTGCTTCCGAGGCATCATTTTTTGTAGAACACAAAGTGATGATGAATAAGCTGCTGCCCAGATTTTGCTGCCACCAGTGTGGAAGGACCCCAGTACATTTTGAAACTGGACTTTCTTTTGGGTTCATAACTAAAGTGGAAGTGCTATGCATACCTGTGAAGTTCAAAGATTCCAAATCAGACATGACCGAAATTAAGGACATGTCTGGCTTCCCAAACTAATCTTTGGCACCGTCAAGTTCCCCATAGAGTCAATGTAATAAAAAGTACGAAATTTTGGACAGTTTTAGCTTTCGCCATCTAATTTTTTGGACATTTTACCACCAGCCGCAGACTCAAAGTCACCATCTACGCTGCTATTTTGGTGGTTTTGGTACCCTTGAATTCATTGCGCCACAGTTGCCGTACAGTTGAAACCGCAAATGACACATTCTAGTGCACTCCAATCCACTGCCAGCCGTAGCTAAGTCAAACCTTTGGCCACAGCCGCATCGTGCTGTGCCTGTGGCCTGGGCTGCGACACGCTGTGCAACTATGGTCTGCCGTCGCCATGCTTGCAGACTCGTGGAAGGCGGTTGTGCAACAGACCCGTCGGAACTGTTTTCCCCACGCGAGCTTCACACTACACGCCGAGACGGTCGTTTCACGTAGAGTGGAGAGCGTGTGCGACGAACTTCCACCCACAGACATTACATGCCTTCGACGATCTGCATGCTGCCGTTGTTTCGATTCCACCCGGGATAACCTTTGTGGATTTCGCCAAGTTGACGAAGACCCCGAGCTATGTGCGAAATTGACCGATGACAAAATCATTCGTCAAGTTATGGAGGATTCTGACGACTCCGACACTGTGATCGAAGAGGCAGCACTTACACAACCAACGAGCTCAGAGTTGATGCAAGCAGTGAGACTGTCATCGGTGTACAGCAACAGCATGACGTTAGCTGAAATTGAGGCAGACACCATCACGGGCAAGTGGAACGTTGTGCCAACGAAAATAAGCTACTATGAAACAACCTGGATATGCACACAATCAAGGCATACCCAGAAGCAATCTTGAAGCCAGCAAAACTAGATGACATAAACTACCACGACAATAAATATTCCATTCTAAGAAGGCATACTGTCTCATCCTCTCCACATTTCTAATTGTGAAATTAGGGAAACACAAGTTCTTATTATTCACTCGTGAATATTCCTATGGCATTCAAATGAAATAAAGAAGGTAATCTTTTCTTTCGATTGAAATCTGAAAGTTGCTATAAGATGCGGGGTCGGCGTAAAATTGTGTCGTATAGCCAAGGTTTTTAATGCATTATTTCTGAGGGAACCTTTCTAAGACCAAGCTAGTTCATCATAAAAGAGGGTCGTTGCAAAACCGGGAAACAAATAATCGAGATTGTACTGTATGGTCACGATACTGGTTAAACCATCTACATGTTAGGAAGTAAAGTACCCAAATCACTGGGAATAGACACCAATTTCGCACACGCTCTTGTGGTCCCTATACTTTTGCTCACGGGTGTACATGTACATAAAGGAAGCTCACCTTGGAAGCAGTTCTCCTTCTGCTCTCCGCGCAAGATTGCCGACAGCACGGCGGAGATATTTCGTATACTGCATGGTGAGAAGCGCTGGTTGTTGGGCTGGTGGCCTTGGGTCGCACTAGCATACATGATGTAGTTGCCCAATGTTCCCCCTGGAACACACTCTGGCGGGTAGTCGTGCTGCAGTGCAAAAAGGCAAGACGGTCGTGGGTTAACAAGCAACCGTTCTCCAACATAATGGAGCAGAAGTGAACAGAGCCAACCTTTGTGCTTAACTGCATCCAACTGTTCACTTCATGTTACAGCACCACTGTTATTCGTGACAACTGCATCAAATGCAATATGCAAAGCTAGAAGGGGGAGGTGACAGTTCAATAGCTTCAAACCAGCCCCCCTCCTCCACCACACAATTTTTTTTTTACTTTTTGTATGTATACAGGGTTTTTTTACTAAAACCAAATACTTATAAAACCATAACTATTCAGTTATAGTAACTATAACTGAATCAAAGAGACATACAGTTTGCTGTTATGTGGCACTTATTTGGGTATTATTTATAATGTACTTAATTAGTTGGTCAGCTAAAATCAATTCTACAAAAATTTTAGAGCCAATTATGTTTTGTTATGCAGTAAAGGGCATTTAAAACAATTAACAATTTTTTGTGGTAACATACATGCTGCATAAAAATTTTTTCACCGTCTCGAAAAGAGCTCGCGAAATTTGAAATAAAACCATGTGACTGTGCATGAGCACTACTGTTTCATTATTATGTACTTAATTAGTTGATCAGCTAAAATCAATTCTACAAAAATTTTGGAGCCAATTATGTTTTGTTATGCAGTAAAGGGCATTTAAAACAACTAACAATTTTTTGTGGTAACATACATGCTGCATAAAAATTTTTTCACCGTCTCAAAAAGAGCTCGCGAAATTTGAAATAAAATTATGTGACTGTGCATGTGCACTACTGTACTGCAGCATTCTCAACTAGAGCTGTTTATCGCTGCCACCGCCAGTTTTGCTCTCACAGCTCTGCACCACAGAAGTCCCAAGAGTGCTCACGACGCCGAAGCTGCCACACAATAATGGCAGTGTGCCACTGTTTGTATTTTCTTTTAATTCGAATGCGCAATTTGAACATAAAATGATAAAATAAATAATTTAATCTTGAAGTTGCTCTGCCTTTCTCTCCTCCACAAGTCTCATAAACATTGCTTGACCTCAACAAAGTGACATCCTCCAGCATTAAAGGGCAATGTCCAACTCCCTGGGTGCTATAATTCTTGAACCTGCTACAGTATGCATAGATAAAAAAAATAGATAAATATAAATATTAGCAAGGTGAAGGTGCAGCAGGGCGCCTAGATGGGACAAAGGATTACAAATAAGCACACATACACAGCGCTGTGTATGTGTGCTTATTTGTAATCCTTCGTCCCGTTTAAAATGCCGACACATTGGAAAGCCAATGCCAAGCACTGTGACAGTTTGTTTTGCCATGGTCCAGGCACCAGTTGCCTAGCTCAAAGCATGTTTGAAAAACGAGTGCCATTGTGTGGACTGAAGACGACAGAAAGAAACAAGGAGGAGCACTAACTTCCAACTGAGTTTATAGAGCACCAACGAAAATCTATATATGCCAAAAGCACAAAGAACAACAGTTGAAAGTTAGTGCTCGTCCACGTTTTCCCCGTGTTCTCATCTTCAGTTCGCACTATAGCACTCGTCATGGCATACCAACTAGCCCAAGCTCCTACCCTTCTATGCTTGAAAGCACTTATCAGCACAATGCTATAGCCACTAAACAGTCAAGACAGGTGTTGAAAAGCAAGCCTATTTTTGAATGTTGCTAATTAAAACAAGGTTTATTACTTTAAAAATTGCAAAACACTTACAGGTGAGCCAAAGTTGTGGCCTATCTCATGGGCAAAGGTGATCTCGGATACCTTCAGTGGGATCTTGGCATTGTGATTGAGGAATGTTATGATGCCAGTGTTGAGACTGCGCTTGACATTCTCAGACTTTCCGTTGATGTTCTCAGAGTATGTCTTGTACTTCTCACAGATGCCACCAGACGCACCTGCCAACAGAGCAAAAGTGATGCGTATTAACTAAATCAACACAAAGGGTTCCAACGCTAACTCTCACGTTAGTCTTGAAGAAGTGGTAATAGTGAGACTATTTCATTTTAACGCAGAAAGGTGTTGCTGGGCCCCTTTAACGTAAATATCAGAGCAAGTGCACAGACATTACAATGCTGGTCTCTATTTTAAACAATAAGTCTTTTTTTTTTTTTTTAGAGTTTCACAAGTTCCCAGGGAACCTGCTCCATTACATTGGTCATACAAGTCGGCCTTTGCATGTTTAGCAAAACCTCATTCAGCAGTTTTTTCTTCATCGGTTCCACTTTGCAACAAAGTTCGCCTCTGTCCCTAAAAATCAAGTTGCATGCATAAAAGTGCTAGAACTGTGAAGTCTTAGATGCATTTGAGAATGAGTGAATGAACACGTCAGCGAGTCTTACCATTAACCGATGCCACCCAGGCCAGACCCAAGGTGCCATGTTGGAAATCCCTGAAGGTCCACACATAGGCCAGGCAGAAGTCATCATGGTTGGATAGAGAGTTGAGGTTCAGAAAGTTGGACGCATCCAGGTTGCCCGCACAGAACGGATTTGACCGACGATGTCTATCATCGTAGCAAGCTGAGCTGTCATTGATCTGCAATAAATGGTCCACATAAACACAGAGAGTCCATTGTGGCTAACAAGCTGTCATGAATAAGTGATAAACCTCGAGAATGTGCAATAATACAGCTTTACAAACACCAAACCTTAAGCAACTGAATAAAAAAAGTGGCACAAGCTAGCCATAAAGGGCAATTAATTCTCCCATGCCCAGGTTTGCGAGCTTGCTAGCCTTGGGAATCTAGAGTGATGTGGAACCCCTAGCTTTTCTCTTTAAAATGATGCACTTTTACCATAAAAAAAAGGAAAGAAAGGAATATTTATGCCATCAGTTGAGGATGGGAAACAGCTCAAGAAATAAGCATCTACACAGAAGAAACAATCGATCGGGCGCAATCAGCAGAGTCACTGTTTCCTCGCTGGCCAACACGGAAATGGTGAATCACTGTGCCCAGTGGCGCAGAAAAGAGCCTGGTTGCTACTATTCATGGGTGGATGCCTTCATGAGTCGGTGATAGGAACACTGTGGTCTTGCGTGTGCTAAAAGTGGAACGATGTTGTTCGTAAGCCCACTTATCACAGTACCACTTAACGTTTTTTTCAAGCATTTGAATCGTGATGTATAAAAGTTGAAATTACTGTACGCTTTCATTGCCCTACAAAAGGAGCCGAACAGTCATGGTAATTGCGACGTCACCTTGAGGTTGAGACCGTTGACTTGGTAGTTCGCGATATTGTACAGCAATATCTGTGACTGTAGTGGTTTCCATTGGCTTTGCATGGCTTACAGTGAAAAGAAATTGAAAGATTGCAAACACGCTTGTACCGATTTCCTAGCACATGTTTGCCAGAGATAATTATAAAAACACATATTCATTACAGATGCTATTTAAACATGATAATGGGTTTCAGCTATACCAGATATATTGTATACCGTAATTACTTGAATCAAACGCGCACCTTTTTTCCGGTTAAGCGAGTTCATAAATCGCATGCGAGTTAGAATCGAGTACGAAAAAAAAAATGAATACGGTCATTCTATTGCCATCGGCATTCCGAAATGGCCGCCCCCTACGTGCGTCGGCATGGCGCGTCGGCCATTTCTGCCTATGTGTTTCCCATGTGCGGCACTTCGTACGTGTGCTGAGGAGTTCGTCATCTTGGTGCGCATTAGCATCGACGGCATGGAAGGGCCGACTCCAAAAACTCGACGAGTACACCACCGTGTCGCTTTTAAAAGAAAAGTCATCGCGTGTGCCGAAACGGACGTAAAGCGGGCTGCATCGCGGTCGTTTGGAGTTCCGAAACGTGCGTGCGGGACTGGCGGAAACAAAAGCAGAAGATTGTCGACAGCAAAGCTTCACGCAAAGGCTTCAGTGGACCACAGCAAGGTCGGTTTCCGCAAATTAAAGAGCTGCTCAGCGAGTATGTGCTTGGGCAGCGAGCGGCACGGCGGCCCGCGACGACAGAACTGCTCCAAGTGCGGGCTATGCAGTTAGCCTTAGAATAGAAAAAGGGCTAATGCGGAGCCAGTTTAAAGCGAGCAGGTGCTGGCTAACTAACCTTATGAAGAGGAAAAGCTTTTTCCTTCGAAGGCGACCAGGCATATGCGAAAAGTTTTGCGGAGGAGTACGATGAAAAGCTTCACAGTTTTCAGAGGTTCGTCCTAAACTTGCGGCACAACAACGGCCACCTGCTTGGGCAAATCGGGAATGCTGATCAGACGCCTCTTTACTTCGACATGCCTGGCACCACAACTGTCGAGAAAAAGGGGGCGAAGCAAGTTCGCGTGCTGACATCGGTCCACGGTAAAACTAGTGACGGCAATGCTCTGTTACACGTCAGATGGGGACAAGCTTCGCCGTACCTCATATTTAAATGGAAGACGCTCTTGAAAGGAGTCGTTTTTTCGAGTGGTGTGGTCGTGCGGGCCAGCGAGAAAAATTGGTGCGCGTTGCAATCGATGTCTTACGTTGTTTTTGTTTTTTTTTCGTCGTGGAAATCGGGTGCGCGTTACAATCGAGGGCGCGGTAGAATCGAGTAAATCCGGTAGGTTCAGCTTTTTTGTATATTACGGAAAAAATAGTGGGTATGAAAACAACAACAAATAGAAGCATGGCCATCAGTGATGCTACTAGCAATATTTTGAGACGCTTTGTTGAAGAACAATCCATGAAAACATTTATGTTTTCTGCATGTATGCTATCTGGAACAACACAAAGCGAAAAGAAGTGCATGTTAATAGAAACTTAGCTGGGCAGTATGTTGTATGTTTGCTATTCATTCAGTTTTTGCCCTCAATCAATTAGCCAGACGCAAACAGTTCGATGAGCTGGCTTCTGGCCAAGTGCTTAGGCGAAAACAGTTTGAAAATAGAGCAAAGATTGTATGTAGACAGGATTCCATTCTTAATGCCTTACACTGGCACATAAGTTGAATATGACTCATTAGAGCTATAATAGTTCATTCCTTTATTTGAAGGGGAGCTTTGGCATTCTTTTAACTACACTACATTTATGTTTTCAAATGGTTTTGGCAGCGCCATATCAGGTAGGTCAGTTCTATTGCTTACAAACTCATCCACAATTTTAAGTAATAAAAAAAAACAGCGTGCCAAAACCTAAAAAACAAACAGGCTACGGCTTCAAGTAACGTCTACATTGACCATAATGTAACCACAGAGCACAGAGTGCTGATGCCCGAAACTAGGAAGCTGCAATGCAATCTGACAATACATCAAGCTGTTCGAGCTTTTTCAAAGTTGTTGGCAGTGTTATCACTCACAATTTTAGCTCTGAATCATCACTGTTCACTTTTGACTGCCTGCTTGGTGAGGTAGTGATATAGACTTCATCACAAATGCAGGGTGGCCAGCATTCAAAGGATTCATGAAGTCGCTATTTATTTGAAAAATTGATTTTCATAAAAATTAAATGACTTGCAGTAAGTTTAGTTTGGCACAGATTATTGGAGTACCAAAAAAAATTTAATTGAGATCAGTGGACACCAACAAATAAGAGATGCCCTTTTAAGCTGAGCCACAAGATGGTGCCAGCAACGTGGCTTCACACACTTGTCTCTCCTGTGACCAAACATACGCACTTTGTCATCAAAAACTCCCTGGGTGCCTGCCAGAAGCCTTTTGGGATGTTGCTAATATGCTTGGCCTCCCAAAAATACACTGCCAAGGCTGTGACATCAGCCTTTGTACTCCTGTGCAACAGTTTAGGAAGGAGGTAACACTTTTCTCTGTTGCAAAGGTCTGTACCAATAATTGAGAACTCTTTACAATTCAAACCTATTTAACACATACCCGTATCCTTTGCACGGCAAACTTGATATCCCGAATTCCATTGAAGTTGGTGCTCCGATAGATGCGGCTGGCAGCATCGACGTGTTGGGCTATGAGAGAGGAGATCTCCTCACGCGCCTTGACAGGGTCCCTGCCCGTGCTTGTGATGTGGTCCCAGAGGAAGGTGTCTGTCTGCACGAACAGGTTGCAGACGCGCCTCTTTGGCAGGTAGCTGGTCCCTCCAGTGCCCAAATGCAAACCGCCTGCTGACCGCAGGTACTTAGCTTGAGGTGCCTCCGAAAAATGGTGGTGCCCCTCCTCGCTTGGAGAGCGCACGGCACGCCTTGGCTTGCTCCAGCCACTCTCCTGTAATAAGGTCACAAGGCCAGTCACTCTGAATGTTTTCGAGGTACAGTTGAACCCCTTTATATAAGACATGCTCCAAGCAGCAATTCTTCTCTTTTATATGTCTCTTATAAACAGAGTACCACGCATGCATTTTTTCTTATCAGCCTGTACTTTACTGTAAGCATTCTGATGTCTCATACCCATTTGTCTCTTATATCAGTGTCTCTTATAAGGGGTTTGACTGTACTAGCTGCAAATATATCAGCAACGCTTTTACAGCATGTACTTGAACACATGTACATACACACAGCACATTCGAATGCTGTTAGCAAACAACACGTATGTGCAGCTGTTCCTGCTCGCAAAGTGTGCAAGCTGCAAAGAGGAGGGCATGATAAATTCAACAACATGGTACTCTTTTGCGGGTGTCATTATTTTGTCTTACCAACGTCTTTTCTATTTTGACCTCCCATGATAGCTTTTCGTTCAAAAATGAAGTGCTCAAGAAATGAACTGGGCAGTTTCACATGAATAATGAAGCACTTAAAGCAAGGATCAGCCTCTCGTGCGAAGACCTGCAGTCTATGCTAAGCATACTACACAGAAGTGCCATATTACATTCTCAACCAATAGTAATAAAATGTGGCACAAACAAGAGGCAAGAGTCCGCTGCGGTGCATCAGTGGCTACGGCACTCTGCCGCTGAACCAAAGGTCGCGGGTTCGATCCCAGCTGCAGTGGTCGCATTTCGGTGGAAACCAGTGTGCTGTGCGATGTCAGCGCATATTAAATAAAGAACACCAGATGGCCAAAATTTTCGAAGTCCTCCACTACGGCGTCTCTCATTATCATATCATGGTTTTGGGACGTAAAACCCCTGATATTGTTAGTATTATAAGCAAGAGGCAAGAAAATTATGTGGCATTCAAGTAGAAACTGACCTCAAAACAAGATACCTGAACATTGTGGGCGAGCACGTGCACCCAGCTACCCTTTCCCTTTTACGGCAGCGCGGCAGGCTAGTTGCGGGGACATGACTGCCCCTTCGAGACACAAGTCAATAAAGCCTCTTGCGAAGTGACTGAACACCCCCGCGTCCGGCACTCGGGATCCCCCTTTCCCTGCGCATGGAGCAGGCTTCCCCTCTTTCAGCGAGGGAACGTATGCTCGTCAGTGAGGGGAAACCGGGATGGTGAAGAAAACCGGGATGGTGTCAGATGCTCTCTCTGACACCGACCAAGGAAAAAGGTCGAACCCGGAACCCCCTGCGGGACAGGGACGACAACGACCAAGGTGTAAGTGTCTACCCTTGTTTTCTGTAGTGTCTCTATGTGACATTTACGCGTTATTACTGACGTATAGCAATAAAGTGTTGTTGTTTACCTAGCCTGTTGCCTTATTCGCCCGAAACCGTGAAGCTGCAATGAGACAAGCTACGGATAGGGGACGTTAATCGTGCACGGTACGACTGTGTGCGGCTGGAACATTAGTTATACCCTTTTGCGTCAGCCGTACATAGGATGGAATCCTTACAACATCGAACTAATTTTTTTGTACAAAGCCCAACACACGCCAGTACACTATATTTACACATCTCATTGTAAAATGCCACAGTTAATGTATGGAGCAAATAAATGTGACTACTTGCGCCCAGTCAGCATACCGTGGTACCTTTCACAAAGTAGCTGCCCAAGGTCATGAAAATTGTTATGAAACACCGATATTATTCCATTGACATGACTTCCTGTCATCAAGACTAAACATTTGCTCTGTAAATTAAAACAGGGTATTGTAATTGAAGGCTGGGTTGAAAACAGAGCCCAACGTTTTATATCTCAGGATGTTGCATCTATGCCTAACTGTTGATTGAGGTGGATCAGGCAACTCACAGCCGTATCTGGCACAGCACTGTTGGCAACTCTGTCCATCCATTGCCGCACGTCCTCCGTGATGCCACAGCCAGGCTGAGCAGTTTCATTCTCGTGGTCTGGAAGCTCGACATCACTGGCAGCATACATGATAGAGTGGTATGGACGTTCATCGGAAAAGTATTTGTTGGCCCGCTCAGCGTAATAGTGACCCTTTGTTGTCTCGATGCGCCCTTCAAACACACCATCGTGCAGAGCCCCAAATACATGACTCGTTGGCTCCCCTGAAAGAAGAGCAAAGCTAGTTAAACAAAGTGATAAAGGATTTTGCAAGGTACCGGAATATTCAACAAGCTGGTACGCAGGCCCAGAATAGGCTGAGCATGCTACGAGAATGCTTGCACTCACCTACTAAATGCCCAGAGTAAATGTGTGACAGGTCTACGTCCAGCGGCCTCCTGTCATGTGCCTCTATCACAAGGTCATTGCTGAATACTGATGCATCGCGTTTTAGCCTTAAATGAAAATGTCTGCAAAAATAAGAAGTGCCCACCATGTTAATCAACAAGCAGTACAGCTCCGCAGGTGTAAAGTGCAACAGACTATAAGTACTAACAAGCATCGCTCAAGCTTTCTTGAACTACATGCTAATTAATGGGGCAACTCTGAACATGAAGAGGCATAGCAACCATCAACAAGCCCAACCCATCAATTTTTTTTTTTTTGAAGAATTGCTTACCTTCTGCACATGCCTACTTATGCTGTAAATATACAATGCAACGCCTGAACATCAATCCTAGCTAAGCAGTATAGTTGTGCTTCTAAGCAAGGTCTGAGCACAAAATGATTTGGATGGTTGCTGTGGAAGAATGATATGCAAATACTTCGGTTCTCTAAAAATGTGAATTTCACAAATAGCTCAACATTTCTTTTTATATGGACACAACAGGCACCAACAGCATGCACAACATATGTTGCATAGATTCTATTCAGTGCAAGTGCCCAACGACCGAGCAACGTGGATTACGTCAGTATGTTGCACTGAATGTATACAGTCGTTGCAATGGCTCTTGAAGACCCTTTCTTAAATCAATTGATAATGTATGAAGCAGTTAGATCAGAGCAAGTAGACTGCAATGTGGTGGTCAATAACTAAAACACTGAATGCATGCAAGTACACATTTCATTTTCACATATATATATATATATCATCTTAAAGGCACCCCTTAAAGAGAAGGTTATATCCTCTTTATGCATGAAGAATGATGCACTTTCTACAAATGAGTAACATCCACATACAATAATGGCATTCAATACAAATACAACATTCTAAGAAAGAAAATGAAATAGTGTTTCTATATGCAAGTTTCAGTAGTTAGTAGTGCTAATTATGTTGTTTATTACTTCATTATTCTGCCAGTCAATCAGGTTCTATTTTAACATACAAAGAACACCATACGCCCCAAATGCGTATGCACTATGTTATTGGTTTCACTTCGAACGGGCAGTCTAACATCGTACTGCCTTCACCAAAGTGATCAGCAGCAATCGTATGCAGCACACTGAGACTAACTCGAGACATACTGACCATGCAGATGTTTCCCTTCCGTCTGATAACCAATGTGGTATACTGAGCTCTTTTGGCCAGATGTTTACACAGCAAGCACAAACAAGCTGTTTACACAAATGCAGCCACCGGTACTTAAGGAGTTTTAATTGGTGCATACACATATAGTGAAAAATATATATATATTGTAGACATTCATGAAATGGTGTCTGTTCAATAGCTACCTGCAAAATACTATTAGTGGGCTTCCAAAAAAAATAGTGAAAGGGGAAGATGGAAGCTTGCGATGAAAAATTCGTAAACAGGCATTTCGAATTAGTGTGATCCGTAATTATTGCTACGCATGATCTTTTAGCAAAGAATCCCTACTGATGTAAAGTGCTGCCAACAGGTATATTAGGAAAACAGCATACAGAGGATACAGGGCTTCCCAAGCTGGTCGTACCTGTTATGTGCATAAAACTTGAGGTGAAGTGCTGCGTCTTGGTCTTGTGGAGACCTCTTGATGCGCATGTGTCGCTCATGGATATCATCATGATTGTACATCAAAGGCTCATAGTGTCGTACAAACCTATTAAGTCTCCTTGCTGCAAAGAGAACACGAACATTATGTCGGCTTTCATTATAAGGCAATGAGCCTGTAGCAAAGCTAAGCTGGCAAAATGAAAACTGGAATATAAACAACACACTGCCTTCAGTAAAGTACGTCTTCCTGCTGTGAAGAGAACAGAAAGGTTATGACATCCATGTTTAATATTTCAGGACAATGCCAGTCTGCCAGTATTACCTTTATTTTGTATTTAGTTTGATGACCTGAAAACTCTGTTCTACTACAAACTGTTGCTTGTCTAAGAAAATTTAATATGGTTCCTCAAACAATATTTAATAGCACATAGTAAGAACTGTTATAGACCTGCTTTACATTTTATCAATATCAATGTGAAAGCCTTCCTTATGCATGGACGAGTTTGTTGGAGCTGGCTTTTAAGGATATGATAACTGACTGTTAGTGTTCAGGTTCATACAGTCTCTACAGTAAGAATAAATTCTGCGTTATGCCAGCACTGATTGAAACAGCTAGGTATGTCTGGACATTCTATAGACGTTCTGACAGGTGTTATAAGTATTCAAGAACTGGCATTGCAACAAGACAGCGAAAAGAAAGGCACATTCACGACCTTCAATAGACCTCACCTGATGTGTAACAAATGTCCTGTGAACATCATCTTCTCTGCCTTGTTTTCACTTGTGAAATGTATTTATTGTATGGCAACTTTACGTGCAAGCAACTGCCCCGTTCAAGGTCCCGGAGAACCAAAACTTGTGCATTAGCAAAGGCTTTATATAATGGGCTCAGAACACAAACAATTCTGAAGGCCAAGTATAACAACACGTGAAGTAGGTATTAGCCAGGCTGATACATGCTTTCTGTAGGCTATTGAAACATGTTCGAGGAGGGCTCAGAAGATACAGTAAAGAGCACATTACACTCTGCGATATTTGTACATACTCTTTGCAATAATTTCCACAAGTGTGGCAGGCATTTTATTTCAAGGGACGAGAGTTGAGACTTATACATGTACACTGGTGTGTATATTTCTGTCTTTCTATTGTACTACATGCAAACTAAAAATTGAGGAAAGAGAATTATTTTCCCCGACCCACCCACAGCTGTGCCACCTATGATTCCTTATATGTATATACCCACACCTCTAAGCCTAGTTTAATAATTCCAAAAACCTCAAAAAGCAATTGTTTGCACTGGAGGCTGATCTAATGCAAAAGAACTTTACTAGTCACCGCTTTTTAAAATTAAATCCATGTAATGGTATACACGTGTGGCTGGTCGTTCCAGCAGTGCGAGAGAAACGGAGGAGAACCAGTCTGTTTGCGAGCAAGAGCAATTAAAAATACATGAGCGCAACGCGAGCACCACCTGTGAACGGAACCCGTTCTGCGGTCAACCAGGACGACCCGTTCGTTGGGGCACCCAAACCTCGGCGGAAGCTGGCTCGCCAAAAGGGTCCGTGCGCCCAACTAGTTCACACAGCTGCTGTTCGCAGCGATGCACACCACCAACCGGCTCCGTTCGAAAAAACACCCTCTCTCAAAAATGATGCCTGTGGTAGCGGTCGCGTCAGCGGCACGACGACGGGAGGAGTGGCGGTTCACCTCAGGAAGTCGTCAACCGACCGCCTAGCCCCTCGCCCTCGCCATTGTTCGAGGCGCGATCGGGCAGACCGTGCCCACTACCGCCGAGCAACTATGCAACGACAAAAAGAGACAAAAAAAAAAAGGGAGCATGCCGCGCGCTTCGCGTCCCAACCTCGCTGTACGCCCACGCAAAAGTGGGATAGGATGCACGGATCACGTGCCTCGCCTCGCTCTGCGCCTGCCCCGACCAACGCGCGCGAGGAAATCGCCCGCACCTCAACGGACGCGCCGACGATGTCCTGCCCGGGAAATTTGCAGCCTTTGTTTACCAGCTCAGGCAAGACGTCAGTGAGACAAGACGCCCATCGACGAGGCGGCCGGTGAAACGGATGCACTGCGCTTTGCTATCTCGAAAAGATTGATTGATTCATTGATTGATTGATTGATTGATATATGTGGGGTTTAACGTCCCAGAACCGCCACATGATTATGAGAGCCGCCATATAGTGGAGGGCTCCGCAAATTTCGACAACCTGGGGGTTCTTTAACGTGCACCCAAATATGGGGGGCACACTGGCCTACAGCATTTTCGCCTCCATAGAAAATGCAACCGCCAGGATTCGATCCCGCTACCGGTGAGTCAGCAGCCCTTAGCCACTGAACCACCGCGGCTGGGCAATATCTCGAGGAGATTACACGCGATAATGAAATGAGAGGTAGGATATGAGAAGGTTTCCGGTTCTTCGGCCGGCTGTGCGACACGTTCCAAGAACGTGCGCTTAAAGCGTAGGGACAAAATCGCGGTGAACAAAATGAATGCTCGTGGACTATTCGGAACCACACAGTCGCATTGCACCATGGTTCAGGCGATATGAACATCGGTCACAAACGTTCACATTAAAGCAAGCCGATCCGAAAACGACCAGATAAAACATCTTTTTTACAAGATCTGAAAAAAAAAAAAACAAGTCGAGAAATGTCTTGGAGAGATCGCTAGGTGGTAATCGAGCCCGCGATAACAGTGGTTTTATTTCTCGTTCACCAGTTACTTTTACAACGGAGCTGGTGTTCGCATATACTATCATCATGAGTGGTTTCTACATTCCCCCGGGACGTTAAACCCCACAAATCAATCAATTAGATTCCTAGCGCGTGCGACCTCAATAATTGGGACGGCGCAGACTGGGGTATTTCTGCGGGGTATCACACGCCAAGCGGTGGGTGGCCACAGAACAGCGGGGAGACCGGTGATGTTGCACTGCGACTGTCAGCCGAGCAATCACAGCAGATAATTGCACGGTGACAATAAAGAGCCAGAAATGGGAGGATCGTTCACCTTTTGAGGATAAAAGCGCCCCCACCCCACCCCTCCTTATCGGACGTCACATTATCAGACCAGACATTCAGGATGTGTGCAAGCGTTGGTTGCTCACTTAACGAGCACTCCCCGATTTACGATCGCGCAGCTTTTTCTGGCGTAAAGAGGTGGGAAAGGGAGTCATGCATCGAATTTCAGAATAGATAATTTGCGTGCACAGTTGACTTACGACGCAGGCACAAAACGCTTCTGTACGCGCTACAGGGGCACCGAAAGATATCGATGGTTGGTTGGTATGTGGGGTTTAACGTCCCAAAACCGCCATATGATTATGAGAGGCACCGTAGTGGAGGGCTTTGGAAATTTTGACCACCTGGGGTTTTCCGACGTGCACCCAAGTCTGAGCACACGGGCCTACAACATTTCCGCCTCCATCGGAAATGCAGCCGCCGCAGCCGGGATTCGAACCCGCGACCTTGCGGGTCAGCAGCCGAGTACCTTAGCCACTAGACCACCGCGGCGGGGCTCCGAAAGATATCGAGCTGCATTTACTAAAGCATCCTCAAACAAACCATCGAAGGGAAAAGCCACTCTTGCCGAGATCGATTCGGCAATCACGAACAAGGGGGAAATGTGAAAACAGTGGTGATGACACCGTGCACCTTGAAGCTATCGTGCACCTTAGCCACGATAGAACAGATGACGCCCATTTAATTTAAACTCCAAAGCGTTGAGAAATTTCACTGTCGGCGTCGTTGGCTGTCAGCGAAAAATTTATCATGTCCTTGAGCGAAAAGATCGAGAAAGATGCAAATAAAAAGTACATGAGCAGGCGATGCACGCGAGACCGATTACGTTATCGCGTTCCGTATCACGCGACAGCGTAATCGGTCCCGCATAACATCGCGTGCTCATATATTTTATCCGTTTCAAGATGAGCTTTCTAAGGCAAAACTCAAGCGTCTTCAAAGTTTGTTTGTTTGCTTTGTAATTAAGTATGGCCTACACCATCACAATTTAACCAAAAGTGCTGCCAATTCCAAAAACTTGAGGCACACGGCCGTAAAACGACAAAATAATTCTAAATTTGTAACGTAACGCCAACGAAGTGACACAGTGTGTACGCGTGAAATTTCGAAAATGACGTAACACTTCATTAGTCGCAACCGCCTCAGTGTTTCCTCTTTAAAGTGTCTTCAAAAAGCGGATAAATTATAGCACCAAGCTCAGTCGAACTGCTCACTGTGTCGGGTATACAGTTCATTCTCCCCCTTTACATCGGAAAGTCAACAATTGGTACGATTGCACGAGTAAGCATGGAGTCAGGAAAACAAACTTCGTGCCACATCCTTGCCCACCACAGCTACCGATAAGCACCAAATGTGTGCCATTTGCGATAGCGTATCACTGTATTGTCCCGGCAACTAGTCATATATGGCGCCACGCTCGTCAAACACAATCACCGCTTTATTTTAAGCTGCAATGACCCGTGTCCCCCCCCCCCAAAAAAAAAGCGCTGAATTGCCTAACTCGCTCTCTGCCCAGCAAAGGCCATCTCACGGACGACTCGATCACTTTCCCAGTAATTAAGGGCAGCCGAAAAATAAAATAAAAATTGGCACGGCCTCCAGCATTAAAAGCCACACAACGCTTGAAAGAGCGAAGTTGGACGAAATCAGAAGACTAATCTGGTTTTTAATGGGTTCATTCAAGGACTTAGCTGGCGATGCAGGTTGGTTCTAGGTCGTTGATGGGCTTTTGCTAGATCGATTCTCAGTGCATTGATTTTTCGAATTAAACCACAAGTAAACACGATACGGACGTCCAAGCACGAGATACAGAATATCGCTCTGAAAGCAAACGTTCGCATATTTCAACGGGTTGCTTATTGTAGCTTTAGCTAGCCAGAACTTTGTTGTAGCTAGGTGGAAGTTCTTAGCTATATCGAGATTAAGCATTGACTGACTGATTTGTGGGGTTTACCGTCCCAAAACCAGCATATGATTATGCGAGATGACGTAGTGGAGGGCTCCGGAAATTTCGACCACCTGGGGTTCTTAAACGTGCACCCAAATCTGAGCACACGGGCCTACGATATTTCCACCTCTATAGGAAACACAGCCACCGCCGCCGGGATTCGATCCCGCGACTTGCGGGTCAGCAGCCGAGTACCTTAGCCACTAGATCACCACGGCGGGGCCGAGATTAAGCATGATGTGGCTAGGTTGGGCTTGGTTATATCGAGGTTAAACTTGCACAGTGTGTGTGTGTGGGGGGGGGGGGGGGGGGGGGGGCACGTACCGGTTTACGATGATAATTGTGTGACAGGCAGCACGATGACACATACCCATCTGCTTACATTAGCTTTCTTCATACTTAGTGGACCAGTGGTGAGTACTGGGACTTATCCGATTTATGCGGGCACATAGCCATTTGTAATCCCCGTTTTTTTTTTTTTTAATAAGGGGCGTACAAGGAACAACTAGCTAAACAATTCCGCTGTTACGAAGACTCGCGCGGGCCCCGACAGTTAATCCTCCCGCGTGCCACGTTGACAAATACGCCAGCAATAGCGAGTTGCGTTTACTCAATTCCATGCCAGTGTTGTTGCGGACAGACACGATATTGCGACACACAGAGCAACCAAATCAATTACAAATCAGAGCGCTCTACATTACGTACGTGAATCACGCGCACGCTGCAACCGTTTTTACACCACCCTTCAACAATCTTATCTCTTAATGTATTGCAAAACGAACCAGCCACGAAGGCATCATCTCCTAAACTTATATAGGCGCCATAGCTTGATAGCTATGCTATACAGCATAGGTCACACGGAATAAAGTACAGCGCCTTTGCTAAATGGTATTCGCATTATTTGCTCCCATATTGCGATTCATATTTTTTTTTGGTAAGCTGATGATACGGGACTCAGCCATCTCTTTCATGAGGTTCCCAAGCGGTCTCGCTATACGGATTGAAACATAACCGTGCAACAAAACCAATCTTTTTTTTCATAATCGGTGCAAACGGTGTTCAGAATGGCCGACCACTGGGTCAGTTGGTTCACTATCCACAGTCTTACACAGAAACTGCAGGGACTAGAGCAAGACACACACACACATGTGGTCTGGCTGTCGTAGCTCTGTCCTACGTGGTGGCGTAGCCAGGGGGTGACACAAGCCCGTGTGCCCCCCCCCCCCCGAAATGTTTTTAGTCATGCATAGACAGCGCAAAATGATAATTCATCTACCCGGCCTCCACTTTATATCAAGGTGGTGCCCCCTCCTCCCCCCAGAAAAATATTTCTGCACAGAACCCTGCCGTCCTGTCTGCGCAATTCAACACTGCGGCGTCCAGGTTTTAGTGATTCTGGAGATATGTATCGATACGTTTCTAGCTAGAATACTGACGTCAATCCCCCTTCACAAATGGCCCATACACGAAGCACAGGAAAGGCGTTTTTTCTATAGTGGCACCACAAAGTGACATTTTGTTCGAACGCTCCCCTAACCCACGCACGCTCCAACATCCCTTCACTGTCGCGTGGATTCAATCTCGCACGCTCCAACATCCTCCACTGTCCTGAACTCATTTCGTATCTGCAGTCCACTTAGAAGTGTGGCAGCTTGGGCTAGTTGATATGGCATGACGATAGTTATAGTGCGAGAACAAAACGACGACACAGAGACAAGAAGGACGTGTCTTTCGTGTCCTTCTTGTCTATGTGTCGTCGTTTTGTTCTCGCGCTATAACTATCGTCATGCAGTCCACTGGATGAGGTGAGCTTGAGGACGCAGTCAGTCATGTGAGCTCCTTCCGATCGCGATCTAAAAACGTCACGTGTTACTGGAGTGTTATACCAGTCGTACGTCACTTCCAATAGCGAGTACAGCGATTATGAAAGTCGAGATCACACCAAGTGACACCGACATTTGATCCTACGCACAGCCCTGCCGCGGCGATCTAGTGGCTAAGATACTCGGCTGCTGACCCGCAGGTCGCGGGATCGAATCCCGGCTGCATCTCCGATGGAGGCGGAAATGCTGTAGGCCCGTGTGCTCAGATTTGGGTGCACGTTAGAACCCCAGGTGGTCGAAATTTCCGGAGCCCTCCACTACGGCGTCTCTCATAATCATATGGTGGTTTTGGGACGCTAAACCCCACATCAATCATCCTACGCGGAATACATTACAGTGTCAAAATTACAGTGTCTGCCTGTATTTTGGCCATACATTCACACACTGCTGCCCCTTTCATAGGTGAACAAGCCAAATGGCCCAAATAACCTAACACACCCCACTTCGCAACTACTGTTAGATGCAAATAACAGTATCGCAGAAGTGTACTCACATTATTTTAATATGAAGCATACCATGAGAAAAGAAGTATTTATTTCGCGGGAACTGATTGATCAGTAGAAGCAAAAGTAAATACCAAAGCTTTTGTTTGTATTTCGCGCCAAACAACGATGACGGTCATTGTGACGCCACTGGCACCAAATGCATGGTTCGTGCTATTTAGAAGTTCTAAATATATGCTAGGTCACTCACTTTGAGGATATTTTGGAATGCAGTCTTCTGCCGATACAAGTTCATTGTCCTTCGTTCTTTTGTTGTTGGTAATTCACCAACACAACAAAAAAAGTTTGAGAAGACGACTCAACCCAGAGTGAAGACATCGTTCGCTAGCTTGAACTAGGCAACATTTACCGATCCTAACAGGCAAAATTAGCAATAATTTAGTAAAATCAGTTAGAGCTAACCACATGCGTGTAAGGTCATTGCCCCGGTCACTGAATACGCTCTCTTTAGCGCGTACTTCTAGACAGGCTGCAAACCACTTCACGTACTACCGACGTAATTATTGCTACACGCAACTGAGGCACAAGAACCACGTGCGAGCTTGCACTAGGCAACATTTCGCGATCCTAACAAGCAAAATTGGCAATAATTTAGTAAAATTAGTTAGAGCTAACCAGATGCGTGTAAGGTCATTGCCCCGGTCACTGAATACACTCTTTAGCGCGTACTTCTAGACAGGCTGCAAACCACTTCACGTACTACCGACGTAATTAATGCTACACGCAACTGAGGCCCAAGGACCACGTGCGAGAACCAAAAATGGAGGGAAAATATCCCCGTCCACACAGCACGAGGCTCGCTCAGCAGTTTCCCGGCCTTTCTACGTCTGCGAGTGCGCCGTCCATTTAAAAATAGTGTGGATCTGGCCGAGACGCTTGGAGCGTGTAATTGCCCACGTCCTAAAGAGACCAGTGTTCGCCCACTCGTCACCGCCTTTTCCGTGCGCTGTGTACAGACGGGCTCCGAGAAAATGGGATCCGCGCGCTGCGCATCAAAGCAGACGGCAGCCGCAAGGCAATCGCGTCAAACCGAGTTTCCGGTCCTCTCGCCAAGTTTCCACAGAATTGTGAGATCCGATCGAAACAAGCTGCTTGGAGTATTCTTCGTTTCCCCTCCTACGTTTAATCCCAAGATCCCTGACAGAACGATTAAGACCGTATGAAGCTGCGCGAGAAACTTTACGTCTCCTGGCCAGTCGCCCGCGGTGGATTGGGTTCCGCATCTTTATCAGACACACAAGTGCAGCCCCAAAGTGGCGCAAATTCAGTTTCGAATGTTATAAGAAAACGCGATTTATTAATGACGCTAGCACAATGTGTTTTCGAGATCGCATTTTAGGGTCCTCGTGAACAATCCCGACATTTTTTTTTTTCGGTAGTATTGCTAACATCCCAAATATTGTGAAAGCACGATGGGGGCACAAACGAAACCATTTGAGCTCTCACAGGCAGGGAAGCCGTAAAGGAGCATAGGGAAGAGACCGGCGTCTCAAGGACTGATCGATGCGAAGTAACGCGCTCTTGACTACCAAGCACTTTCACAAAGACGCGGCTTCCAACTTGTGAAAGTGCCAGAAAGCGACACGACTCTTGGCAAGGCGACAACTTCCTTGTTTATAAAACTTTCGATCCGACAGGAATGAGAAACGGAAGTGAAAGAAGGGCGAGTCAATTTTCTTAGGGAAACGACGCGGCGTTGATTTCCGAAGCCGCACTGCGAGTCCGATGAAGGGCTTCCAAAAAGTCCAGCTAATGTCATCCGCTGGTAATAATGCCCGCACAAACGACCCTAAATAGAGGTCGTGTGTTGGCCAATGTGGCCTTCGACACTACCGGTTACATTATGCGTCGAATATGACACCACTAAGAAATATTTACTTGTTTAATCCACGTCATTTAAATAAGCGCATCATATAGTAGTACGTGTGGAACATCGTCGGCTGTTTACAAACACAGGGTAACTGATTCGTTCTGAAGTTCGCTCAGTTCACTTAACGTGACGGAAACGTGTATGACTCACGCCTACGTGAACGTTACCTAGGCACAGAGGGGCGAGCACCGTCCGGAAAGCCAACGCAAGTCGCACTCTTGACAGCACCCCTGCGAACTCGCGATGCAAGGTATTGCGCTGGCCACTATCCCGAGCGTGCCGAATTGTCTACGGGGACTCGCTCTTTCGTTCCATTTGGGACGGGACAGAGATGAGCGCGGCTGCGTTTGATTAAGGCAAACAAACCGCGCATCACAATGCCAGCATGCTCCCGTAATTTCGGTGAATTTCCGGCGGTTGCTAAGCGAGCACAATGGACCGCCTTGCTCGCGAAAGCGCGCGCTAGCAAGGCCGCTGGAGTCATACGCAGAAACGCATCGATTCAATCTAGCATATTCAGCCGAAATGCCCCGTGTTGTGCACTCCCGAACAATTAGGAAAGGAGCTGATCAAGTACGCTACGTGTTATATATCGTTTTAAAATGGCCATCGGCAGTCGCGACTCGGATGTCGAATGGGAAGACGCTCTTGCTTTAAAGCTCAGCGTGAGAATGCCAGCATCGACAGCACAAGACGCCCCGACAAAAAGCTGTAGCATCGAAAAGCCTAAAAGGCGAGAAAGCGAATGAAGCGAAGGGCTTGGGGACACGGGCAGAGGAGCGTGAGAGCGTTCTAGCCCTGACTCGGATATCCGAAACAGACATTGTCCGAACTCCACTTACCGCAATCAGCTGTTGTTGCATATAGTGCTATAATAAAAAACAGCAGTTCAGAACGCATCCTACTGTCATCTGGTTCCGTGTGTTGCACTCCGGCCCCGACAACAGAGGAAGGCCGTGTCAAAACAACGCACACAGACACTGCACTCACGCTCAGACACAAAAGTGAACTGTGGTTTGATACTTTGTTGTTTTTTGTCAAGATTTCCGAAGTTGCCCCGCGCTGCGCATGCGTGCGCGCGCTGCAAAGTTTTAATGGAGTCGAGAGTAAATTTTTGACGTACCCTCAACGCCAGCGGCGCTGCAGTCGACGTGCGCTTGGAAAATGGCGATCGAGATCGAATCAGCGGAGTAAGTTTCTGATACATTCATCTGTTTTATCCATCGACGCTGTTGCGTGGAACGAAGAATGCCACGTTAATATTTGTTGCACTCAGTTGCATCTTTGCTGCTTGAAGGTTGAATAACCGTGCTTTCTCGACGTTATTCAATTTGAAATCTTCACTTCACGCGCGTTGTTGGCCAACTTTAGTGATGCGAACATTCACTGCATCGTGTTTTGTTGTAGTTATGAACTGTTACACATAACGTAGAATGTTACGTTAATAGTTGCTTCACGCACTGTTCATTTTCTTGCATCCAAAATGAAAAATCGTCTCTTTCTAACGCTTTCTAACTTCACATCAACAAAACGAAGAATGTTACGTTAATAGTTGCTTCACGCACTGTTCATTTTCTTGCATCCAAAATGAAAAATCGTCTCTTTCTAACGCTTTCTAACTTCACATCAACAAAACGCACGTAGCGAACACTTGTTCCTGTGATCTGAACATTCACATTGTGTTTAATCGCTCAGTTCAAATTTTACTACATTTCTGATCCGAGCTTTACAGCTCAGAAAGCTTGTTAGTGATTTTATTAGGCATTTGAACCGAGTGCTTAAGATGACTTCATCGAATTGAATTTGGTTGCAGCGTCGTTCGTCTCATACAGCAGTACCTGAAGGAGAGCAACCTCTTTCGGACCCTTCAAGTCTTACAGGTAACCGCCAGCTCACAAGCAGCGCCATTCTTATGTTACATAAGTGCTTCCTGCTAAGGAACATTGCACTGTGCCATGTTACAGGAAGAGACGTCCATATCCCTGAATACAGTAGACAGTGTCGACAGCTTTGTCCAAGATATCCACAGCGGTCACTGGGACACCGTTCTCAAGGTTGTCCAATCGCTAAAGTTGCCGGACAAGAAGCTCATCGATTTATATGAGCAGGTATGTCTTTATTTTATCTCATGCTTAACGTTGCGAGGAGGTCACACGGCGCCTTCAATTTGGCACGAAGTCTGCGTGCAGCGTAAATGTACCTAACTCATTTGAGCGCATTTTTTGTGTGCTTCTTGTCACATAATTTCCTGTAAGTGCCAATGGTCAATCTTTACTTACATTTCTGACATTGTATTAGACCAATAAGGTGTACAATGCGACCCGATCGTCATGCTTAATAAGCTGTTGGTTGCACACATGGAATGACATTTCTATTTTCTTGGTCATGTTATTTAATTGATTGATTGATTGACTGCCCCTCTTTTCTTGACACAACCCACCATGGGGAATCGGCCATGAAACGAGCGGTGCCTCGCTATATAAAAACATTTGTTCATAATTTAAAAATGTTAGACAATAGGTAATTATGAAATCATTTGCTAGATTATGTTCGATTTGTTAGAAAAAGAAAAAAAATATTTATTTATTTATTTATTCAGTTACCCTCAAGGCCCGAGGGCATTACAGAGAGGAGTGGGTACATACATACATGTACAGCATACAAAGCAAAATACAACAACAGAAAAATTGCAATCATCGCTTGCTACAGGGCTGAACTGAGGCTACGTACAAATAAATGCCTTTAATAAATGTGCTCGATTAACAAATAAAAAAGGATGACCAATTTTTTGTAAATATGTTTTATTTCGATGAAGTTGCAGCCATATCTTGTTATTCTTCTTTCTTTTTTCCTCCAGGTGGTGTTAGAACTGATCGAGCTGCGTGAACTTGGCGCAGCTCGATCTCTCTTGAGGCAGACGGATCCCATGATCAAGTTGAAACAAGAAGAGCCAGAAAGATACATTCACCTGGAAAACCAGCTGGCACGCTCCTATTTCGACCCGCAAGAGGTAAACATAATGTTTGCAGCTTGCATTCTGAGCAGCGAGTGTTGTTACATATGTGCTAGAGTAATGCAACCGTCCAAATTTTTGTGTGCTACAGGCTAGCAGGTTGCCCCATCTGTGTACATCATAAATTTACAACCATGGCTACATTACTGCTTGGTTGCACAAGATCAACTGGGGCATTTGGATGAGGTTGCTTTCACAAGTGTTGGTTACAGCTTGCAGAGCGTGTCCTGAGGTAACAGCTTTATCTTTTCTGCACATCATCACCGCTGCTCACAGGGTTGCATTTGAACGTGGAGGAGCCGCATCAGAGCGTGCATGAAAGACTTGTCTTTTAAAAAATGATAAGGATATAGGACCATGAGGCTTTACTTACAACAGCGATTGAAATGTGCTCAAGATGCCCAAGGGTTACATGGGATTCTGTTTATACATGTATTCACGTCACCACCTCACAAAGCGAAAGGAAAATAAGTAAGTGACGTATAGCATTCCACTGTGTTGTCAATCAGAAAACAGAAAAGAAACCACAATTCACCATAATAGAATGGTATGTTATTCAGGCTTTATCAGGAAAAAAAATGTGCACGTTTCGTTCGAGTAAATGTGGTGACTGATTGTCCAGGCGTACCCCAGCGGGAGCAGCAAAGAACGGCGGCGGACAGCGATAGCGCAGGCCCTGTCGGGAGAGGTGAGCGTGGTGCCCCCCTCACGTCTCCTGGCATTGCTTGGCCAGGCGCTAAAGTGGCAGCAACACCAGGGTCTTCTGCCTCCTGGGACAACCCTCGACTTGTTCCGTGGCAGAGCCGCCCACAGAGGAGGCCAGCAAGAGGAGGAGCGTTTCCCCACACAGCTGTCGCGCATGATGCGCTTTGGGCCCAAGGCACACGTCGAGTGTACCCGTTTCTCGCCCGATGGGCAGTTTCTGGTCACGGGCTCTGTGGACGGGTTCATAGAGGTCTGGAACTTCACCACAGGCAAAATCCGCCGGGATCTCAAGTACCAGGCACAGGTAGGAACGCCTGCAACAGTGACTGTGTTTTCTGCTCGGGACAAGTTGTGGGTTTGGTAGCCAGCTGCTTTGCATAATAATTGACTCTTACCAGCCTGTCGCTATCAGTGAGCCCTTGTGGTGGAACTGTGTAGAAACATATCTGTGAATAGAGGGCAATGGGTTCTTCAATGCTTTGGATAAGCTGCAAGGGTTTTCCAAAGGCAGGAAGCTTGAACACTCCTGCTTTGATGCACATTGAAGAAGCTGTGTGCATGGAGTACATTTGAGATTTTCATATGCACTCTTGATCAAGTATATTAAAGTACATACTTATATGTACACTTTATCTTTGCATTGCAAGTTTTTTTTTTTCTTTTTCATGATTGTGTGCAATAGTGCACTAGGTCTGTAAAAGGACCGTTATTTAGGTTGTAGATGTTGCATCCAGTTTTACCACTTGCCCTCAGTGTGTTGCAATACTGAAAGCAACAGTTTCATGCAAGGAAGAAGTTGCAAGATATGGAAAGCAAGTGACGCCACAAATCTTGCTTTAAGGGGGGGCGCGGCAAGTAAAGTGCCGATTTTGGTCAAAATATGCGATTTTCTGATTTATTTTTTTTCGTAATCTTCAGACCTTCAACTTCCTTGTTCTAAAATATTACAGCGAAACGTGCGCTACAAATACCGCAAATAGTGTTTTTGCCGAGGCTAGTCGCCGAAAAGTGCGAAAAAAAAGCCCCTGAAACGGTGTTGTTCACGCCACACAAACGCGCCAAGTTGTTGACCGTGGGCCGCCATTTTGGTAGCTTTGGAAAGAGGAGAAAGCCGGCTTCCCGATGGTCGCGGTCTCGTATTTCGCCGAGTGAAAATAAAAGCGCGAGGAGCAAGTAAAAAAAACGAAAACGAAGAACGGCAATTGGCTGCGCGGGTCACGTGGTAGCAGGCGCGACCTCTTACTGGTCAAAGCTGCGCCGCGCACCTTGGCAACCTTGGAAGCGCGAGCGCATCTGCGGCCGCCGTGTCGAGAATCATCTGGCGTGCGCTTCGTTTTTTGCCAGTTTGCTGTTTTTGTGATAGTTCGCGTGCTTTTTTTACCAAGCTTTGTTTACATCGGTGGTCTTTTCTGAGTGCTTGCTCATACTGCGGTGCTATGTTGCCGCAAAAAAAGTTCCGGAGCGTCCACAAGTACGGCAAGCGTCGGAAAGCTTGGAACAAAGGGCAGACGACTGCGGCTGCCGTCCCAGTCGCAGTTCCGGACGGAGCATGCTCTTCACGCGTCACGGAGCCTCTACTCAGACCCTTCGCTGATTGTTGTGAGGCCGAGAGTGTGGAAGGTGCCACATCGTCGTATGTCAGACCGCCGGATGCCGTCGACCGTGATGGACGCTCTCGCGAACCCGATTGCGGTGGCACCGCGTCGGCAGCCGTTGCAACTCCGGGCGTGCGCGCGTCGAACATTCTATCGCGAGTTTCGGCCCAGATTCCGAGCAGTGAAGAAATCGCGCAGCGGGCGCAGACAAGGCGGGATGTTTTGGATGCCGTAGCATCGAAGTCCGCTTCAAAGCGGAAGCTCGAGCTTCTGAACGAAGGCTGCGACGAAAATGACGGCGGTAAGGACTCCACATTTTTCATTGTAAATAAGAAGATGCTGAACGGTCTGCTTTCGTCAGTAAAGTGCAACAAGTGCAACGAAGGGTCGATACGCCTCGAGACTACGCACTGCCTTGGACTCGCGGCGAGGATGGAACTTTTTTGTGACAATTGTGGCATAGTGAACAGTGCGTGGTCGTCCCCGAGGTGCTCCGGGCAACAAAAAACGAACCCCTTTGAGGTAAACGTGCGTGCTTTGAGGGCTGTGCAGTCAGTTGGCAGAAAACAATCTGCCATAAATGACATTTTTTCTGCGATGGACATTTCGCATCGAGCACTGCACCACAAGTCCTACCAGAGACTGCAAAGGAAGTACAGCCACCCTGCCACCACATCAGCTGCCACCCGCATTGAAGCAGAAAGTGCACAGAAGGTGCATGACATTTACAAGGACCTAGGAGGAGTGCCAGGCAACATTGACGTCATTTACGACGGCACGTGGATGACGAGGGGGCACAGAAGTCATATTGGCGTGGGCTGTGTAATCGAGCTGTACACAGGCTTGGTCTTGGACCACTGTGTCCTGTCCAACTACTGCCAAGGCTGTGCGGTTGGCCCCAAGCCTGGTGAGGACAACTATGAGGAGTGGCTTGAGAAACACAAGCCACAGTGCCAAAAGAACACCGATGCTAATGCAGGCCAAATGGAAGTAGAAGCAGCTAGGATCATGTTTGAAAGATCGTTTATCAAGTACAAGCTTCGATACATCAATGTGCTCTGCGACGGTGACAGCCGTACGTACCTTGCCCTCACGCAAGACAAGGTGTATGGCTACATGGTAATTAAGAAACAGGAGTGTGTGAACCATGTGAAAAAAAGAATGGGCACTTCCTTGCGCAACCTTCTTGATGAGCACAAATCCAAAGGCCGAGGACTGAGCATGGGTGGCAAAGGCCGGCTGACGCAGGGCCTGATAAAGAAGTTGACGAATTATTATGGCTGGGCCATTAAGAGCCACCCCAACGATGTTCCTGGCATGGAGAGGGCCATCATGGCCACTTATTACCATGTAACATCCACAGACCAGGATCCACACCACGACCTGTGCCCAAGTGGGACTGACTCCTGGTGCCCGCACAATCAGGCATTGGCCAAGGGAGAGCCGCTGCCGCCTCACAAACATAAACTGCCCCCTCACGTGCGAGTGGCACTGCTGCCAATCTACAAGCGCCTCTCGAACAAAGAGCTCCTTGAAAGGTGTGCGCAGGGAAAAACCCAGAACGCTGTGGAGAGTATGAACAGCCTCATTTGGTCACTCCAGTCCAAGAGCCAGTTCGCCTCCCTTCGAAGTGTGGAAAGTGCAGTTGCAGATGCAGTCTGCCGTTTCAATGGTGGCTGCAAGAGTGCGCTGCAAGAGATCACTGCTCAACTGGGCTTCAATCCAGGAGACTGCTCTTTGCGGCGAGCAGCCGAAAAGGATGCCAAAAGGGTAAAGAGGGCTCAAAAGGCGCATTGTTCCACGACAAAGAAGCGCAAAACTGGGTTGCGCTCTACAGAGGCCAAGGCCACAGCATCTCAGGATTACTGCCCAGGAGAATTCTGAGTGTTTTAGGCATTTTGTGAACTTCCAAACAAGAGTGAACTTTCAAAGTCAGTTTTCTCAACTCTTGATTTTCGCCTATGTGCCTTTGCTAGAACATCTGTCATTTTCTAACAAAGACTGATAGAGTCGTTCCGTTTTTTGCACTAGGCTCAGGAAGCCTTTAGCAGTGCAATAAAGCTTTATCTCTCTTCTTACTCATCATTTAAAATTTTTAGAACACATTTTATAATTACTGCGATGTGTGCGCAAAACAACATCCATGTTTTGGAAATTTTATTTATGGTTACAAGAACTAGAAAAATCAACTAATAGCTTCTTTGCACAAGTTGATGCTTTGGGAACATAATAATATGAAAAAATAATTTAATTTAGCAATAATTATCTCTTTGAGTGTGAAGAGCATTAATTAGTATAATTATGCTTGTAACTCAAAAAGTACAAGAGGTATTTGAAAACGGTTTTCATATGTGGAATCCTCACAATCATCCACATACACATACCAAATTTCATCACAAACAGTACATTAATAAAAAATTTAGTTTTACTTGCCACGTCCCCCCTTAAGTCCTGTTAGGAGTGCATGCTGATATGTTTTTTATTGTTGTTCTTTCTTTTATTCTTTTCAGGACAACTTCATGATGATGGATGACGCGGTTATTTGCATTTGCTTCAGCAGGGATTCTGAAATGCTGGCATCTGGTGCACAGGATGGAAAAATAAAGGCAAGTCTGCTAATAGTGTCATGCTTGTGTGCTTACTCGCACCTATAGACTTGTCTTGTGGTGTGTAATACCATCACATAAGCATGTTGCACATACATGCACACTCTGGTTGGGGAGTAAAAACGTGTTAATTATTAGCATACTGCACTTGAACAATGTTTATCATTTTAACCTGCGTGACTTGAATTTGAGGCCCAAGCCATATTTAGCAACCACGTCATTCGCAGTTGAAATAATGCTCTAGAAGGTTTTTTATTATTATTTCTTTTCCTCGCTCTGTATTTTTATCCTCAAAGTGTATTATGCATTGTTATGTCTTTTTAACTTGGTCGTGACAACATGGAATGGATGGGCTGTAGGTTGGGATCATAAAAATTGTGGCGCAGCAGCTAGGAGAATGCAGCAAGAAACATTTCATTTGGTTTACCATGCTTTCTACTTCCTGTTAATACTTGAGGATGTCGGCAGAAGCTGATGCAGAAATTACAAATAGACTTGGCGCGGTCGACGTCCATGACTCTTGCTTTGAGGGAACTGATGAAATCATTTCAGTTACCTGGTGGCTTTAGTACAGCTGCATGTGTTGTCGTGCAGGTGTGGAAGATCCAGACAGGCCAGTGTCTGCGGCGGTTTGAGCGTGCCCACTCCAAGGGTGTCACGTGCCTCAGCTTCTCTCGGGACAGCAGTCAGCTTCTGAGTGCTTCTTTTGATCAAACCATCAGGTGAGCACAGCACGACGTGCTCATTAAAAAGCCTTCACATTGACAATCGCAGTGTAGAGCAAGGGTCAGCAACCTTCTGAGGCAAAGGGCCAACTTGCATGAAGCCGACATGGCGGGGGCTGCACGGGAGCATGCTGAGAGTGTGGGGGGGAGAAAGGCTTTGCTGACCAAGAGAAAAAAATTTTTGACTGGTTGACAATAATCGTCCATAATCAATAGGTATTGGTAGCTATCAATAGATAAAATAACAGCTGCCTATAATCAATACAATCATCATGAATAATCATCAATAGAATTATGAACAATCATCAGGGATTCTGACATCACTGTTCAGCCAAATGTAATGCTTCAGGTAGTAACAAACCTTTTACTCATAATATGCATGGCATTCGTATTAGCCAAAAAAAAAAAAGCAGTTGTCGTTCAAGCAGGAACGATCATGCACGACTAACTTTCACACATGGAGAGCAGGTGCGTCTTGCTGCGATAGACTGAGCTTACATTCTTGTTTGTGATGTTTTATCAATAAATAAGCTGATCAATCTTCAGGTTAGTTTTTGTGTTTGCATGCTCGCAGGATCCACGGCCTAAAGTCTGGGAAGCTGCTAAAGGAGTTCCGTGGCCACACCTCGTTTGTGAACGACGTCATCTTCACGCCCGAGAGCCACCACTTACTCAGTGCTAGCTCCGATGGCACGGTCAAACTGTGGAGTGTCAAGAGCACCGAGTGCCTGAGCACCTTCAAGTCTCTCGGTGCAGCCGGGGGCACGGCCAGCGGCATGGGCACTGACATCACTGTCAACTCAATCCACGCACTGCCCAAAAACCCCGAACATTTTGTTGTCTGCAACCGTTCAAACACAGTCTCCATCATGAACATGCAAGGACAGGCGAGTCCCTGTTGTACATTTGTCGGCATGCAAGTTGTGATAATGTATGGTTTCGCACTGTGGAGGCGTAAATAGGGTGCTGCAACAGCTTTGGGCTGGCATTTCTTCGGACATATATTTCAGATTTACCAGTTCAGCATAGTTGGCTAGTGTCTTCTGCTCCCCCCCCCCCCTTTTTTTTTTTTCCTACAGCTACAATGCAAACCACTCAAGAAAGGCTTAGATGTACAATGAGAATGACAGTGAGCCATGGGACTCGTTGATTTTTCTGTTCAGCTATTGGCAGTACGAATGAGTGATATTTTAGTCCAAATTAGCAGTTTCTTGTCAGTTCCTCCAGAATTGGGGACATCTGAAACGATCTCCTTGTGTGATCCTCAACCTGTCGTCTTTTTTACCAGTGCGCATTCAAACAAGTGTGATGACTCTCTAGACCATTACAAGTTTTCTGGCATACAGGACAGCACACTCAAATGCCGCAGCTCGGCCTTTAGGCATCTTATATCTGCACATTGGTTCTGTGCAGATTGTGCGCAGCTTCTCCAGCGGTAAAAGGGAAGGTGGCGACTTCGTCTGCTGCACACTGTCTCCAAGGGGAGAGTGGATTTACTGCGTGGGCGAGGACCACGTCTTGTACTGTTTCTCCACCGTCTCTGGCACGCTTGACCGGACGCTTACGGTGAGTAGACAGCCTGGTGTTCTTCACACTTTTAGGCAGTGACTGTGCAGGCCTTGCTAATGTTTTAGTGAATCTCTGAATTGTTGTGAGCATTTTTAAGCACTATGCTCTGCTGTTGATTCTTATTCTGGGGTAGGTACTGTTTTCTCATTGTGTTTTTACTAGGAGTGTTCGAAAAATTTTCCCCATAGTGTTTACCATTCAACTCTATTTACACTGGAATTCGACTATTCAAGGTATTTATACTTCTGGAAAATAAATATAGCACTTCCACGTGCCAAAAAATGAGATCACAGCACTTCTGTATGATGGGTGTAAACCTTCTCCTAATGAACTGCTGGCCTATCAAAAGGTTAATGGCCGTCGCCGCAGATTCACGCTATGTGACTGAGCAGCTAAATCGTTTCACACTGGCTAGAAAGAGTGCAGCGTAAAAGCAGCAGAAGTGCATATCGTACTTCAATGAACACAATGCACACTCGATTTTCAAGAGCTTTAAAAATAAATATGCATCTACACATAATGTTACAGGATTTTTTTGAGCTGTGGCGTGGACCCGTGGAATGATCCTGGGTTGACTATCGAAATGAATCCTCACAAAAAGTGAAATTTATTCCGCTGACAGTTACTTTCCTTCAGTGATGTAGTATTACTATCTTTAGGGTTACTTCTGGATACACCTTGAACATTTGCCTATCAACCTTTCGAGGGTCGAATTTGTCACCCAGTGCAGCCCACCTGAGTAGATTTTCTTTATTGCCGATTTAAATTTTTCAGGCAAATGATGTAATAACTTTTTTCACCATAAATAGCCAAAAAGTGCATTGTTACATACACATGGTTTATTCGCAATTAACAGCAAGATAAATTCTAGAAAAAGCTTATGCAACTGCGCGAAAAAAATAATGTGTTGGAATAGACGTCCGTGTAGTTCACACGTACAAAAATAAGTGCACGAACTGGAGTCAAGTGAAAACCCGGATGGAGAAAAGTCACCTTTGATCTAGTCAGCATCGTGTTTCCAAGCACGTTTTTGAGATGTTGCTCGCTCATCAATATCTGCATCATAACTTGTAACTAACTCTTCAAACGATAGGCTGACATCCAATAAATCGGATTTCGATCTGACGATTGAGTGGCAATTTGAAGGAATCGCCCCTATACTCACTTGCAGCAGACAAATCAGAGCACACTTTCATTGCACAAGCGGGCTGTGCAATATAAAACTGTATAGTTGCGTGCGCATACAGTAAGCAAGAACAAGTCATTAAGCTATAATAATTCATTATCGCCAACTAGACGGAAGCAGTTTTTACGAGTCTCCAAAACAAAAAATGCAACACCAGTGGCATTTGTTTGTTTCAGTCAGCGCCTGCATGGAAACGGGCGTAATGCCATTTCAGGAAGCAATAAACGAGAGAATAGTAAAACGGACACCCTTTGACCATCAGTTATTGTGGGCTCAAAAAGCAGAAATCGCCTGAAAAATGCTTCCACATGCCTAAACATGGCTGGATGTGTAAGCAATAGCCAGAGTGGTGCTGTAGTAAAGCATAAGAAAAAACTGGAGAGACATCAGCACAAGAAAAAGTTTCCTTGTATCCCCGCAAAGTGGCCGATATGCTAAACAAAAAAATCAAAAATGATGTAGTTTTTGAGCATACAAGCGATGACGTATATGTATGCCATTGACCATTTCGGAGTCATTTACGAAGGACATACATCGACGTGATGAACTCTGGTAGGGTTAAAGGCATGTTACCGTGAAACGCTCTGTCTACACAGAACTGCTCAAGAATGCCTGAAAGTTTTTTTATCGAGAGGTGGATACTTCATTTTTGGGCTGTAGAAACCTTTACTGGTCAACATGCAGCTGAAGATTTCTTTGCTAGCACCACTCATGGACACAGGTTTCGAGCATGCAAAATAAATGTGACATAGTTATCTTCAGCATGCGAAATAACTGTCCTTCGATAAGGACTTTCGATTTACATTTTACTGGGAACAAATTTGAAGCAAACAGACTCTAGTTAAGCATGAAATTAGCATTTGTGGACTACCTTTTGAATGTGCTTTGTCACCATTTGGCATGGCGATGTCGCTACGTCTGCAATAACTGGCGGTCCGGTGTTGCTAATGCTGCTGATGTGTTTTGGTTTCGTACTTTGATCAAAACGTGCTTTCAGCCTGAGATATAAAATTTGTATCACCCCAATACCGCAAAATATTGAGTTATTCTGGCTCGTGACAATACCACACATCACTTCACCAGCGTGACTATGCTAGCAGAACTGTTTCATGTTCATGCAGCAAACAGTGCCGTGCCACTATATCCATGAGTCACGGTGCAGAAGAAATGGTCATGTTTTTCAGTACATTTTAGTGCAGAAGCATTGCTTTGCCAAATTTGCAAAAGCGCGTTTCCCTTTCGCGTTTGCAAAAATGGTGTGTGAAAAACATGTGATCTCCCTCCACATGCAGCAACCAATCGCAACCGTGAAGTAGGAGAGTGAAATCTATGTAGGTAGTAGATGAAGAACTTGTGACTTCAGCTCATCAGTTGGGCCTCCACAGAAGTGGAAGGAGGAAGAGGGGGAGTTAAGGGGAGAGTGTCTTCTCCTCACGTGTTGAAGGGGCCCTGAAACACTTTTTCAAGTAACCATGGAATGAATTCACTGGAAGAGCTTATTACCTCACAAATTGAATGCCGCAAAAATTTTAAGAATCCGTGCAGTACAAGCGGACTTACAAAGATTTGTCACGAGCTGCAATTATATTCTTTCTTCTCTTGTGCCGACGAAAGCGCTGGAAGTTGAGCAGGGAGGGATGGCAGGGCCACAGAAAAACGTCATGCGCGCTTCGCAACCTTGAGCACTTTTTTTCTTCAAATGCGCTGCTTTTTCAGCATGATCGCGCGAGCGTAGACATGTAGTGACCTTTCGCGGCGATCTCTGTAACGAGCGAGCACACCATGTTCAAATCAGCCAATGGCTGATAGATGGGTCGTTGACGTGTGATTTTTGGGCATATAACGTGATTTGTCGAGAGAAGAGAAAGCATTTTTTAGCTGACTTTGATAATTTATTGTGAATTCGAGGCCGCGTGCTGTGTTATAATAATATTTGTCTTGCGAGTTTGCGGGAGCCTATACTACCGATCGGCACCGTTTTCTGACCATGCTCAAAAAAATCGCCCGCAGCTTCCCTCGGGGGAACACTGAGGAGGATGCGGAGCATATAATTGGTTAACGGGGTGTTAAAGTGCGACTTACTTGGGTCGATGGCTAAATTGGTTAACGTGGTTGTGAAATGGGGTGTTAAATTGCGACTTACTTGGGTCGATGGCTAAATTGGTTAACGTGGTTGTAGGAGGGGGTGTTAAATGAGTGAACACGTACACACGTATGCGAAAGGGCGGCGCTGGTCGAAGGGACGTCGATCATTGTGTTTGTGGATTCGTTGGAATTCATTTCACCGCGACCTTGGACGTCGACGCGCCGTACAAACCAACCGACGAGCGGCAACTGAGCGAGCGAGCGCCGACCTTGAGTATATATACAGCACGACGGCGCATGCACTGTCAGCTGTTGAATGTTCTCGAAGCGCGACGCCACATGCGCGTCCACTGGAGAATCAGGAGAATTGTAGATGTCGAACGCGGTGTGTAGAGGAAGAAGGGTGCACAGATGGTGGAGGAGTGAAGCGCGCGCGGTGTGTAGAGGAGGAAGGGATGCACAGATGGTGGAAGAGTGGGCGACGGCGCGACGGCGCATGCGCGCGCGTCTGCTGTCGAATGTTCGAGAAGCGGTGTGGACGGCGCGGACGGCGCACTACAAGGCGCGAGTATAAGATGCTCCGCATCTAAAAGTGTTGCAGGGCCCCTTAAAGTGTCATGGCCACTGCTTTAGTTGTACAAAATCATGTGAAAGACACGATTCATCTCCTGCAATATTCATTGTTTACATGACAACTAGGGAACATCATTTAGCAGTGCCCCTACAGCGCTTCGCCAAATTAGCCATTAGAAACACTTTATTATTCCCGTTTCTTGTAAATATTCTTGGGTATTCTCTGCAATTGCACTTAAAATCATTCTAAAAAATATTTTATTCAAACTTTAATATTCAAGTTCACTTCGCACCCGAAATTTTGATATTCACGCAGCTCTAGTTTTTACAGGTGCCGTCATTCGATGTTGGAAAGTGCTGCATTACAGTGAACTAGAACACTGCATGAGCTGACTGAAGTGTGTCATGCCTCATCAGCGCTTAGGATGCAAGACTAGATACATTTGTTTCGATTTTTCAAGGTGAAAGGTGCGGGGTTGACACATAAGAGACAAATACAAGGTGCATATACAAGCACACTTATTGCATAAATGTGTTAGAGGTCATGTCTTCTATGTGTGGGTCATCTTGTTTCCTTTCACTTCAGATCATTATTGTATGTCACGGAGCATTGAACCCAACCAGCAAACAGTAGCTCTAGCTTTGTATAGTGGGAAGTGACTGCCTGGTCAGACACCAGACTTGCCTCAAGTGTGTGTGTGGCAGAATTTGGCGAACTGAACTGGATTTCAGCGCGTCATATGAGAAGTTTGGAAGTGTACACACATTGCATGCATTGTTTCAATAAGTCATTGCTTCAGCAAGTTGTGCAGGTGTTCACTGTCAGCTTGAGCTTCTACAGCCAGACAGGAGGTGTGGCATTTTGATTTAATAAAAGTGCACCCTATTTACCTTTGTTCTAAAATTTCTTGTCAACGCCACAGCATAAGATAGCTCTTATCTTCATACAGCAATACTGGCTATAGAAAGAAGGATAAGTAGCTCTAAAGGCAAGCACATTGTCATGTTATTGCTTAAAGGGGCACTAAAAAGAAACAATGACTTGGTTTAGATTTGAGAACTCTAATGCCATATGTTTCACTATCATAGATTCATTATTAGTGGAGAAAATTAAGGCTGAAGTTTTATTTTTAACTTTCGCACCAAAAGTTTCTGGTGCGACATCATCATTTTGAAAATGCATTTTCATATTTTCGTGACATTGGCTTGATGAAATCTTCTGAAACTTCGTATGCTAGGTCTATGGCATCCACAGATGACAACGTACGGGGGGTGGGGGGTCAAAAGTTTCTAGGCCACGCTGCCATATAAATACATGGAATAGTAGCCGGTAAACGTCTGACCAGCCCCGTACTTCATTTTTATTGATTAGAAGTTTATGTAGTACCCAGTACACGCCTTCAAAATCTATGAAATCATTGTGTTTGGCGCGGGAATCTCAAGGTGCCATCTCCACTTATAGTTACCTTTTGCAAGATTTTTGGCTTACCTAGTGTCGTATTTTTCAGATTTTGAAATTGTACTTTAATAATACGTGAAAAAGCATTTTGCTCATTAATGACCTTAAGATAAACTGTGCTCAACTGTGAGCAAGTCATTTAGATTGTAGCATACATGTGGGACAAATATGTACGATGCCCTGCAACACAATGTTAATGAATGACTGCAAAGAAGCTAGGCTATCTCATTATCATTGCCCATTACCTCATTTCTGCTTAGTTGCTGCTTCAGCATCTTTAATTTCTTGTTTTTACTTTCAGGTTCACGAAAAAGATGTCATTGGTGTCTGTCATCATCCTCACCAGAACCTCATTGCTACATACAGTGAAGATGGCCTTCTCAAGTTATGGAAACCATAAAACGGCATTGTAAATAAATACTACGCAGTGTAAAAGTAAAAAGACATGTTTGTTTTGCGTAATGCTCTGCTCGTTAAATAGAACCAAACATTTGACATTTTGTCTCAAAGGTAGGCACTGTTGCATTCTCGAAATGTCACATTTTCCCATTTCAAAACAACTGCTTAGGATGCCCAAGGGAGGGCATGTTTATTTAATAATTGAAAAGTTAGTACGTATAGATGTCATATGCTCTCGCTGTTCAGTAAAGAACTGCTTTGTTTCTGAAACAACCATAGTGCCCCTGCAGCAACGATTTGGAAGAGTCACTGCTCGCAAATATGTTGGTTTCTGCAGATGGCAGCAGCTGTTTTGCAGCAGCATGCAAACGAAACATGTACTGTAGGCAACTTCAAATAGTAAATTATCAAACTGAAGAGCAAATATAATTTGACCCATATTTGAAACCTAGAATATTTGAAGGCCCCTAGTCAGCAGCGGCATTCCTTTTTGTGTTTAATCTACTTTGTTACCAATGCATGCGACAATGAAATTCACTCACCGCAGTTCAAAATTGCAAAATATACTTTGTTCTTAAATGTGAAACAACCTTAAACATTTGCATGCATGCGACAACAATAAAAATATAACTTTTTCACAGACCAAATGATTTCACTGGGCAGGCACAACATTCTTCCCCTGTGGTGGATGGTCAGTAAATGTCGTCTGTGCAGCTCGTTTCTTCACTGAAAGTTTTAACAAAAACATTCAGCATGCGTTAAGTGATATTGGAGGATCATTGTAATTTCAATACATCTCTTCAACAATTTGGAAATCTCTGAAGTGGTAACAGGCTTAGGATTTTCACTAAGCAGACGTCACTTTGACTCGGCCACAGTTTCACAGTTAGATAACGCTCTTAAAGGGTAACAATAAAAATGGGATTCGTAAATGCATTCATTAAGCCAACTAGACATGTTAATTAATGTAACATCATTATTTTCAAGTATTTCACATGAATAGGCCGAGTAGCATCATATGCTTCATCCAATTTAACAGAGCAATGAATTGGGCTACGTGATATTAGTTCACCGTCTTAGATAGTACAGCACGTATGAACTGGAACAGAGAGGACATATGCTTGAAAGGAAAACTCAGATTGGCATGAAGTGCGAATCTGAGTCACTGTTGATATGTGTTGTACATAGAACAATGTGAATAAGCAAACAGCATGCAATACTTTTAAATTATGCTCCGGAATAAGAAAAGAAACCAACCGCTCCATCGGCTCTGAGCTCATTTACTGTTTCATCATAGTGAGCATCAAAAAACAACAGTGTGACCAATCGGTTTCTTGTGATAACTTACACACAAATGCATTAATTTGTGCATTTCAAAACAATCATTCTGACATTGGTTATTGGCTCATTGCACTAATATCTAGTGTGTTAATAGGACTATTTCAATAAAAGACTAAAGCAAGATTTAACGAAGGCGCACTTTTTTTTTTCATTAAATGACTGTCTGAACCATAGCGAAACTAGCATTATGGTAGCCCTAATAATTTTAAATATTCTCATTACTGTAGAAGTAAACACACACATTAATAAACAATTGCAAAGCCAAAATAACAAAATTGCCAGGCTAATTTGTTACTGCACCTGCTTTATTGCTTTTGTTCATGTAAGAATTGAAATACTGTTCTTAGAAGCTAAAAACTAGCTAACAATAATACCTATCTCGTTCGCACTCTTTAGTAAAATACCAGCACGTTAACTACACAAATTTTTTTTCTGCATCTGTGTTAAATAGGGGGCTATAAACTTAAAAAACTAGCATTGTGGAATATTAAACTAATTTCATGTACTGTTGAATTAGCTCAACAGATTAAATGCAGATGTTCAACCTGTTCTATGCTGACGTCCATGTGATAAATGCACCTTTTAATTAATAATATGCAAACTATGGCAGCTTCATGTTGTATGGTGTTTAATTTGCAGTGTTCGTCTATATCTTTGAAAGAGTTTTGGATATCGAGGATGCTGACTATTTATGACATCATAATACAATCCCTCTCTTAAAAGAGCTTTACAAACTTTCTTCCACGTAATCCTTGAATGGATTCATTAAAGGAGTTCATTGCCTCATGAGTCGTCGGCCACAAAATTTTCTTATAATCCACTAAATACAACTGTAGTCGCTGCACCTGCAAGCTCACTAAAGCTACACATGAGAGGGGGAATGGCAAGAAGATGCTTCCCTTTGTAAAAGCACTTCACGACCTTGAGCTTTTCTTCTTCTTTGAAAGTGAGGCTCACTGTCATTGTGATGGCAAACGTGCATGCGGGCAAAATAGAGGCATGCTGCAGTATATGCAGCAGCTGTACGGCTCGCGATGTTCATATCAGCCCGTTGACTTCAGGTTTATGGCATTATTTATTGAAAGAAGCGGGAGCAATGTTTAGAGGACTTTGAGAATTAAGTGTAAATTCCAGGCCGTGTGCGGCATTGTAATGTTCAGCTATGTTCTTAGGAGCCTCGACTATCAATGAGCAGTTTTACGACCATACTGGAAAGGTGTTGCAGGATTTCTAAAATATTGGCAATGAATGTGGCAGCCACACACTGAAAATCTCTAATGTCATCATACTTGTTTAATGCTACACAATTTCTACAATTTCTATACCATGGCATTAGAATAATGTAATTGATGCTAGGTACTTTTTATACCAACTTTAGCATTTAAAAAGAGAGTGCAGACTTTTACAGTTGTCGGCTTAATTTTTAATTTTTATTGCACACAAGTGATGTTGCAGACCTTCCGCAATTTAATATGTGTCTCTACTCAATGCATACTAAAACTTCATAAATCCATCTCTGAGAGCCCCAATGGAACACCTTAACCTATGTGTGGCATGTGCCATACCGTTAACCCACCTTCTCATTGCATGTAACTTTTTCGTTACGAAGAACTTCTTGCCAGTGCAAGTTTTGGGGATCTTGAGCCTTTCTTAAGTACCTGGGCACATATTCAAGTCCGTGGTCTCCCTTGGACGAATAGTTGGCTATGTAAGGCCTTTGCAACAGCTCTTCTCGGTAGTCCTTCAAGAAGTAAATCCACGCCCTGAGTCTTTTCTTGGTCTTTTCGTCATTTGATTTGCTTGTAAGTTCGATATCTTCTTCAGTGCGAAGGTAGTACTTGGGATGAGACTCAAAGTCATCCAACATTGACAGCATTTTGTCGTCGACGCTGTAGAGCTCCCCCGATATAGTCTAGTAAGGAAACAGAACAAAACTGTTGAGTTTTGTGGCACGTTTTCGGCAGTGTACATTGACAGCATAGTGAGAGCAGACAAGTAAAAAAAAAAAGTTGTTTTAACATTAAAATGAGGGCAGTGTGGATCAATTGTCATATGTGTGATCACATAATCATTGAGAGAGGTTGACCAGGTCTGCTTAATTACTGCACAGTTCATGTAAACTAATAGGGTATTATAATAATAGAACAAGAACCAAACAGAGGAGAACGTAGTTAATAATGGCAGGTGTACATGAAGAACTATGTTAGAAGCATTTCTGTAGTTGTGCATATTAGGCTAACAATGGTGACACCACTGTGAGCTCTTCAACTGTGCTTCTCATCTAATAAATCACAAGAGAAACATGCTTAAATACTGCACAGTTCATGTAAACTAATAGGATATTATAATAATAGAACAAGGACCAAACAGAGGAGAACGTAGTTAATAATGGCAGGTGTACACGAAGAACTATGTTAGAAGCATTTCTGTAGTTGTGCATATTAGGCTAACAATGGTGACACCACTGTGAGCTCTTCAACTGTGCTTCTCATCTAATAAATCACAAGAGAAACATAACTTTAGCTACTATAAAAGTGTAAAAAAAATCTGCACTACTTTATAGGCCAAAACAGTCTGCAAGTGTAATTGTGAATGAGAGTGTCAAATTCATGGTATTGGCAAAAAATATACATTTATCCATGCACATGTGTTTAACCTTCAATTGCCTCAGTGGACCACAGTGATCAGACAGGCCCAAGTAAACTGTAGCCCTTGATGTCTGTTTGTACAGACTGCTACAAAAGAGAAATATTGGCATTGTAGTTTTTCTACTGCTATTACTCATAACAGTAACAGAGTGTGGTCACACATGTAATTAATTAAGGATTTCTTATTTCATCTTAGTAGGAAGCGCAGCCACTATTACACACAAGACACAACACAAGCGCTTAACTTCAACTAAAGGTTTATTGCAAATGTCAGAGTTTATAAAGGGGTGAAAAAGAGAAAAATAATAATAAAAGGCAGACCAACAAAAAGCACATGTGCCAGTCCCGTACATTACTTATCCGTTATTATCTATCACCCCATCCAAAAAAGGTTCTTTCTGCGTGAGCGAGATAGAGGGTGCACTAACACTCAAAATCATCACGTGTCTTTTCCGCAGCTTCTACTATGATTTTGAGTGTGTTAGTGCACCCTCTATATCGCTCAGCTGGAAAGAACTTTGTTTTTCGGATGGGGTGATAGATAATAACGGATAAGTAATGTACGGGACTGGCACGTGTGCTTTTTGTTGGTCTGCCTTTTATTATTATTTTTCTCTTTTTCACCCCCTTTATAAACTCTGAGGTTTGCAATAAACGTTTAGTTGAAGTTAAGTGTAATAGTGGCCGTGCTTCCTACCAAGATGGATTCATACCAACTGGTCCGGTACAATTGTTTTTTGAGTTGCATATTTCAGCTGTGTGCTAAGTATATCTTTTATCTCCTGTGTAAAAGAACTGCACTGAAGTAAATCTCAAGGTTTATTGCTTTCAGCATTGCCAAAGTTGACAGTAATATGCTGACATAAACCCATCTCAACTTGAGAATATAACTGAGATTGCAGAGTTATATTTGCAATTTAGTTTATTTAAATATTATTTAAATTTTGTGTATGTGTATATGTTAAGTATTACCCGATATGAGCTACTGACCTATCATCGCCAACCTGACCTACCTCCACAACAGAGAAAGGCCTTTTCAAACAATCTATAATATAGACCAAATAATCTGAACCTGTATTCGTGAACCAAACTAGTAAATAGACCAACTTAACACAGTTCCTTTGTATCATCAGGCAATTGTTACACATGACTTCTCCAATGCATTAGCTTCTCGTGCACAATACACGAGCTACCTCAATTGTGTTTGCTGAAACATATACACGCCAAAAAATAAAAACTAAAGAATGGCACTAATTAACTGAGAACTGGATACACCTTATGAAATCAACTGGCGATGATATTAAATGGTTGAGCTTACAGTAAATAAAAGTGCACTATGTGTTTTCTTACTCTATATTCAAATCAAATTTTCTCCTTATGTACTAGTGCGGTCAACGTACGGGGGTAGTCTTTATTTGTGTTTTACCTATTTTTGAGTTAATGCGGTACCGTATTGTAGTGTACTGCTGTGGCCTACGTTTTATTTGTGCTATAATGGGCGCAGTTGTACCATAATGGGCGCAGTGTACCTTAAAACAACTGTGTGGGCTAATTTCATTTTGGGGGGCTGTTAAGTCTATGAACATGCATTAAAACAATAATGATAAAAAGGTGTTTTTGTGAGCGTCATCATCGTCAACATACGGCATCGTGTGCGATATTGACCCGTAAAAATATAATCAGAAAGGAGAAAATTCGTAAATCATTTGACCAACTTCAATCTAGCTGTGCCGATTGAAGTGCTGTGTAATGTAAGCATTGAATTGTGCTCTGCCCTACTCCACGAATAGACAGCACAGGCAAAACAGCAGCATTTTTCTATGTTGCAACTTCATGGGGAGCATGAACAAGCAAGGGCTTTGGAGGCACAGAAGCTAAGTTGCAAAAGCTACACAGTTCTGCATTACTATGCTGCCTTTTATTTGTCTTTGAATTGAAGTTCACTAACGAGTAGCAAATGAAGAATAAATGCTGCTGACAACACCTGATTTGCAAGATGCAGCATTGGGACCAAGGTGTATGCACACTAATCCCCCACAGCCACAGTAAACAACCCAAGCTGCCATAAATTTCACACGTTGAAAAAAAGTAAAGCTTCATTAGCATTCAGTGTTTTAGTCTCAAACTTTGTACCACTACTGGTCGGTATGACCAGTGAAAAAATTGTTACTTCACACACCAAAGTGGTATATTAAAGGTCGAATTGCAACTTGTGAACTAACTCTATGAATTGAAAACTTTCTATGCACTTCTCTACAGCATGTCTATGGTGAATTGGAGCAAGATCGGAGACAGGTACACAAACTTCTGCGCACTAATTTAGAGAATGCAACTTGATGCACCTGCAATATAGTCAGTGCAGAATTGGAGCGTGATGGCAATGTACGTAATTTAAAGGAACAAATCATTGCAGCACTCCAGTGCTAGCATGCATCTAGTGTCTCGAGCTAGTCTTGCGATCCACATTTGCAGCGGCACAGTTAGTAGTAAGACGTCAAAACGCAAACAGGTATACCTAGTGGCTAAAAGTGATTTAAAGTTTAAAAGCACAAATAATTTCACTGTTGCTTATTCGGTATTCAGCGATGTCATGACTAGCGTAGAGAAGCAGTAACACATACTGGTCCTGCTAAATTAGAATTATATCCACTCTCAGGGGCGGTGGATGGTGAGATATAATAAGGCATTGTAAATATAACAAATTTGGTTTAGACAAAAGGAGGATCTGTAGTCACTGTTGGTGTGCCTACCAGGCACCACACATACTAATTTTATTACAGTGCCTTGACACTACATACAAAAATTGCTATCCATTCGAAGACTGTGAGAGGCCTGCTTGCTTCCATCGTGCTCTGTAACATTACGCCCCTGAGTGCAGACATTCTGTACCTAATTAACCGTGTTTAACCCAGTTACATATGAAAGCTTACATACACAGACATTTGCTTATACTGAAAAGTTTCCTATGCACTATTCACTGCCTAAATAAACAATCACACAAATTTACATGACGAAAACAACACAAACAGTGCCAGTTGAACAAAATGAAGGCAGATACATGACAGTTTCTGCCAGCACATATTCTCTTACATGTGGCTTCATAATGCCAGCAAGAGTCAAAACTGGCAATTAGCTTGAGTATGCTGGCAAACAGGCACACATTTACTTAGCGCTGTGCCACTGAATGCTAAACCTGCGAACCAACAGCAGATACACTGAGCCATGGCTTGTCTGGGGGAGCAGGTTACACAGCAATAATGCTGTGTGACAGCTTTGCAAGCTAGCTTCAAGCAAACATGGCCTGCAATGTGACAAGGTCGAGCAACTTGTCTACGGTTTCAACAAAACAGCACGCCTTGCAAGTAAAGTGCAGCGGAATGTTTCAAAACTATTAACCTTGCTGCCGCGCAATGTGCACCTCTGCCGATCTGACAATGAACCTACTTCCCCTGAATTACACAACACCTGGGCACACCAAAATGGCTGCACATCATGATGCACTCTAACCACATGACCATGACCCTCGTGCACTGATCCATGCCCAAGAGATGACTAGAGCGTCATGTGGTGGCCTTCTTTAGACTTACCTGCTTTCGTGCTGAATCATCCATCAGCTAGTGCCAAACAACCCAATGATGAATTACTCAGTGTATGGAGATTCAAATAGGAATACACTTTGTTTGCATCGTTACTCAGTTTTAATTACGCACCTAAGCAAACAACCCTTTAAATTTTGTGACTTTGTGCTCAGCGTTTTAAGCAAACTGCTGCTACTGATGCTGTTGCAAATTAAGCTTTACCCCAGTCACTAAAATGAGTGAACTCATTTATGCTCAGTAATGATAGCACTCAAATCCAAGCTGTCAACCATAAATGCTAAAGTATACCTCAAAACACAGATTTTTTTCATCCTAGTGACCATGAAGCTTTTCGCACAATGTTTCCTGGTATGTTAGGCAATTGCGTCACATGATAAAACGCTAGTTAAGGACATGGCTAGGTGTGTAGAACAGTGTTAGATAAAAGCTGCTGGCCATATACAAAAGTTTTCCGGAAAAGGCCTAACAAAGGTAACAAAACAGTGCAAGTTGAGCCTCTTGTTCTGAAGCTCATTCTCCTAAAATTACAGTGTTGGCAACCACAACTAGGCTATCTTGGTGCTAAGATATGCCACCACAACCACTACCAGTAGTATGCCGCATATCACAAGGTGGCACTTACAACAGATATCATCACTACATGTGCACCCTATTGGCCGTGAAATGCTTAAAGACCGACAGACCACCCGCAGCCAGAAACACAAGAAAAGAGTAGCAAAATGCATGAGCGACCACAATGTCTGGAAAATTGATCTCCGCTTAGGCTAAAGGACACTTCTGGCCGTTGCACAATCCTGGTGTACTCCTTCAAAACCCATGCAAACAAATTACAAGTGGGTGGAAACAAGCGCAATTTGGTAGTTTTGACAGCTGTGGAAAGTGACCTGCACTGCTGTGGCAGCACTCAGGTTACCAGCACTCAACATTTGCATAGTGGAAGCAGGGCTGGACAGCACACGCATATCAGGCAGTCTGCAAGCTATGGCCAGACATAACGTGCTGATGCATGGGGTACTCCTTGGCAGTGACAAAGAAACCAAGGGCAGTTTCGTAGGTAGTCAATGATTCAGAAAAGTGGAAGCTGCGAGATATTTGCAACTGAGGCATGCAAGGACAGAAGAGATCCATATCATGACAGCAGGGGCTCTTCATGCCCGTACAGAAGATAAAACTCACAACAGAAGAGTTCCCGTATATGCACGCAACACAACATAACATTATTGAAAATACTAGTACTCAAGAGAAAGCTGCTCCAGCTAGTTGTGTGTAAACTGTGCCTGAATATACTCACGCAAAGTCTACAGTAGAGTGTGAACCACTAATAAAACCAAGTGTCACATCGAATAAAAGAGTTCCTCGCTGGCTCTTCTGAAGAGAACATGTGTACATGTGGCCATAGTTCACAGCGTGTCCATCTGCTCCAGGCTAGGGTCCCAGGATGCATGGTGGCTCGCAGTGGCATGGTCGCCTGCACCATACAGATGACTAGATGGGTTTGCAGCGCGGCCACTTGCCTCCCAGGCACGGCCTGCCCACGGGCATGGCACATCGCCCAGCGAACCACCACCGCAGGCAGCCAGTGGTGGCCGGGGTGGTGTGGGCCGCCAAGGCCGTGCCCAACGGGGCCGCCGCTGCAAGGGCTTGCTCTGGCTCCAGAGCGTCAGTGGAAGCACCTCGGGAGGGGCTGGTGGCAGCCGTCGGTCACTGCCGAAGAGCTCGTCACGGTGTCCACTGCCCATTAGCGTCGTGGTGGCGGCGACGGATGCCACGGGAGCCGCCGGCAGTGTCACCAGGCCGTCCGAAGCACGGCGGCCTTCGCGGAAGTCGCCCGCTGATCGATGTGGCCCTTCAGTGCCACAACACGGTTCGAGGCAAGCTGGCAAGGGAGGTGCGCCTGGAGGGGCATCGGATAGGCTTAACATCTGAGTAAGGCTGCATAGTGGTGGGCTGTCCCTGTGCTCAGGTCGAGGTGGGGTGCCCGGTGGGTCTAGGTCTTCCTCAACACCTTCGTCTATGGAGCCTGTGGCTGGTGGTGCTGCGGCGTGCCAGCCCTTGAGCAGTGCCGTGGCTGGTACACGGCACGTAGCGAGGTTGCCGTCCGTCGTCTGGCAGAAGGCATGCCCGCGCACGCTGTCAATGGTCGGGTGAGCAGCCAGTGCTGCCTGCATGTGCAACACAGCAGCCGCAGGCTCGTGGCGTAGCGTCTGCTCGGCCACCGTGCTGGGTCGTCGGCTAGCGTCGGCAGCAGCTGTGGCAGCGCCTGCAAGCCGTCGTGCCCTCTCCAAGAGCAAGAAGTAGATGGCCGAGTGGTGGTCAAAACGCTCCTGCACTAGCGACTGCATACACACATGCCCACTCTGTATGAACACTATTGCCAGAAAATGCATTCTGAAATGAGCGAATCAAGTGAGCATCGCTTCCTATGCTATGCCATCATCATAAGTTACAATTATCTTTCCTCCCAACTGTACTAATATTGATTGTACGTGATGAAGCATAACACATTGTCAGATAATATCAAGAAAATGTAAAACAATGTCAGCTGAAACATCACAACTCGCATGCTTAGGTGTGCAAGCTAATACTATTAATGAATGCCATGCACCAATGTCAAGCCTCATAAGGCAGCATGTTGACAGCGTCACAAGTGAACAAGTATGTTGCCTTGCCACACCCTGCAATTAATAAATACATGAATGATTGTGGTTGTATCATTTCAAGGCTTCCGATTGCTGCTGTCAAAACAGTGAAAGAAGAAGGATATATAAAGTGAGTGAGTAAGGAATATACAGGAGCAAGATGTTTCTGCACACAATGCAGCCACCTAACCTGTTGAGTGCGGGCTGGATCGATACCAAGACTCTGCATGAGGCGAAGGACTCCATCATCGAGGATGCCTCGACGAGCAGCCTCACGATCGGAAGGAGCTGCAGGTGTGGCTGGGGTGTGCATGCCTGCTGGCTGTAGCCACCGGTGTCGCTTCACCTGCTCTACTGTCATCCGTCGAGTTGGGTCCAGCACCAGCATCTTGCGGATTAGATGCTCACATTCTGCACCAGGAATTCAAAATAGTCCACATCACTGATGGAAAATGTCGGAGGTACCTACGACACATTTGGAAAGCATTAGGTGCAGTTTGTTGACACGGTGGCTGTGATAAGGCTGAGCCATGTGTAATAGGTTGAAAGCATCCACTCCTTACAGAATTCCCATTCTCTGACACCTGGTTGTTGTTTTATTCTTCTACTATGCCACATTACACATGTTAAGGTCCTTCCTTTCTGACGTGGAGCCCATATAGTCATTTTACAAAGGAGTTTCAAGCACAAGAATGGCTTTGTAGGAGAATACTAAGCTGCCACGGAGAGGGCCCAGATTTGATCCCTGTTCTATCCTAGAAGTTTTCTCTCATTACACATTCCTTCTTACTTTACAAGATACACCAATGATCGCAGACAACCCCAGTGCCAAAAACGACCGTCGATATGATCTGATAACTTTTCTAACAAAATATTAATTAATGCTTGCCACCCATGAATTCCCTTCTGCATACTGAATGGACCGTTGGTGAGTAGTGAGATCTGCCCAATCTTTATGGCCCGCATTTTTTTGCTCACAGATGCCTTTTTCATTTTTAATAGACCAGTGGTAGATAATTAAAGCTTGTTCACATACGTGTTAGTTTTAATACACATAGGTCACATGATTTTGAATTTTGCCTAGCCATAATACAGTGGACTCTCTTTAAATGGAACCTGAAGGGGCCTGGAAAATATGTTTTGTTTAACAATGGTTCTGTTTACTGAGAGATGAAGAGGGGTTCAAAATACAAGTATGAAACCAATCATATCACAGGCAGTTGTTCCATATAATCCCATTTACTGAGAGTCTACTGCATACGCTTTACCTGGCGTAAAGTGAGGCAGGTTGAAGGGACACTGAAAAGCAGAACGCTATTTAGCATATTGGTAAAGCACTATTTCACAACCCCAAAAACACCAATCTTACTGCAACACGGCACTTGGTAAGCAAGAAAACGCACGAAACAAACGTGCGGGTGAAGGCGGCCGCCTTGAGATTCTCGCACCAAAAACTGAGACGTCATCAAATTTGAATTGAAGCACATTGTAATCTGTGGGTGCCATAGACTTAGCCTACGAAGTCTCAGAAGATTTCATAGAGCCAATGTCGCGAAAATACGAAAAATACATTGTGGAATTTTTAACGTCATGCGCGGAAATTACAGCGCGAAATCAAAAAATGAAACTTCAACCTTGATTTTCTTTGCTAATAATGAACTTATGACAGCGAAACTTATGATACTACAGTTGTCAGAGTGCAGTTTATCATTCTAAAACAACTGATTGTTCAACTTTAGTGACCCTTTAATGATGTTTGCTAATTGCAAAAGTATCACTCACCGGTAGACATAAAGAAAGGTATGCGGAAGCGCCCGGAGAGCACGCGACTGCGCAGCACCTGCAGACTGCTACCATCGAAGGGGAGTGCCCCGCACACCAGCACGTACAACACCACACCCAGGCTCTGCACAACATCACAAGCAATTAGACACAAATGTCCTCTTATCTGCGTCTTTTATGTGCTTTTTCTGCTGCAGCACTTACTCGAATGATTTCACAGGTTGACAGGCTTTTTTAGCACAAAAAAAAAAGTAGTACTATGTTAATTGTATTAGAGTGCTCTGGATAAATTGCAACCAAGGGCAATTTTGAAATCTACATTTAGAACAATGAGCATGTGCATTTCTTCCTTACTAAGATGCTGCCAAAATGCCTGTGAATGAACGGTTCCTGAAGATTCATAATCAGTAGGAAGACCAATGCTACTCAGCCACCACAGATAACAGAAAAGTAAATAACAATGATAACAATAATATATAGTAAGAAGAAATAAAAGAAGAAATAAAAAGTAACAAGAAAGAAGAAATAAGAAGAAATAAAAAGTACTTTTTTTTTTCATCAAGAAGATGAGGGAGCCTGGTAGAAAAGCTGACAAGCAGCTTGCCCTCCAAACGTACACTTGGGCACATTTACAACACTGTGCTAAACATAACGAACAGTAAAAACAGTCATCATGAGCCGTCAGAACTTTACGCTGTAATGATTAAGCTCAGGAAACAGCTGATTAATCGAAGGGATATGTTCTTCGGTGTCAAGGCTAATCTGGGACTTGAAATCCTTCCTGGTGGACAAGCTGCAAAGCTGGACTTTGTGAATGTCTATGATAGGGCCCTTGCATACTTCGAAAAGTGGTTTGACTTTGAAAACTCCCCGTCTCTCGCCCAATTGGATCTGCGCAAAGGTGCACCCACTTTATTGATGGTAATTAATGCGGGCAACCTTTTTGGCATTGACTTTCAAGAGGAAGGGGATGAACTCTACTCAGAGCATTGTCTTTTGAAGGATGCTCTGCCTGGACTTGTAAAATGTGATGAGAAATCAATCTCGATGTGGCTGAAGTGTTTAGAAGAGGTAAAGTGACCCTTCTTGCAGAACGTAATGGAGCATGTCTACTCCATTCCCTGCAGCAATGCATTTGTGTAACGCGTCTTCAGTGTGATGGGAAACTTATGGAAGGATGAAAGAAACCAGCTAAGCGTCCCAATGGTTAAAGCGGAACTTTGTGTGCGGTATAATTTGATGTACAGCTGTGAAGAATTTATAAAGATGGCGAGAGAAAATGAGATGCTCATCTGCCACTAAGTTGAATTCCAAGTACATATTCTAGTTCCGCGGATAGGAGAAGGCGAGCACATAGGATTTCTCTATTTCTTTTTATGCGTTGTGAGTGTACTGCACATTATTTCATGAGTAGGTATACATGCATTGTATACTTTCTAAAGGAGCACTCAACAGCTCAGAAAAGATGATGAGAACATTGAAATTCTACTTGGAAGACACGACTATTCCGATAAACAGACTTCATTACACACGTTTTTGAACAGTTGGCCGTATTTTAGTTTGCGCGTGAAGGCTGTACGCCAGCGCGAGCACCGTGGATGAAAGATGCAGGTGTTCGTTACCTTCCTTTCTCTACCTCTCCTTTATATCCTACTCACTCTCCCCCACAAAGACGCTGAGATGTTACGCCTTCTTTAGGGGCTTTATCCCACCTGGGAACATTGTTTGCTGCAGGTGCCGCTCGTAGTGGTTTTAGGAATTGTAGTGGGGGCTGAGCAGACGGAATGGCATTGTTGGCTCACCTGTTCCAGGCATGGCCGTTCGAGGAAGTTGAAGGCACGCTAGTTCAAGGTGCAGCGGTTTGTGAAAAACGCATTATATTCATCATTTTCTGCAAGTTTCTGTCTGAAAGAAGGTTGTGTCTACGGATTTCAGTACCCAATTTTTTTAGTTGGGCTGAAAACTTGGGCGGCAAATATTTTGTTCAGTATATGTAATAATTTAACGCTTGTTTTGAGTGCAAAAGTTGTAAGACTCATGCTATTTGTGCGCTTGCCACCAGAGACTAATTGATTCGCTCAAGGCTGTGTTTGTATGTACGTCGACATATTATGATGATGTTGAAGGCGGGTACAATAAATGTTGAAGATTTAACATGGACTGTTTATTTTCCACACAACCTCAACTTCGTGACCCCCCACTGACGGGCCGTTTTTTCTTTTTTTTTTTCTGGGAAAGGTGCCAACCCTAATAATATAAAGTTAAGGACATAACATAGTGTGTCAAAACGGGCATTAGAACATGAGTCAAGGTGAATTGCAAACCTAATAAAACAAAGACAAATGTCAAATTTTGAAGAAAAAGTACAGTAAACTTGTGATAATTCAAACTCTGATAATTCATACTTTCAGTTAATTCAAACAAAATTAAATTTTTTTGTTGGCCTTCTATTCTTTCAATGTATTTAAAAGCCTCTTAATTCAAACTCCATCATTTCATTAATTCATGCTTCTTGCAGTTCCATACCAGAAAATATCTGCTGCTTTCCTAATACTATTTAAAAATTTACATGCTTATATAATCCTAACAGTCTAAAAATGAAAAATAAGCACCTCAGACCTTCAAGGAAGAAGGCTTTGCTTGTAAACAAATGTTTGAAACAAGGCACATGCATGGTGAATCGTTACACTTCTCAACTAAAATAGAGAGCTTTGTGCTGAAGCCACATACCTATATCAACGAAGCAGTTGGCAAATGGTGATTGCTTTAAAAGGTATGATCAGCAGTAAATGGCCAATAAACTTATGGACCTTACTCCTCTGCTTTCGGTTCATGGCATGCAGTTAGGGTTTAAAAACACTTGAAAAATTTTTAAATGTGATAAAATCAATGCCTATTCATAATGTGTGGTGTCCTCTCACCCAGAGTCATAGCATCTATGTGACAACTTCTGATAATTCAAACTTCTTGATAACTCAAACAAAAATCATAGGTCCCTTCCAGTTTGAATTAATGATTGATATGTGGGGTGTAACGTCCCAAAACCACCATATGATTATAGAGACGCCGTAGTGGAGGGCTCTGGAAATTTCCAGTTTGAATTAACGAGAGTCAACTGTACGCAGTTGTTTTGTGGACGATCTATCCGGTGCAATGTTGTTGCTACAACACAAGTTTAATAACTCCAGAAGCTTGTGTCTGAATGTGTAATCACTAACACAAAATTAGTTGATCAGGGCAAACATTACTGATGCATTCTGGGCATCAAAGTTCTCCACACTTTTTACCATTCCAGCATTCAACAAACACAGTATAAAATTCATTCCTTAATAGTATTTAAAAAGGCAATATTATTGCAACATTGCACAGCGTACTAATATACCCGTAAATACTACATTCAACAAAGACAAAAAAAAAGTACCGCGATGCTACCACTGCCAAAATATGAGAGATGGCCTGTATCAGCAGTCATAAAAACACCCATCCCAAATAGCTGGTCAAAAATTCTGGCTTGCTCTTTTATTGCTCATAGCACACTCATAAGCATTAAACAACTGGCTCAATGAGCAGCTTGAAGACGTCATGAACACTACCATCTACTCTGCATTCCTGTCAAGCTAAGGCAGCAAAAATAAAGCAGAGAAATGTTCAAGCCACCGCAACATGAACAAGCTCGAAGTTTGCTTAGAAACATTGTACAAATGAAGAGTCCTCACCCAGACATCAACCTCGGGACCAATGTATCGTTTCCCCTCAAAGACCTCGGGAGCTGCGTATGGTGGGCTGCCACACCACGTTGTAAGGTAGCCCGTCGGTGAGTAGAAGTTGCTGAAGCCGAAATCTGCGCAGAGACATGCATTGAAGGGCCAGTCAACAGGCTCCCACCTTCTTCTTTTTTTTTTTACACCCCCCAAGAAAAGCTCGGCAGTTCGTAGAGTAGACCATGGCGATCACATTTTCTGATTACAGCGGTGCGCGCGCGCCGGGCAGAGCCTCCATTTTGAAAAACAATACCCACGCTCCTTTCCTACACCTGACCAACCCTCCTTTCATGTGCAGTGACACAATGTCGCTGATCGGCGACTTGACGTAGCACGGAGCTCGTCAATTCGTCGAAACCAGCCACGACAGTGGGTTACACCTTTCCCTCCCTGTAAGGAAGAAGAATCGCGAGGCCGCGCCAAAATTTGAAACCAGCTGAAACTGATGTTCTAACCCCTGTACCTTTCTCAATATAGCACGCATTCTCAAAATTCTTGTGGCAGCATGTTCACAAAGCAAAAGTGCATATATTTCTTTTTATAACAATTTTTGAACCTCAGGGTTGTTTACTGGCCCTTTAAGTGTCATGACTGTAGAGTGCTTGGCGACTGAAATGTGACAGTTGGCCTGCATGGTGGCCGGCACTTTTTTGCCCTACAGATAAATGCTGGGGTTTCTCTCAGGATCAAGTGCCGTCATAGTGTGGATCGATCGATCGATTTGTGGGGTTTAACGTCCCAAAACCACCATATGATTATGAGAGACGCCGTAGTGGAGGGCTCCGGAAATTTCGACCACCTGGGGTTCTTTAACGTGCGCCCAAATCTGAGCACACGGGCCTACGACATTTCTGCCTCCATCGGAAATGCAGCCGTCATAGTGTGGAACCAAGGCTATCCATATCATGAGATACTGTAACGATCTAGCCCGGTATCACTGGCATTCATTGCCACCGAAAAAAGCACCGCCTTCCTGCCTTGGGGGTTAATTATCATGTTTTTATTGCTCGGCACTGCACCTGCACACTTTACACAGTAGTGAGAATGTCAGGAGGGATAACTTCAATTTTCAGTATTAAAGACCTCTACTTTTGCAAGTATTTTGCGAAACGTCTACTCGTACATTAAATGCACATTTTCGCACGGCTGCCGATTTGTCTGCATCAAAGTGCTCATCACAGTGGGCAACAGTCACTATGCCACCTACGGCTTCGCTTCACAGCCCACCCCAGTGGCCGCACTAGAACACAGGTGCTCTTGCAACCGTTATGTGCATCACAGATGCCAGAAATGAATATAGGTCTGAATTTAAAAACTTGAATTTATTAAGCTTAACATCTCACACATCCCGTATATCCCGCTTTCAAGATGTTCAGCGCATCCCAGCCCTCCCCCCCCCCCCCCTCCCTGGCCTAAAAAATGTGTAAGCTATCCGAAACTATTCTTTACAGTGTAAAACATTGCCGCTGTTTGCCTATTGTCTGCAGTGCTCATATGAAATATGACATGAGTGCTTAGAGCATACTCCAACAGAGCAAGGAGACAGAAGTTTGGCCATTGCCATGTCTTACCGGCTAGCTTGACATTCATGTGGGAGTCGAGCAAAAGGTTTTCCGCCTGCAAAAAGATGCAACCTTTAAGCACAAGAACGCCACACTGTAAATGAATGAGTTACTTCTTTCAAATAAGGTGCACTTGGCTTAAAATATGTGCAGGTTCAAGTAGCACTTCTTTTGCTCTCCTACAAAAGTTTTCTGGACATAGAAACAATGCCAAAGCTGTGTACCATTGAGCTGCAATACTAATGGAATGCAGGTGCGAAATATGGCACAGGGTTGCGAGCGCTTGATTACTGGATTCTCGCATCGGTGTGCTAGCTGCAACAACATTCACTGCTTTTTTTATTTTGCTTCAGTGACTCACATCCTTTAAAAAGTTTTGCAGGTGAGAGTACACAGTGAGTAACATGCTGGCAGTGCCTATCTGATCACTCTTGAAGGAGTGCTACATTTTCAAACATGACGAGCGATTTCCAAACTAACGTCCACCAATTCCAAATATAGTTCCTTCCACTGGCAGATCTTATTTCCACTGGCAATTTCCACTGGCAGATCATAATTTCACTAGAGAGGCATCTTTTCCCGACTTGAACTGGCCACCATCTGACTGCAGACTAAAACACCTCCATCACTTTTTTTTTTTAATTGCGACCAAGACTTGCCTTCAAGGCATAACATTTTTGTTGAATGTGTGCTATTAGGCCGGTGTTGTGTATGAAGTGAAGTAGTGTCTTGCGGAATCTGTTTTCATGTATCCAGTGGTTGTAACTGGCTGTGTCGCTGTAGCGAAGGCCGGCTTGAGCGAGGTGACGGGAGCGTTCTAGCTGCAACCCTTTGCATCTCTATAAAAGGTGGTATGTATCTGCTTGCATCGCTGGAGTGGGAAAACACGGACACGTATCGCCAACTCGTAAATGTGACGTGTTCCATGACGATATAACAGCCGGTGTAAGAGCCACCCCTTCCCGAAGCCTCCTGAGCACTACTTCCTCCACTCTAGTAAGGTGAGGGGGGAGAGAGCAGACACACGGTGGAATGAGAGCACGTGTAACCTGCCGGAGAACATTTTAAGTGTATGAAGTAAGTTTAGGGGCTGAGGTGGAAGGGGAATGGCTGGAAGGTCTATGTCTGGAGGGCAGTGCGCCTGCTGGTCAGCAGCAATGTTGTGTGGGTTCGCAGCATGGCCTTGAATCCAATGTACTTTTACGCAAGTAGATGTATTTTTATTATGGTTCAGATTTTGAATCGCCTCGCAGATCTCCATCACCTTGTGTACTTTCTTGAGCTCCTTAACAGCTCCTAAGGAATCAGTGTATACGTCAATCTGCTTAATTGTGGGCAGATTAGAGGTAGCATCCTGGATTGCGTCGTGGATGGCTTGAAATTCTATCACAAGAAGAGTGGATTCCGTAGTTACAAAACGCTGGTGGCCCCTGACAAAATTATGCGTAGTACTCAGGAATGATGTCCTTCCGCCGTCTTGTAGGATAGCAGCATCTGTATATAGTTTGCAGGTATTAGCGCATGGGGCCTCGATGATGGAGTGTTCGTCATTTGTAGATGATGTATCGAAGCAACGTAACTGTTGTTTTGTTAGATGTGATGGTGGTGAATTCCCAGGGAGGCATAGACTCGGGCTGGTTGTCAATGAGAGAGCCACGCTGAAAGTGAGCATGCAACACAGCAACTGGCGCAAGTTGCCTTTTGATTTCACGAGCTTTTTCTCTTCGCAAAATCAGCGCTGCAATTGTGTTAAGCTGGGCGTGCTCCTGTAAAGTTGGTATGGCAGTGATGCAAGGTAACGCTGTTATTGTGCGCATAGCATCACAGTTAATAGTCTCCAACTGTGCCAAAGTTAACTGTTGAAATTGCACCTGGTATAAAATTCTTGGCTGCAGAACTGTGCGGATGAGCTGTTGAGCTACATGTGTACGAGCTCCAGCTGCTTTCGATGCAATGCGGCAAATCAGATTAAGTGTTTTTGTGGAACTCTGTCTGACTTTGCGAAGCCAGTGCACTCCACTGCCGGACTGGTGAATATCAAGACCTAGTATGCGGACCTCCGAAGCCTCAGGAATGGTCACTGCACCTAGTGTAAATGTAAAGGGGCACTGCTTGATTTTTCTGCGTCCTGCTTTGTTAGCTACCTGAACATAGCTTGATTTTTGGGCGGACATATCTAACCCTGCGTTCCGAGTGTAGCTCTGGAGAACATCAAGGGCTTTCTGAAGCTGTTGTGCTTGTCTTGAAATGTCTTTATGCACAAACCATAAAGTTACATCATCAGCGTATATCAGAAATCTCACATCTGGAATTCGGTGTAGTTGCCATGCTAGAGGTATTAGAGCAATGTTGAACAGGAGAGGAGTCAAAACGGATCCTTGCGGGGCACCTCTGTTGGACATGAAGCAACCTTTAGGCTTTCCATCTACTCTTATCGCAAATGTGCGGTTGTGAAGAAAAGAGTAAATAAATCTTACTACCCGCAGTAGAAATCCGAGCTCGATGAGGTTGGATAAAATGACATCACAGTTTATGTTGTCGTAAGCTTTCGTTACATCCGTAGCTATTACAGTGCGTACTGAGTGGCTGTGTGGAGAAACTTGTAAAATGTCATCTGACAAGATAGAAAGACTGTCTTCAGTTCCCAAATGAGAACGGAACCCGATTTGAGCCGGATGGAACTTCTTGTGTCGTTTAAGCCACCAGGAAACACGTGTGGCCAGCACCTTTCGGCAACCTTGCAGACACATCACTTTTCTTCCCTCGTAAAAGTAGCCAGTTACTCTAGTGCATGAAGTTACAATACACTTTTGCCCAGTTCCTTAGTGAACACAAGGAAATCGAGCAGCAGAACACATTTACTTCCATACCAGCCATATTATTGTACTTATCTTTACTGCTACACAAAATCAGCACATTTTTTTGGATATCATGAAGTCACAATGACGTTAAAAGTGCCCCATCCAGACATTAGCAGTATCAAGTTTAAATATTTACAGATATTTTCACACATACATGCATGTTAAATGTGATCCTTGCTTGCATGAAAAATGCATGTTGTAGTGATTTCACAACTCTGAAACCATAGGTGTGACCAGTCGACAGGCTCCGAAGGCGCTGGAAAAGCTCTCGCTTTTTTCTTGCGCGTGATCAATCTCCTTATACGCGCAGTGACGTCGACTCAGTGATCGGCGACGTGATGCAGCACGCAGCTCGTCGATTGGTCTCAACAAACAGTAATGAAGTCAACGTCGCCGATCGCCAAGTTGACGTCACTGCGCATATGAGGTTGATCACGTGCAAGAAAAATGTGAGAGCTTTTCCAGCGCATTTTGGAGCCTGTTCACAGGCCCTTTAAAACATACCCTTTTCATACCACAGGGCCCTGTGTGGCACTTTTTCTATGGCTGCACTCCACACAGATGCAAAACCTTTAGCAACATTTTATAAAAAAAAAGCAAGAATTTCTCGAACGTACTAATTCTGGCACAAAGCTTACAACATGAAAAAGAAATAAGGGGTGGGCACTCTTTTGCTTTTTTCATGTTTTTAGCTTAGCGCTGGAATTCATATGCTCAGCAAACTCAGGCACCAACTCTTCAAAGAACATGTTCTTCTGAGCAAGAGTTAACTCCCATTCAGGCATTCCAGACTAATAGCAGAATAATATGAAACACTGATGTTTTCGATTTGAAACCCACCTTAAGATCCCGGTGGACGATGTGCTGGCTGTGGCAATACTCAACTGCCAACAAAACCTGCCAAAATTTTCGCCGTGCCATCGGTTCTGGCATACGACCATGCCGCGAGATGAACTCTGCGTAGAACATCAACAGCAACTCTGGTCTACCCTACATGAAAAATTATCAACATCATGCAAACACAAGCACAGAGCCTTCCCCTTCTTTCTCGCAATAACGTAATTGACGTTCAGCATTTCTTGCCTCCCAATTATTAAACGACTGAAGGTGATAACTGTGACTGTTTTTTAAAGAGCGAAACATAACATGCAATCACTTGCATATTGAACTCAAAGCCAGTCTATGCGAGTATGAGGCCTTAAAAAAGCTTACCAAACACCTCGCCTTGGCTGGCATACTCCGATACCAGATAGAGCATGTTTTTGGTCTCCATCACCTGAAAAACGCCACATTTGTCTGCTATAGATTCATGACATTAACCAGCAAGTTTTTTGCGAGGATCCAGAAAACCACTCCAAAACTGGTAACCTACAAAAGAGCTAGTATAGGGGCAAGTTGAAACGTGGGGGGAAAACAAAGGCAGCGTTGCAAAGTTCACAAAGACAGCAGAAAGGAACAACACCAATGAAGCACATCTTACATGCGACTGAATGAAACAAAACAAATAAATGAAGTGGTCGAAGAGGAGCAGCCCTGTGGGCAAAACACTCATGTGCAAACATGAATGCAAACAATGCTAAAAACACATGCATTAATGCCTCAAAAATTCAGAAAATTCCACATTAGAATCCAAAATGAAATGTGCAGAGACATGGGCCACATGTACTGAAATAAAGTCACGTCATTGAGTGCCCCAGGCAGGTGGAAGTTTGGGTGTTCAACTACTGCCCCTCCCCTCATTCGAAGTTGTTCAATTTTGCATGTGGATATATACAAACACATGGGCAAACACATGCATGATCATGTGTAAAGGATAGTTGAACCCCACCCTGTGGGTGCACTACCATTGGCCAAACATGTTGAGGGAGATTTTATTCTTGTGCCACCTTTAGTCAAGAAAACGAGCTATTAAATGGCTTCAACACAATTAAGCACAAAAGTTTTGGATGATGGACAAGATAGACATGAATGTGTGCTATATTTAGTCGTTAATCCAGAAGTTCTACAATTATTATACTAATTGAGAATTATCCAGCTTGAACCTATAATTTTTTCAAAAATGGCATTACTGTAAATTTTAGATAGCACAGAACTGCAATTAGTGCCTTAGTGATGAAATAGACAGTGCGTTAGCATATGCGGCTTACATTTCACAGATGATCCTGCAACCATAGGACTTTCCCAACATTTTTTGAAAGCACTTATGCTAACTCTCACTGCAATAATTCACACAATGACCTGAGGAATGCAGTGACACTAGGGACCGCAGCAATGGCGGTGTTTCTTTTTTTTTTTTAACTCCCAAGTGATGCGTTGATTTAGTACCTTACGCAAACATGTCCATGGAGATGTTTGGGTTTTGGCATGGAGTTTCGAAATGTGGTACAAAAAAAAAGTTAGGGCAGCTTGCATCAAGTGGTGCAAGGCTGATTCACAGCAGAGCTGAGGGGAACCAGACTAGTCTTGATTTGGCTAGGCTTTCACTTTTTCACCTGTATCTTTCCCACCCCTAGCTATATTATACTATAATGGCTGCGCTTGCTCTCTTCTTTATCTTTTTTTTTCGTGAGCCTGTGTCTTCCTATATGTTTCTCTCCATGTCTGTTTGTTTCTGTGTCTTTCTATCTTTTTCAACCTATTTATCTCTTGTTTTCTTTTGTCTTTCTTTCAATGTCTTTGCTTTTCTTTCTCACTCTCTGTAGATGATCCTTTGCCTTTCATATTTTTTAGCCTATCTTCCGTCTCTGTTTTTCTCTCTCTTTCACTGTGTGAAACACACAAACCTTGGCCATAACAGCGCTGCCGTACAACTACTACAGAGCATATGTGCACATTCTAGCTTCTCCTGTTAACCATCTCTAACAAGTGCTTGGGCAGTGATTGAGTGCTGGCAAGTTCGTGATGATAATTTTCTATCTACGACACGCAGCAAATTTCATCCACGCCAGCTTTGCTGTAAAACTTCAAGCTATGCACTGTTATAACACTGACATTGCATTCCTTCAATCAAAATTCAATGATTGAGTTATGTACCATGAAACATGCAAGTGTCACAAGAGATACATATGCCCTTGTCTCTGCCGCTGTGCTTGTCCCCATCGGCATGTTGTCCTTGGTTTCTTCCGTGCAGTATACCTAGATTATGGAACCGCCGAATGGCCCGATTGCCCACATAGGCACCTGGCAATACAGTTTGCTTGTACACGTCGCGTGGCCTAGTAGTGGCGATGAGAACCCACGAGGCGGCCCTTCGTGGCATTTCACCGTTGTGCCCATTGCGAACAGGCAGAACAAGATAGCAGCGCGTCGTTTTTCAATGGATTTACCGCAGCCTGTTGACAACTCCGTTGTCAGAGGTGAAAAAAAAAGAACAAATGCAAATACCACAACAAAGAAGGGGATGTCGACTTCATAATGTATCGCTTCCTATCGAGACCCTGGGAAGCAACTCGGCGACACAAGTGGATCGTCGCTGTTCGGCGTGTAAAGTAAGTTTCGCCCTTGGGAATTTTTTTTAAACGACATCCGAAAAAAAACAATAACGGGAAGCATTCGTGCAACGCACGGTAACGTTACAAGTGCTCACAAGCCTGTGTTTAAAACACGCACAGTGGTTGTCACACATGAAACCTAGCTTCGTAAGAGCTTTGGCGCACGGCCCATTTTCCCACGCATTGATTTGTCAACGTACCTTGCCGCTCCTTTGTGCACCAGGACAATGACTATACTGCTGGAACAGGCTCATTAATGCAGAGGTTTTCTTGCGCTTAGTACGACAGAAATAAGGCTGGAGTGCACCGCGTAACACGTGGAGTATTCGCAAAATACCGCTTCTCTCGCGCACACGCTTTGTTTTCCTGTTATTGTCAGCTGATTGCTCCATCACTCGTTGTGTATTCGGATATTTGCGTTTCGCTCGTGCACACTTGCACATGTTTTGTTTTCGCGTTATTAAGTGTCAGCTGATAGCTCTCAATTCAATGTTTCAGTGCCGATGACCTCTAATCTTGGAAGCCTAACGAGAATACCAAGATATGCTCGAGGCATTTTGACAACGGCGCAAGAGCACCATCCAGAATCATCCTGGTTACCTTCCGACAATATTTCCTCCCGTATACAAGAGGTGGTCGACAGCTTCTGCTCAACAGCTTTCGAGTAATAAAACTACAAGTGACAGCTGATCGAGGAACGTATATGGTCGTATTTGTGCGCTTAGATGGAATTCAACGTCATAAGCATGCTTGCTTTGCTGTGACAAGCACTTTGCTGCGATGTCGGTGTTCACTTCTTTAACACTATACACATGATCGTTGTCGTACAGTGCGCATCCCTTTTCGAGCGTCGGTGGTCGAAAATGGGCATCGATGTTTTCAATCGCCTTAAAACTGCAATGCAAAACCACTGACATGCCTCAAACAGCACGATAAACTCACGCCATGAACGGTAGAAATGGCTCATTGGCCACCTCGATGCTTCACGGAATCGACACCGTGGCGCTGATGGCTGGGCCGATGGCTGCGCCACCTAACCACTGTCGGTTGCCTATTGAAAAGCCCTTAGTTGTGCAATACAAGGACAGTTTACACGCGGTCACTTTTTCTTTTAGTGCACTCTTAATATGATCATGATGTTTTCAATTACCTTATTGGTACGCTGTGATAGTGAGCAGACTGGTACCAGCAATGGGCAATACTTAAGAAATTAAATTGTGCACCACTGTGCAATTTGTGAACATTTTTGCCAGCTTTTCCTTATGTAAGAGCTTTTGGCGAGAAGCACAGCCAAGCAAAAATTGCTGTTATATAAGGTTACTTCATAATTATACGTTATTCATAATAGTAAATCATAAGTTATTTCAAAGTTTGAGTGCCACAGGAAGTTATAAACACCACTACATTCGAAAAGTGTACCAGGCCCCGTAAGACATTTCGGAATTGAACAGCTGCTACCTGTAATTTTTTCTTAGAAAGGACGCAAGGAAAGTGAAAAAAAAAATTAATGGATAGCAGCGAAACTGAAACATTCCTTTTGAAATAGCGTCGGTGCGTGAGTGTGAATGAGTACATGTGTATTAATGTCATAAAGCTAGATGCAATAATGAAAAAAAAAGGAATATCGTGGAACTAGGTGAATGAATGAAATCACAAGATAATATGCCACATAGGGCAGTCCCAGATATCGAAAAAAAAAAGAGAAAAAGTTGTCAATCAAACTGACCTGATACAGCTTCACGATGTGAGGGTGGCTGAGCATCTTCATGATGCGCACCTCACGGAACACCTTTTCTAGGCTGGCTGCGTCCAATTGCGTCTTGTCAATAATCTTGATGGCGACCTGCAGGCATAAAATACGTAATTAATCCCTACATGTGTAGCACCACCCCTACGTTTTTTTGAGACCAGTGAGGTTCGAGATTACCTGTTTTCTCAGAAATTATAAGATAATAAAATTGAGAAACAGTTGCAGTCAAATCGGCCCTGAGGATGAAACTAATTACGCAGACCACGTAAAGAAAGCGTCGAACGCAAGAACGAGGTCAAATTACCACTAATAGCAAATTCACCATTGCAGAGACAAAAGAAAAAATACGGCCGAGATAAAAAAATAGCACGCTACACTGCGCGTTACCTAATACCTTTTTTTTTTTCACCTCTTTCCCCAGCAGTGATTTTTGTGCACTACTCTAGGGAAACTATGCCGGTTCACTGCTTAAGTGAGTTACTGTACCCTCTGTACTCAATGTTTAATTAACAACACAAGAGCGAGCAGTTGAAAATTTCTGATCAAGTTATAGCCAGCACAGTGCAGGCGCAGAAGCTGGCGATGCTTTTGCCGCGTTCCACACGGACAAATTGTTCCCCTATCGCCCCGAAATCGATCATCAAAGCTACAACGGTACTCCAAAACGTGCCAACGTAGGCTCGGCGACTGAAAATGATGTAATACCAGGCATAATATGAATCGCAGTGCCGCCGAAGGCGGCTCCAGAGACGATCGCGCGGAGCACGCGCGGAAATGTGGCCGATGCTCGCGCACTAATCACAACCATTAGCTAGGGTTTTGTATTGGTATCCGTAGGTGATCGCCAAAAAAAGGTCGCAGACGCAGGAAGGGCTTCCAGGCCCATTAGCGCGGAGGTTTCACAACCACTAAGGCCGGCGCTAACCTCGGTCTTGGTGATGCGGTGCCTGGCCAACTTGACGACGGCGAAGTTCCCCTTGCCTATGGTGCGCTCGATGTCGTAGAATCCCACCCGGATAGGGCCTTTAAGCTTGACTGCCATGCCCATGGCTAGTGGGGGCACGGAGCGCCCCACGAGGGCCCCAGCAGTGCACGCCTGCTGCTTTCCAGCATGCAGCACCGGCCGTACGGGTCCAAGAGCCGACAACCAAACGGCAGCGTCCCGGAAGCGCGTCAAACACCGCCTCTGTGACGCACTTCTCTTACGCACGAACCTTTGGACGCTACATTTGGGCAGAGAACGGTGAATGCGCGGCCATGTTTGTTCAAAGCGTGTTTTCTTGTTTCGGTATCGGATGCCAGGAATTCAGTGATGTACACGTTCCTCTAAAACAGTAACGAAAGCTCGTTTCTTGCCAATCTTGGAACAGATTCCCGTTACAAGTTCCATTAATGCGTAGGTAACCCGTTACAGTTACATTTCGAGAATTGGAACGTGTCGTTACATTAGAGACCAACCCCGGCAATTTTTGAGGTCAATGGATCTCAATGAAATTTACTGGGTACGTTCATTTGCACATTTTTACCATTCATGCCAAATCGCAAGCTTGAGAGTTTTGCGGATTCTTTGCAAAGGAATTTTATAGCCCGCCTCCAAACGCTCACCTGGCTTGCCTGAATGGACCTTTCCAGAAATTGGCGCGCGCCACCTACGGCGGCTCTAAAGCGTTATGGGAAGCCGGAGCGCCAGCACAGTGTCGTCTGCTCGCGGAAGTGATGGCTCACCTTGTTTTCCGCAGCGTGTGGGCGTACGAACGCATGGTTGCGGGAATATCGTGCATAATAACCACGTTTCAATCAGCACTCAGAGAAGACGCACAGCTAGAGCAACACGGAGCCAGCGAACAGTAAGTATAAGAATAGAAGCTTGAGCGACACTTTTGTACCTTTCACTTTCAACCCTTTTTCAACGACACAATGATACTCTTGCTTCGCCGCTTGTTGTGAACGTTTCTGCCAGGGCTATGTACGCATGCATGCACACAACACGCGAACGAGGAGCAAGTGACACGTGCATGTGCATGGGGCAGATGTCGTCCAGAGACCATTCAGCAGTTCGTTTCAAGTGCTGTGCAATCTATAATTCTGGCAGTGTCTATTAGTAACTGCAGTCAAAATATTTGTCACGTCTACCGATTGATGTTATAGAGATAAATCTGGAAAAAAATTCAATCTACGAGGGGCTATCGCAATTTTTATACCTCACCTCACTAGAAGCGCATGTAAAAGATGGCAATGCGCAGAAAGCAACGTCTGTTGAGCTTGTTGGTCTGTGTGCCTGCCCAGCAATCACGCATGTTGATGTTTTGAGGCACAGCTCCTTTGCTAAGGCCATCCGCTTCCTTTTTCAGGCCCCGTTCACCTTTCATAGAATGTCCGCGATAGCAAGGACATCGCTTTCGTGGAAGGCACGTGTAAACACAATACGACCCTGCCTCGAGCACCACAGCACATGCTGGCGCATTGAAGAAAAAGAGAGATAGGGAGCATTCATGTAGGCTCCCTAAAGACAGAGCAACGTCAGCGTCATCTGTAATCTAAACGCAAAGATACACAGAGGCCTCCAAGATTCGCGCACACAATCTCTGGCGCTACAGCGCGCTGGTGGTGGTCTATTTTGACGAATTGGCCGCACAGCGCGCATGTCAGTGCGTGGTTGCTTTGTCTTCCCGACTCTTCGGCAACAGCGCACCCTGCAGGCTAATGGGGCGTGGCCGGAACAACAGAAAAACTTCGTATCACACCGAAATTGCGTATGACTATCGCCTAGGTTATACTGTGATTAAAATTCTGGTGTTATGGATTAGGACCACTTTGGAGAAAGAAGCAGATTTTTGCACAGTGTTTACGCGTTGAGATGGCAGCATAAGGGTATGCGAGCCACCTTATGCTGTTTCTTATTCTCGGGACAACTGACAACAAAGGTACGTCCCCGAATGCGCCACATATCATCAACTCATAGACAAAGTCGATGATGGGCATATCGAAATCGCTCCGCACCTAATCAGCTACTGGGGCTAAATCATAAATGATCCGCCAGACCATGGTGCCCCCCCCCCCCCTTGCTGCGCCACCATGTATCCCGCACGCTGGAAGGACCATTCGAAGGAGGAGTGGTTGCACTGGTACAACAATAGTTGCCGAGTGCAAGCCTAGGTAAAGCAGTGGGGGAATCATGTGCTTCTAGTAATGTTGCATATAATGCATGCACTTCAGTTGGTACTGAAAAAAAAATCGAATAACACGATATTTGATTAGAGATTTCAATAAAAGCCCGTTATATGGGCTTATATGCATTGCGTATAGCAACTTTTGAGACAGCGTATTTTAGTGCTTGTAACTGAAGAAAATCTGGTTCTTTTAGCAGTGCAGGTAGGCTGTGATCGTAATAAATTTCAATTCATTTGTCGATGAAAGTATAACGGTTGATGTGATATGTCTGATTGGATCGAATTTGAATGATAAAGAAAACTTGCTATAACCCTCTCCTTCCCCCTCATTTTCTTTGAATTATGCAGCGCCTTAGCATAAAAATGCGCCACCTAAACTGTCGATAACTAAAAACATATAATTGTTGTGATCGAACGGGTAATGGTGTTGCGTACAGCAAAGACCCAATTTGTTGACTTCCTAGTCCACAATATGTGGCTTTCGTGTTTGATGTGCATTTAAAAGTGATGACCGCAAACGCGCACCTTCTCGCTACACGACACAATGGACGCCAAATCTGAATGTAAATGCATTCGGTGCACTAGTTTGGGACGCGCGTATATTTTTTTTTATTTATCAGATACTGCCGGCTGCCTTTTGGGAGCCACGGCAGGAGTGGGTACATCACATTGCATCGTTTCAGTCGACAGCCGAAATAAAAAAAAGAAAGAAAAAACAGAACAACTGCACATATGTCTGATGATAACAACACATGCAGCCGAATGTGAACTCAAGACGCGAACATAAAATACAAGTCCAACAGCATTTGCAATAATACACTGAGGTATGACACAGGAGCAATAACACATACAGGATCGAGTGATTGAACACCCGAAAGACGCATATAACATTTCAGAACATGAGTGAAACGGCCAACGAACCAAATAAGCATGTGAACCGAAGGACATAGAAGGATAATGAAATGCAAATAATGAACTTGCTTACTGGATTTTGGCAGGACTACATCCACTATAGTACATCATGTGGCAGTAGACCGAGCACTGCAAAAAAATAAAATAAATAACAGCCATGCAAGGGGGAGTTAAGAGATCATTAACAAGTGGAGACTTGCCGAGTTTAAGATCAACAGTCACGCAAGGAAAGAGGCCATAGGATTTCAGTGACGTACGAGAAAGCATACACTTAAGAATTAGGTTTATTCACGCAACAACACTCGGAAGGCATCTTTTAACCATATGGTGTCGTAGCGCAAATTCGACGGGGACGAAGAGGACAAGAAAACACGACACTCGCTACGGATAACGCTTCGAATAATGCTTCGAATAACGCTTCGAATAACGCGTTTTCACACTCGTCGTTTGGCCTATAGATGGCGCTGACTGTCACTCCTACTTCTAAATTCACATATAAACCCAAAAAAGTAGATGGAGCGAAGGCCGCTGTGATAGCTCAGTGGTTAGAGCATCAAACGCGTTATTCGAAGGTCGTAGGTTCGATTCCTGCTCACGGCTGGTTAGTTTTTCATCCACTTTTTTTCTTCTTTCTTCTTATTTACATTCCATTGGTTCTAATAACTTCCCCTGTACATTCCTTGGCATTACTGTCTGTTAGATCTCATATATATATATATATATATATATATATATATATATATATATATATGATATATATATATATATATATATATATATATATATATATATATATATATATAAAGGAAAGAAGTGTATATTTAATTAAGGGCTTGTTTTTCCGTGTTTTACACAATAATAATGAGATCTAACAGACAATAATGCCAAGGAAAGTATAGGGGAAGATGTTTGACCTAATTGTAATGTAAATATGAAGAAAAGTGGGTGAAAAGATAACTTGCCGTGAGCAGGATCCGAACCTGCTACCTTCGAATGACGCGTTCGATGCTCTGCCACTGAGCTACCACGACAGCTATCCCCCCAGCCACTTTATAGGGTTTATATGAGAATTAAACGTGGGACTATAGTCAGCGCCACCAGTAGCCATGGCGGCGAGTGTGGCACACTCTTTTAAAGCCGAGGCTGTTTGGCATCACGTAGCACGTGAACTTGTTACGAGTGGGCAGCTGACCAATAGTTCCTCGTATCCTTAAGGCACTAAGTCTGCCAGTACGAGACCCTCGTTAATGAATTAAGGAAAGAAGTGTATGCCTAAGGGCTCGTTTTTCTGTGTTTTACACAATAATAATGAGATCTAACAGACAATAATGCCAAGGGAAGTATAGGGGAAGATGTTAGACCAAATTGTAATGTAAATATGAAGAAAAGTGGGTGAAAAGATAACTTGGGATCCTGCCCACGGCAAGTGTTATCTTTTTGCAAGTTATCTTCCTTGGCATTATTGTCTGTTAGATCTCACTATATATATATATATATATATATATATATATATATATATATATATATATATATATATATATATATATATATATATATATATATATATATATATATATATATATATATATATATATATATATATATATATATATATATATATACAAACACAAACGCAGCACTCCGTGCGCTTTGGTGATGAACCGAGTTGTCCGACACTCAGGTCTAAGATAAGGAAGAAAATTAATTGTCCACATCTTTTACTTTGAGAAAGTGCACTTGTGACGGCCTTTGTGGCTTCGGAGACCATGTGCCAGATAGCAACAGGCAAATGGCTGTCAGCACTTTGCAGCTGATGGTGGTGGCTCGCTTGCTTGCTGTAGTGCGTGAGACGCCTCAACGGCGATGTATACGTTCGAAGATGCCGTTGACAAATTTGTTCATGATCAGCGTCGCTTTGCTCGGCACGCCGGTATAAGGGTGCACCTGCTTGTAAATGTAGACGAAGCTCCCTTTCATCCTGCGCTTCTTTTATCTTCTTTTTGGTAGCACTCACGGTTTTCTGAGCCGGCCTACTTCATAGCTTTATTACTCGGCTGGCGTATCATCTAGATTGTCGCAGCTACGAAAGACACTTTCAACAAGTGTTGCGCTTGTGCCGAAAAAATTGCAATGTCTGCCTTTTAAAGGAATCGCAGTATCCACGCGTCACGTATTATTCAATGGTAACCCAGTTAAAATGTTTCTCCAAAATCGGGCTGCCTTCTATTGATGGAATACAAAACACTAGCATAAGTTTTAAAACTAAAGTGAATAAGTGCCACACACTTCAGCACATTTATTTTTTGTTAAGCCAACAAATATTAGTATAATCTTTTTAGTTTCATTTTTATAGCCCTGTATATGTATACTATTTAAGCTTGTGCGAATATTCGAGTGATTCGAATATTTGAACAAATAGTAGAGTATTTGATCTAATTCAAATTATTAAAATTTTGAGGTATTTGCAATGAACGAATAAGTGTATACAGTCGAACTCCTTTATAAGAGACACTCATATAAGAGACAAATAGGTATGAGAGGCACCAGTGTGCCTACAGCAAAATATGGGATAAGAAAATGCACACGAGGTATCCTGCTTATAAGATACATCTCATATAAGGGACAAGAATTGCTGCCCAAGGCAAGCTTCTTATAAAGGTGTTCTTAACTGATATTCTGCATGTAACGCCTTGTAACGCTTGTTTCACTGTAGTGTATAAACGCTAAGATGTGAAAGCACTTCTTCAAAGAAAACTCGCTCTGCCGTGAAGCCCTACTTCAAATTTAATGTGGCCCTGCAACACATTTTGAGCATTCCCAGAAAACACTGCCGATTGTTATTCGAGGCTACTGAGAACACGCGGGCCAAATATTACATCGCAGCGCGTGGCCTGCAAGCCGCAATAATTTCTCACTCAGCTAAAAATGGCAGCATATCCACGGGGTGAATGACGGAGAGTGGGGTGAAGCATCCGTCCGTCTATTCGTTCTCGCTTCCGTCCGTCCATGCATCCGTCTGTGTGACCGTCCTTGCGTCCATCCATCCGCCCGTGCGTGCGTGCGTCTGTTCGTGCGTCCGCAAGTCCATCCGTGCGTCAATCCCTGCGTTCGTCCATGCATCCGCTCCTGCGTCCGTCCATTCGTCCATGCATCTGTTTGTGTGTCCGTTCGTCCATCTAGTCAATACTTCAAGTACCACCATCTCGCATCTTTTCATCATATATTCCGCGTATGAAAGCTACGCCATCCAGCGGACATTCCAAGGACTGAACGAGAGGAGGCACACGCACACTTTATTACGGCTTGCGCTTCGTGTCTACTTCCCACCTTTAACCACCTCGAGTTCATGGTATATACTAGTTCACTGTATTCATGCACTGCGGCCCAACGCTCGCTAGACCTTTCTAAAACCAAGGAGGTTACACCCAGCGAGTATAACGTAGCAACCCTTTCTTGTCAGATAGTGCTCAACGTACATGCCAATGGCTGCTAATGGGGAATGAGAGACAGGAGAATTCGATTTTTAGTTAACGCGCACGCTGCGAATTTTTTTATTGTTCAACAACACACAGGAGAAATCTCCCATCGGCAGCACCTTGCAGATCAAAGCGTAAGACATGTTACGCACTACGGCGAGAGAAGAACGGGTGCCGCTTTAAAGAGTTTCGCCCCTAAAATTGCTCTCTCCTCTGAACAATTGATGCCATAAGCTCAAAAATCCCGTAATCACAGCCATTGTATCAGCCATTGGCTGACTAGAGCATGGCGCGGTCGGTCGTTACTAAAGCCGCTGCGGGAGCCCTGGACTTGCCCAAGCATATACGTGCGTGATTGCACTGAAAAGCCACGTATATATTTGAAGGAAAAGATAGAAAAAAGTGCTCAAGGTCACGAGGTCCACGTGACGTATTTTCTTTCCCCGTGCTATCTCTCCCTGCTTAGCTTCTAGTGCTTTCGCCCGGACGAGAAGAGAGCATGCGATAAGTTTTTGCAACTCGGCTCGTGCTGGATGGATTCAAAACCTTTTGCGGCATTGAATTTATGAGGCAATAAGCTCCTTCATTGAATTCATTCTATGGCTACATGGGAAAATGTTACAGGGCCCCTTTAAAGGAACATATTATGCTCAAATCGATTCAAATTTTTAAAGCGTAAAGTTTTTATGCAGGCTTATATGCTTCAAGTATAATAATTTATTTAATTTTGCGTAGTTTACAGGTTATATCACCTGCGTCCTACCTAAAGTCAAATACTGCTACTACTCAAAGTTGTTTCTACTTCCTTTAGAAGAAAACAAAAAAAATGGCGTTTGCATAGAGGCTGTATCTCAGTTAAAAATATTGCGCAGGTTAGTTAGATCATAATAAGCATGCCCATTTTTATGTCATATAATATTCGAATTCGGTTCTAAATTGTTCGACCAAAATCGCTATTCGCTTCGAACATAAAATTCACTATTCGCGCAAGCTGTATACTTTTCTATCAGAATTCACGTTTTTTTTTTTTCGAGTGTCGTGAACAAATCAAATAATTGGGACTAATTTTGTTGTCTAGTATTCGCTTTGGAGCGATCTGATTCCCCTGGAGCAGTCAGCGCGGAGGTAGTGCGGCTGTTTTTTTTGTAACTGTTTTTTTTACAGCGAAAGTTGTTACGAGATCACAACTCGGGTCACACACAGTTGGATGTTGCCCGCCACCGCTGCCGCCATTGTCCGTAACCACATCGCGCGAAATTAGAAAACAAAAAATCCTAGCACCAATGACACAGTGGTGCTTGAACCCGGGTCCGCTGGGTGCCAGCCCAGTATTCTATCACTGATCTACACCGGTGCTTGTGACTTGTTGTCAAACTAGCCTTTTTTTCATGGTATTTAATAAAGTACTTGCGCAATAAAGACAAAATCAAGCGAACAAAAGTACAATCAAATCGCCAAAGTAAGCGCTCAAGCGTTACTCATAGACACTAAATGGCTAACACAGCGTGAGTTCCTCACATGAAGAGTTCTTCACATCGTGTTATACAAACAAAAAAGGGGTGAGGTCAAACAGTTCTCTAAGACGGAGTACCAGTCCGGTCTAAAGTCTATAGTTCGTCGTAAATGTTCTAAAAAACTTTTGTCAAACTTGCCTTAAGTATGCTTGATGTGGGGAAAGCAATTGCGTTAATACGACTTATAAAGCGCTTTACAACAGCGAAAGAACAACCAGTCGTCACACAATGCGATTATATAGCGTAATGAGTGGGCCGTCCAATGCTGCAGCCCATTACAAAAGCTTGTTCTTGTTCCCCCTATTAACTGTGGCGCATACCCATTTCAGCCATAATTTCTCATAGTCGTCAGCCACTGCAGGGACAATTGGCACAAAATATCTAGCAAGTGCTTATAGCGGATACCACTCTCCTCAGAAAAATGACAAAAAAAAGTTCCCTTTTAGAGGGGCCCTGCAACACCTGTCTTAGTTATGATGGAGCATAGTCTCGTTATTCACCATCACGCTTCACGGATCACATGCCGCAATTGTTTTTTTTTACAATCATATACACCAAGTGCTCTTTTCTGTGCTGTATATACTGTCGAGCGCACTAAAAGAGATACACACATGGTGATGATGATGATGAACCTTCAGCTTTGCTGGCACTCGCCCACAAAGGGGGATCGGCCAAGAACCGGGCGGCAGGATCATCAAGTGTGCTAATTCAGGCATTCAGGTAGTCTCGTAGCCGTAAATCTCTTTGTCAGTGCGCATCACGAGCTTCAATCTTTTCTTGTCTTTCTTGTAACGCGTGGCATACATTGATCGCGATTGCACGCGGCGACAGCCACAATAGGCAGCCCACGACGCTTAAATCAAAGCTCGCGACGTTTAAATCGAAGGCGGACCACTAGAATTCGTGGACCTTTTTTTTTTTTACGGAGAGAAGTATTTCCATCTTTCGTGGCTGTTGCACGAGAGTACAAAAGCCGACGTCACAGCCGTGGCAGTGCATTTTTTAGGGGGTCACGCGCACTAACAACAGCCCAGAGAGGACTATATAGCCTTGACGGAAAAGGTGTATATAAATTGTGCGCATATTCGACTTTCATGTTCTCGGTAGCCTCTATACTACTGATCAGAAGTAGCATATCATCATCATCATCATCATCATCATCATCATCATCACCAGCAGCAGCAGCAGCAGCAGCAGCAGCAGCAGCAGCAGCAGCAGCAGCAGCAGCAGCAGCAGCAGCCTGACTACGTCCACTGCAGGACAAAGGCCTCTCCCACGTTCCGCCAGCTAACCCGGTCCTGTGCTTGCTGCTGCCAATGTGTACCTGCAAACTTCTTAATCTCATCTGCCCACCTAACCTTCTGTCTCCCCCTAACCCGCTTCCCTTCTCTGGGAATCCAGTTAGTTACCCTTAATGACCAGCGGTTATCCTGTCTACGCGCTATACATGCCCGGCCCATGTCCATTTCCTCATCTTGATTTCAGCTATGATATCCTTAACTCCCGCTTGTTCCCTGATCCACTCTGCTCTCTTCTTGCCTCTTAAGGTTAAACCTACCTTTTTTTTTTTCATTGCTCGCTGCGTCGTCTTCAATTTAAGATGAACCCTCTTTGTAAGTCTCCAGGTTTCTGCTCCGTAACTAAGTACCGGCAAGATACAGCTGTTATATACCTTCCCTTTGAAAGATAGTGGCAATCTACTTGTCATAATTTGAGAGTGCTTGCCAAATGTGATCCGCCCCATTCTTATTCGTCTAGTTACTTCAATCTCGTGGTTAGGCTCTGCGCTTATTACCTGCCCTATAGGTAGACATAGTCTTTTACAACTTCAAGTGCACTATTACCTATCTCGAAGCGCTGCTCCTTTCCGAGGTTGTTGTACATTACTTTCGATTTCTGCAGATTAATTTTAAGACCTACCTTTTTGCTCTTCTTGTCTAACTCCGTAATCATGAGTTGCGATTCGTCCCCTGAGTTACTCAGCAATGCAATGTCATCGGTGAAGCGCAGGTTTACTATAAGGTACTCTCCCGACGTTACTAGATCAACGTTACTAGAGTGCAGGATCTAGTAACGTTGGTACTCTCCATTAACTCTTATCCCTAACTGTTCCCATTCTAGGCTTCTGAAAACCCCCTGTAAGCACGCGGTAAATAGCATTCAGGGAGGTTGTATCCCCCTGCCTTACACCCTTCTTGATTGGTATTCTGTTGCTCTCTTCATGAAGCACTATGCCAGCAGTTGATCCCCTGTAGATTTCTTTCAGGATGTTTACATATATATAGTTCATCGACGCCCTGCTTCCGCAGTGTCTGCATGACGGCTGATATTTATACTGAGCATATACCAAGCAGCCTATGACCATGATCAAAAACTGTTCCAGGGCCCCTTAAACGCGAAACATTGCTTAAGGTGGTGCTCCCACTCCGCATTGCAGTCATTGTTTGCTGACACACTATAGCCTACTGCACCTACCGCATTGATATGAACTGTATTGCACTCGAAAGCTTATGTTCTCTATACTTTATAATGACGGCTAGTATTGTCGCCTAGTCTCAAGGAGTATTGCACAGCAATGAAAACAGTGTGAGCAAAATCGAGTGTGTACTGGCAGCGCGTCAGAACAGTTCAACCTAACCAAATTAAATTCGCTGAGCCTTTTAATGGAGCGTTGTGCAAGGTTTCTGCGCAGAGATATTGCCAGTAAAGAATGCAATCAGAAAGGGATGCAGGCTCCAATAAAAAATGGGCAAAACAAGGTAAACTTATGAGTGGATCCCTTCTCATCTTTTTGGTGTAGAACAATATTGAATGGATTATCAGGCTTGCAATGTCTCAATGTATCCGCGAAGTTGTTTTGTGTTCTGACTAATAGTTAATTATTTATATACGTAAATTTGAAAATTTGTGGCAACACTTCTTCAGGCGAAGGGACAAAACTATTCAATCTGAAACTCTGAAATCTTAAACATTCAAGCAGAAAGCCTATCGCTGGGTTTTTACGAAGACAAAATTGTCGGAAGTTAAATTAGAATGAGCTATATGAACTGTTGTCCTAAAGATTGTCCTAAAAATGGCAGCTCGCGCACCTCTTTCTTTAGCGACCAGTGCCACATGCCATGAATTTCAAGGTCGCATTGCTCCTCCCTTCGCGAAATAGGGCATCGCCTCGATGCTCAAAAAAGAAAAAAAGGTGTAAGGAAGAAAAGATAGAAATCGAGCTGCTTGTACAAAACAAAAGTACGAAAATGAGAGAATGTCCCACACGCTCAGTCGATGAATGATGATCGAGGCAATGGCATTGTCGCGGGTTCAAATCCCGGCTGCGGCGGCTGCATTTCCGATGGAGGCGGAAATGTTGTATAGGCCCGTGTGCTCAGATTTGGGTGCACGTTAGAGAACCCTAGGTGGTCGAAATCTCCGGAGCCCTCCACTACGGCGTCTCTCATAATCATATGGTGGTTTTGGGACGTTAAACCCCACATATAAATCAATCATCGAGGCAATGACATTAACACAAATAAAAGAAAAAGAACTGAACAATATGGCGAAATCGTGGACGCCCATTATAAGGCTTCATGCGCACGACATGAACTGTGTGGAACAGCTATGTCGTTTCCTTTGTGTCCGTGTTGGCGATACACTACGTATAGGTTACGTCACTCGCGCGGCCTAGCGCTTTATATGTGAACCGAAGTAGAAACTAAGCGATCTCTCGGAGGCTGCGGTGACGAACAGGCGTCCAGATCCAAAGTTTTGTCTCCGGAATTATATATGGCGCATCTCTGTGGTGCATGCGTGCTGTCGTGACGTGCAACTGCTTGCTGTTGCAGAGTGATGTGCATGCAGTCGCGCGAGCGGGCAAGCTTCCTCGGCACGCTCTGCAAATTAATCAGCGTCAGATGTCAGCTGATCAGCGCGTTCAGACAGTCAGATGTCAGCTCATCAGTGTCTTCAGACAACTTCGAGGGCGTATAGAAGGCGAAACGGCGTGAACCGCGTTCTCTTAAACGACGGTATATATACGCGAATTACCAACTATAGCCCACTTTTCCATCCTATTGCAATGTATACGCGAACGTCACATGGCAGGATGCGATCCCTGTTTTATTTTCTATACGTCGATGTATACGTACAGTGTCGTCCACTCATGGTATACGAATTATACACGGCACCGTCATTCCTTGGTATACCACAACCACAGCAAAGTTGCTGATTCCACTGTGCAGAAAGAAATCCAGCGGTATATCCTGTGAGGAAGTATACCATACCAGAGGGAAACCCTCTGTCCCGGAGACAAACAATAACGAAATTCGGGTTCGATTGAGGATCGAACCCGGGTTGTTTGCGATGTAAGACGCTTACCACACAGCCACACACCTGCCTGGAAATAGGGTACAAATGACTTCCTCTGTTTGGAAATGCACTGAAAGTTATAACTCGTATCCTACAAACGCACGCGTCCTGTATACATTCTTCGAAATAAAGCATGTAATATCGCAGTAATAACGGGTGGTAAAAGCGCACATTATCATCAGGTGTCAGACCAGGCGATTATAACGACGTTACGGTTTAAAGCCGGCCACCCACAACGAAAGGCACACACGTTACTATACGCCTATTCCCTTATGGGCCTCGTATTGGGTGAATAACAAGTTCGAAAAGATTTGAAGCGCATATTTCTCCTTGGTTTAAAGCATGGTACAGAATGCAGCCATATGCGAAAGCTTCCCTGACACAAGCCACTTTCAACATTATCGATTGCATTGTAGTAACCCACAACTTAAACTTCTCGAGTAACATCCTACCATAAAAAGTATATATGGGTTAAGCAGACATTAGGAAATTATTTTCACTGCGTTTCCAAGCAGACGCGTGGATGTGTGAGAGCACTTGCCTGCCCCAAATAACCCCCGTTCGATCCTCACTCGGGCCTGGAATGTTTTCATTCTGTGCATCTTGCTCCATTTTTCGGTCATGCTCAAGACGATGATTTTTCTCTCTTTACCAACGACGAAATTTCAGCGATACGAGCTCTTTAACGATATATATCGTGTCAAAACAAAAAAAAATATTGTGGTTATGCCATGCGTGCACGTATGTAAGTAACCTTCCTGTTGATCATGCATGCCTTTAGCTATAAGGTGGCTGGGCATTCTGTGCTCGACAATTTGAAGATTGTTCGCAAGAATGGAGTTGACGTAGGGCGCGTAGCTCCCTGCAAGGTTGCTAAGCTTTCCTCCATGGTTAAAATCACGGGAAAGGAAAAGTGAATTATAAAAAGTGTAACATAAAGAGAGGTTTATTTACAGGTTGTAAAACAAATAAAGCGCATATACAGTTAAATTGGCTCATCAAATAAGACAGTGCACGGGTCAGACGTTTGACACGTGCATTATCCTCCGAACACTATGGACATCGCACATGTATACGTCTAGCGGAACATTTGGCGCCTGCCAACCTGTATGCAGCTTCCATCGAACTGGAACTTCGATGCCGTGGGAAAAAAGAAAAGTGCACTCTCGAGTCCCATTCAACCCATTGTCTGCGGGTGACTTTTGCCCCTTTAGGTCGAATCATTGCGCCCGCTGATTTCCAGTGGACCCCGACGTCTTGAAGACGCATTTGGGGGACAGCCTGTGGTTAGGGGGTCCAGGAACGTGCCCCGGGTGGCCAGGCCTCTGCTTTCTCTTCTTCGGCGGGAGGGAGTCGACTTTTGCGGCCGGTCGCACCGCTGGGCGGTCACCACCGCTGCGGTTCTTACCGCCGCCACCACAAGCAGAGGGCGCTCTTTCCCATGGACGGTCTCCGTGGGCGGGCGTCCCCTGTTGAGCGAGCACCCAGGGCTCCAGCGGGTGCCAAAGGTGTCACAATAGCGCGGGCGCCGAAAAGGCAGATGTTACCTGTGAGGTCTCTGTGAGGCATCCCTTATTCCCCATTGTGGGAGCTTCTTCCTATTCACCGTCGGACCGCTCCAGTCCGAACTGAGGGAGACACGACGAGCGCGGAATTTATCGCGGGCCGACACAAACGCACGAACACCCAGGTGGTCCAATCGCGCGCGTGTGATGTTCTGCGCTGCGCTAAAAGCGTTCAGCACCGATGGAAGCTTCGAACCGCAGCAAGTCACGTCGATGTGAGAGAATTACTTCGGCATCACTGTAACAGTTCGCGCCTATGCGTGTGTGCTGCTAAATACTCTTTGTTCGCGGGAGGCACCTTCAAACGATTGATTTTACCCCGAACTTTTAACGGTTGGGAATGAGCTCTGCACTCGCCGAGATGCAACAGAAACTTACATTCCCGCAATGCAAAACGCATCGACATGCATTGCGCATTGTATACGCACTGCTGAACTGAACAGGCCCTGTAGCTTCCGCAACACTGCACCATTTTCGAAGTGACAAAACAACTAGGGGGCGCTTCCGCGACAGCGCCGCCCTTTGAATTTTCCGACATCTATACCCCGCGGGGTTTGTGGACCAAAGCCACGCTCGATGATTCGCCCTGGCCTCGCAGCAGGGGTTGCGTTAATGGCGTTAAGTACGGCTGCCAAACTGAGGCGAAGGGAGATGCCTCTCTCATACAAGCGCCGCTGCTTATACAGCGCGTTCTCAAATGTTCGTGTCGCGCTGCCGCTCCTCCACAGAGCATGCACCATCTGTCGCCCCGCCAGGCATGCACCGTCTTTTGGCGGTTTTCAATGGTGGCCCCTCGTTTTCCCCAACTCAGAGGCGCACAAGAGACGTGACAATTAGGCCGTGTGTCATGTCGGGGACAGTGGCAGGCCAATGTGATGCATCGGCGATAATCGCCTATATATAGACGTATATATACCATGAGACGGTGGCATACTGTGTGCATGCAACGTAACCGAAATGTTATGCGGGCGCTTATATCTATCACGTGCTATTCCTCTTCTATACAATATTTTTATTACTATAGCGGCATCAGACGAAGCAGCGTCAGGCTATATATCTCTTACGGGGATGCGATGACGTATAGTTTAAAAGGGAACAGGACGTCTACACACACCAACAACGGTCTTGCGCTGAGGCAACATTTCTAAATAAGTTGCTTATCGACTTGCAGTGGCAAGTATATGACGTGTTGTACGGGGGAAGCAGGAGGACAAACAACATAAAACTCTCACCTTGGCGCTGTATTCGCAGCAACATGAATGTGTACAAGCCTAAGCCAACAACATCCAACACGACAAAATGTGCATAGGCGTATATAGCGCAGCCCACTCTTTCTCCCCAGCCATTGGTGGAGTCCAAAAGACAACATGCTTTGCAATGGATGAAAGAGTGAAAACGATGTTACGAAATGCTCCTCACAATGACGCGGCTTTTACCTTCATTTACAGTGGTAATTATTATAAATTAGCATTTATGCAACATCAGGTGCCTTCTGCAGTCATTATCCTCAAAATCCTGTGTGGAAATTACCCTTCATCTTGAAGAAACCTCCGACAGAGTAGCAGTATGTGGTATAATTTACATTCCCCTCTTGGTTAAAGAGGGGGGCGGGCTACTTGCCCCCCACTATTATGCATACGCCTATGCATATGTGCATATATATCATGTGATTGAGATTTATTTATTTATTTATTTATTTATTTATTTATTTAGAAAACTTTCTATTTACACAACTTTCGACACTTCACGTTCTCGGACTCCTGATTCAATAGGACGGGGCCGGGAAGCGGAGTTCAAAAAGGTTAAAAAAAAACAGTGCAACATCAAGTCACCTGATCAAAACATTAACGAGCAGAGATGAGTATCAAAGCAGAACACTGCACGAAAATGATGCAATCGCTAGTCACACACGTGGACACAAAGAGCAGTCAACGGATCAAAATAAACAATCTCAGCATAAAAACTCGCGAGATAGCCATGGGCCTGTCACTTTCCATATCCATGGAAAAAATATGCTCAAAATGTGAGCGCCCAACACATGGGAAGAACTCCTGGTAGCGTACGTGGTTGGACCTCGGGGCAGAAGCACAAGGAGCCTATATAGTCAAAATTTCTTTCCCCCCCCCTCCCTCCCCCGGTGCATACCACTATATCGATGTACACAGCGCATGCCCTGGCGATGCAATTAAGTACATATATGCTCCACAAGTGACGGAATGTTAATTTTTGCGGTATGTATATAGCAATCCACGAACAGCTGCAGAGGTATTGAAAATTTTATGAGAACATATTTTGGTGGTCTAAACGAGAGAAATACATATACCGTAAAGAGAGATGAACTTTATGAAAAGGCAGAGAATTTAGCCGGCATATGTAGATCTTTGACTTTCTGTATACTCTGCGCGGAGAAGGGGATTGGGGACTGAAAGACAGGAGAGAGAAAAATAATAATAAATGCCAAAACGGAAAGGAAAAAAATTTAAGTATACAAAAAGTTTTTTAGTCTCTTGGGCGGGCACGTGTGCTGACAGAGTGACTTATTACGAGTTTGCAAGGTGCCACTGCACTTTGTCGAGCTGACCGATATTGTCTAAATATGTGAATAAAAGTTTCATCGCATGTCTCAGTTGCGTGAAGCATGCAGGAAAAAGGGCACTATAGACACAGTTTGTTGATAAAGTACTTCGAGTTAGCACATATATGCAATGTTCATATAGAGCTCATCGGCATACACGCTCGGCACTCAGACAAAATATGTTCTGTATACGTATACAGTTTCGATGTAGCCGCAGTTATTGCAGTATTGGGATGCGTCCAGCAAAGAGGTCCTCTTTGAGCGAAGAAACGAGGTATAATTTCATTATCGACAGCTGATCGGCCTTGGCGGAACCCGTTAATTTCTCGGGAAAATTTTGTCGTGGCTTTCTAGGAACCACGTCAGTATAGTTTGTGAACTATCCGCTCCATATAAGCTTGCCAACGCAACTCAGCAGGTCGACGGGCCAGACAAAGGCGTATATAGATTATTGCCTGCTTATACCCGCAGCTTTCAAAATGGGCACTATATTTTAGCAAGCTTTCATTCCGCAAGAACTTCGCTAGACAGCGATGAAGAATTATAATATTTTAGAGTCATATATGCGGGAGGCGTGGCGTTACTTTGCAATGGCTTCATGGCTTATTTCGTCGTGGCCGAGTGATGTGTGACTGTTTGATTCACTGATGTCAGTGTTCAGTTCTTCAATTGTGAAAGCCAAGCCCAATGCTGGCGCTGCCTCTAGTGAGTTGTGAGATTGATTACGTGCGGAAGGGTTTCAAGGCACTGAAGTAGATGATAATAGTCCTTCTGACTGCTCTTTGAGGGATTCGCATTCGTGAGGGGAAAGTGCGGCAAAATGGGGAAGCTGCTGGAGGAGTCAATTGTAACCGGTCTTAACGCAGTTGAATGTTTAAAACAAGACGTCACAAAATCAGGCAGTCACACAAAAGCGAACTGTACATATTACTAATAACATCGTTACATCATCAGCTGTGGCTCTGGTCGTTCAACATCGGTTGAGGTGCACGGTGGTGCACGTGAATCGCCTTCGCTGTATACATGCACATTCAGAGGCTCATGGAATCGGGGCGGAATTTTTGTGAATTCTATATAAGAGCATAACTGTGTGAGGCTATACACAGGCTGCGTCTGCGTGCGTGCGGAAACCACCGTGTGTCACACAAAGCCCACTCATCACCACTGGTCCACTCATCACCACTCATCACCACTCATCACAGCCCACTCATCACCACTGGTCCACCAAAAATGAAGAAGGAAATTAACACACGGGCGGAAAACGCGAATGAACTTAGGCTCACGAAACGACAACCGCATGCTTCAGGAAAAAAAAAAAGGCGCACTTACGCTACTGAAACGGAAAACTTTCAAAGAGCATGCGATACATTGAAGATACTTTCTGGACAGACATTTCGGGTGTAGATGCAGGTTGCGTTATTTTTATTGTTAGCGTTGAACGTCCAAGAACTGCGATATCATTATGAGAGGCGCCGTATGTGGAGAGCTCCGGAATTTCGACCACATGGGGTTCTTTAACGTGCAACTATATACACGGTTCCCTAGCATTTTCCTCTTCTTCGCAAACGCCGACGCCGCGACTTGCGGGACTGCAGATCGCGTAATCGGCTCCGAAATTCGTGCAAACTCTGAAGAGACAATTAAACGTCTTCGGTTGCTGTGGATGCCATCGTTCGATGACTCCCAGCGGGTTTCTGACTACACCTTAGGCAGATTACTTAAAAGGCTTTAATGCAAATATATAGAAAACTCATTCCTGACCTGCTTGGGCAAAGCCGAACGGGTCTCGAGGCATCGTGCAGCGCGTGCATGAATGCCGCAACATGCTTCTTCGCCGGGAGTTGCAACAAAGTCTGTGTCCTGTGCGAAAGTTTCGCTGGCATTTCACATACTCGGGGTGTAATGGCTTCCTTACGTTTTTGTTATCGAAAGATAAAAGTACGTTGCACCTACAAACTCGCAAGTTTCTTTCTTCTATAGGTTATTGTGGTTTTCAACATCTTATGGACCTATCAAAGCATCTGCTTAACTTCTTTGAAGATATCAAGTTGTTCACAATTTATTTTTTTCTGAGCACGATAAATTGTAGTCACTACCACTCCGTAAAAAGAAATACTCGCATGGTACCTCACTCATTCGTCAGCGATGACTCAGTTGCGCAAGCCACTTTCATTTTCTAGCGCTCGATGTATTCATCTTCCCCCGTGCACCGTCGTGTGCAATCTTTCTGCTCCTATATATACGCCTTTGTATACTGCCTCCAAGATCAAAGGCATTGCTCCGCACTCGCTTTTGCATTGCCTTGGTGATCAGTCCACCACCTTTGTCAAAGCGATGACGTCATGCGATGACGTCACTCACTCGCTTTTGCATTGCCTTCGTGATCAGCCCACTACAAAGCGGCAATGTCGTGTGATGACGGCACATCACTTTCTTTTGCATTGCCTTCGTGATCAGCCCACCACTTTTGTCAAAGCGACGATGTCGTGTGTGACGTCATAGTGACGCCAAAATTTTGGCTGCGGCCCACGTCATACAAACGGAGCTTTGTATAAGGATAATTTTGGCTGCGACGTCATAATGACGTCGTATACGGTGAAGTCGTCACGCGATGACGATTTTTTTTTCCCTCGCGTTGACACGACTCCGAGGAACAACGGTCAGCGACATCAGTCAATTTTCGCGTTTTGCGAAGCAGATGAGTGTTTTCATTATCAAAAATAAAACAAAAGCGTCGGGTAGGCATACTATACCACAACACATAAGACAAACCTGACGTATGTTATGAATATGTTCTCTGCCTCAGTAATGTTCATAAAAGAGCATCAAATCGCGTTTAACGTAGCTTAACGTTTAAGCAAGACAATTTACGAAACTTAGACGAACACGATTTATCATAAAATGACTGTCTTTTGCTTGTTCCACGTGGCGTCTTCGCTGCGATACAAGACGCTTTGCAGTGAAGACTACAATGTAAACTACGGGAAAAGGTGCATGGACGCGGCTTAGCTGCGATGCAAGACGCGTTGCAGTGAAGACTACAATGTTAACTATAAGGTGCATGGACGCGGCTTAGCTGCGCTCTTTGAGGGGATTCTCCTTTAATCCCCTCACCCCTTCCCCCAGTGCAGGGTAGCAAACCGAACGTGCGTCTGGTTGACCTCCCTGCCTTTCATTTCTTCCCTTCCTCCTCCTCCTTCTTGGTGGTACTTCTGACTGTCATCTTCGAGTTCAAATCGTGCTCGAAAACTCACACCTTGACTTTTGTTCTTTGCATCGTTCGTAATTTTTTTTTCGCTCACCGACAACTCTGACACGGAACTTCTGGAACGTGATTCCCTTTTCCCCTTATTTTTCAACGCCAACGGCTTATAATGCTCTCGTTCACTCACGCAATCATGCAGACCTTAAATTGCACGGGAAAACACTCCATGCACCAACACTTGAAGCGGTGTCCGGCTCCTCCTTGTCTGGAGATCAGCAACACATGTACATATGCACATCCCGCAAACTCATACATACTGTCACGACGTCAAAGCAGAGGTCTTGCCGCAGAGATTGGGACAGCAGAAGCAGGTCGGTCTTGTCTTGTCTTGTCGCCTAGGAGATCTTGGCTCATACCCACATGGTCGTTGTTGTTGTTGTTGTTGTTTCCCTGTGCAAATGGCTCATACCCAAAGAAGGTGATTGGCCGATTATAAGGTGAATTTGCCCTAAACTTTCAGCATTGCGTCATTCCTACAAATGTTTTGTAACTTAATTTTGATTTGAAATACCGATGTCAAGTTTGCAGAAAAAAAAGAAGAAAAATAGTGAGAGAGTAATTTAGCAAGAAAATCGTTTGATGGTCGGTCTCTTTAATCGAACGCGCAAGCGAGTTCTTCTTCTTCGTCCATTTCGTATAGTCCTTCGTGGCACATGCACAACTGTCATCGTCTTTCTTGGGCAAGCACGTGACATTTGCCTCCCTCCAAAAGAAGCATCGTCCCGATGCGCAACTTAGGTGCTCTACCAGGCGTATGAAGTGGTTCCGCCAACACGGTAACCGGGAGCTATATAATTAACTCGATAAATACGGTTTCTTACGGACGACGCGCACAACTTCGGGTAAATGCTTTTGGCGCTTATAGAACTACAGTGAGTGTCGGGAACAACTTCGTAGTTCACGTCGTTCAAGCGTCCCATGACGCTGTATGGGCCAAAGTACCGTCTTAGCAGTTTTTCAGACAGTCCACGTCGACGTATCGGAATCCAGACCCAGACCTTGTCGCCTGGTGCGTAGCTAATAAACTTGTGTCAGAGGTCGTACCATTGAGCATCTTGATGCTGTTGATGGCAGATGCGCACGCGCGCAAGCTGTCTGGCTTCCTCGGCGCGCTCAGTAAATTCTTCGCTGTCTACATGGACATCGACACACGCAGAACCCACGCAGGCTACCTTTTGAAATTATCTGCATGTAATAAAACTAACAAGCGAATTAATACAGTTGTCTAGTTTTATTAGATTTCCCTAGATGATTACACAGTATGTTGTAGGAGATGTTACAAAATAATAAAAATGGGTCGCGAAGGGGCACGTAGGGCCGGTATTATAAATATGACTCATAACAGATAGGTTAATCGAGTGCACACAGCTCATGCATTTCATACGTGCACTGTATACCATATATATAAATACATCAACTATATCCCGACATGCATGTTTGTCTATAGTGGTTATGTGCTCGGCTGCTGAACAGCAGGTCACGAGATCGAATCCCGGCCGCGGCGACTGCATTTTCGGTGGAGGCGAAAATGCTTGAGGTGGCCGAGTATACCTAAATGTATATACATTGGTGCACTTAAAAAAACCCACGTGTACTAGAAATTTTCAGAGCCCTCTATTACAGCGTCTTTCATAATCGTGTTGGGGTTGTGGACCCCTTAAATTATTATTATTATTATTATTATTATTATTATTATTATTATTATTATTATTATTATTATTATTATTATTATTATTATTATTATTATTATTATTATTATTATTATTATTATTATTATTATTTACTAGAACATAGTCACTTCAAATACCATTTGAACTTTACATAATCGACCCCGTCCATGCGCTTTGATCGTACTCGAGCACCACAGCAGAAGACTTATAGGCGACCATATATTGCAGTCACCCCAGTTGCTGCAATGTAATTATTTTCTCAAGCTGGAAGAAGTTCATGATGACACAATTCAATCTTATTATTTATTTATTTGTTTGTTTATTTGTTTATTTGTTTATTTATTTATTTATTGCTGATGATATCATTATCAAGACCCTGAAAGAACAATAAGAAGATATCTCGGCGCGAACACGATTCACGGCCTATCCCTGGGTTGCGGCAAGATGTTGAGGAACCAACAAACCACAAATTCAATATCGTACACATGGAGTGTTGCGCCAAGCGACGACGACAGAATAAAGCACACAACAGCTCCGCCCCCCTATAAGTGCTCCGCACTTAATATCCATGGTTTCTTGAGTCGAGATTCAAATAGCGGGAATTCCGAAATGCGGCACTTCTTTGCAGCTAGCATACGTGCTCCACAACTGACGTGTATATAAACGGTTCCCGCAGCCATGCATGAACATGAGCCCAAGCACGGCTGCATGTTAGCCCATTAAGACATGATCATGCATGAGGTCGCCATGCTCAGATGCAGCCATATAAGCGTGGCTGAATGTGAGCCCGTGCATATATACATGCAGCCGTGCATGGGATCAGATGCATATCCAAGCAGCTCCCAGAGTGCCTGTTGTATGAAAGTGAAGTTATAAGTAAATCATGTTACGTCGACAATACGTTGTACACCCCTTTTTTTTTTTCAAAACAGTTCGCTCCATTTTCGTTTTCCTAATCAATCTTATAGAACAGTACGTGTTATCGTTCCCGCTTAAGAAGAAAAAAAAGGACTTTAGAATGAATGGGTCAATAAACATTCGCCTATAAACCTTAAATGTTTTTCATGTATACTTCTTTTTGCCCTCTGAGTATCGCATGCACAAATAACAAGTGCAAGTTTCTGTTGCTTTTTTTTATTTCCACATCATGCATGAGTGAAACATCTTCCGTTTTTTGTTTTTGTTTTTTTGTGCAACGTTTGAGCCTAGCAAACAGCCTATAGAAACAGCATGGATAGCCCGCAGTTTGATCAGTTTGTCTCGAAAAAACACTTGCCATTTCGTGGTTTCAAAAAAAAAAATCACTATTTGGGAGGCTGACATTATATATGGGAGGGAAAAAATCCTGAAATTTTAGCTTAGTGAATCCTTCTATACTAAAGAAAAAAGAAAATTAGGGAGATTGGCGAAGTTTTTTTTTTTTACCAAGAAAAAAAAACTGTGACATATATGGGCGAGTTCGCCTTCTCTATACGCATATATACCTGTTTTGAATTTTGAAATATCGCTTCTGAACGGCAGTTGCATTTTGTTAACATTGCCCCTCTTCTACTTCCCCCCATTCAAAATAAACTTATTTTGTGTATATAAAGAATGGTTGCCGTTCTCGCTTGTTTGTGTCTGACTATTCTGAGCTTGTTCATGTAACCAAACAGTCGCAATGAATCTAAGCCACCTATTGCACGCTCATCTAACCACATGGGACATAAATTCGTTTGAAAATGCGATAACTAGGCACATGTATACCCCAGATAGCGCGCCTTGTACCCCCTTTCCATTCCTTTCATGGAAGTTGGAAGCCTATGGAAGTTGGATTGATGCGTATAACTTATGCACAAACAGATGGCGAAGACCTGCGGCATACGTATGTCAATCTACGTATGGGATGAAACATGTGGGCCTTTTATGCTCAGGGAAGCACGAACAGGCAGGCAGAACTGGCGCACATCTTCCACTGGAAACGCTTGTTTCGAATGCATCACGTTATATAGGAACATTTGCCGAGAAACAAAGGGGTGGGGAAAGAGTGGTCACGTTCTCGCCGAAACGAGAAAATAAACACCTCTGGTTCTCCGCAAACCAGTGCCGCGTTAGGGTCTGAACATGACGGACGAGCTGTGGTTATGGCAAGATTTCTGCTCCGCACAGAAGGGTGGGTGTGCACATCGCCAAGAGGGGACAACGCCAAGAGGGGCCCCCTTTATTCACGGGTGACGCAACGAGGTGGCGTTGTGCTCTCGGAGCAACGCTTGTGCGGCTCTGAAATGAAAGCAGCCGCTTCTTCGCGCATTGCCTCGTGGCGCCAAAGTGAGCGAGGAATGTCGAGCCTGTGTCAACGGCGTGATCAATCCGCAAGGTCTCTATTATTATCTCCGCCAGGGTCCCGACGATCGGAGCGTGTTGCACTGGGACGCCTCGAGGGGGGAACCGCGAATCACGGAGCGACGGAAAGGGCGCCTCTCTCGCCGCCATACCCACCCGCAAGTGGGCGGAGCCACCCACCCGAGGGGGCGAGGCTTCCGGTGCGGTGGGCGGGTTCATTAGTATTGTGGTTCTGCCGCGGGAAAAAAAAATCAAGATAGCGCCTTCGGAGCAGCAGCGATGGCGTGCTTGGGAAACAATTTGCGCAGAGAAAAGGAGAGGTGGAGAGAGGGCGCGCTAGAACAGGTAAGCCAGAGGGAAAAAAAAAGGAAAAAGAGAGAGAGAAACAGACGTGTGTTTGGAGGGCGGGGCATCGAGTGGTGGGCGTGACCGAGGGCGGTCGCGGCATGCGTAGCCGGCTTGCCGGGCACAGTGGCGGCCGAGCGCGGCTGCTGTACGTGCAGCGGCGTGTCTGGATGCGCGCGCCCATGGCGCTGGACTTGGAGAAGCAGCGGGCGCCGAGCCCCGGCCGCCCGGGCTCGCCGGCTTCCTCCGAGCGAAGGCTAAAGGTGACTGCGGACGGGGCGCCCCAGCAGCAACCGGCCGCCCAGCCGGCACCGGCATCAACGCCGCCTCTCAAGTTCTCCATCGAGCGGATCCTGTCGTCCGAGTTTGGGCCGACCGGCGGCCGCACTGTTACAACCACCGCCGCCGTTGCCAAGGGATCGCCGCAACCTCGCAAGGAAGACCGCACCATCAGTGAGCGTGCCACGACACCTCCGCAGCCGAACCAACAGGGTCTGCTGTGGCCCGCATGGGTCTACTGCACGCGATACTCGGACCGACCGTCTTCAGGTGAGCGGACGTTCTGAACTTTGCGGGGACGGGATACGCGTGAAGGCGCCGTTTTCCGGCAAAGTGCTGGACGCACATGGCGGAGAACACACGATTGTCAGCTTCTCGTCAGCTATTAAATTAGCTACAAGTCGTCTTCAGCAGACGGAGGTTACGTCTTCTTCGCCTGTGAGGAAGTGAAACTCGCCTGCACACCGTTTGCAGAGTGCGATATGATTTGGAAGACGCAGTAGTACATAATTCAGGTATGCGGTATCCATGGCAAATAGTGCAGGAGTGCACATTTCCATGGACGTGAGAGGACGAGACAGTGACATGTCCCATTTGTTCTAATTCGGAAGGTGTGACGCGGAATTGGAAGGTGCTATATATGTAATGAACACAGCTTACTGACCTCCACCTCCTCTGTAAACTGCGGGAAGTTCAAACCACTTAAACGATTACAAGCTTGGTGAGCGCCATGGCCTATATGGTCTGTGGCACATGTTTACATACGCGGGACCTGAACATGGGTGCTTGCTATTTGAACGAAACCAAAACAGTGGTGAAAATTTTTTCAGAATGTCAAATCGTAATAACATAGACAACGAAATTTCTCAAGTGTACTCTATGTTAAGTATAGCTTCACAACTAACAGGTCCATATATGAGGGCGGTTTTTCTTGCAGCTTGTGCATCAGAATTCCGTGAACCTGAACACAACCCGTAACAGACGTGCATTATACGCATTTGTTCTCTGTTGGATGCACTATAATATTTCGGCTATTTCTCAACAGAAGGCGTCGAAAGAGCAAAATCAATATATGGAATTATAAGCATCACAGAACACCAATATCAACGGTGAATCCATACACCGTCCACGCTTGCAGCTGTTGAAGTTCGAAACCTTGTATAACCTCTCAGGATGCCCAAGTCGACGTATCTAAAGCGTCTTATATATCGCAAACCAGTTTTGTCACACTGACGACATTCTCCGGATAAATAACCTGATGCCTTGATGCGTGCGTAACAACAGCAGAGAGCTTTCAAAGGCATTCGCTTATATATATATATATATATATATATATAGCTTGCACCACTCCGCAAGGGTATACACGCTATACCATGCAAGGACTGTTATGACCCTCAAGTGAGGGTTGACAGTATTATTAAATAAAAAAAATAAAGGCACACTTTTCGTGCGGACGAAAATGTTCCGTCGTCGGCGAAAATCCGACTAGACAGAAATTCCTGCCTTCCACGGAGCTTCGCGATAAAAACGTGCACGGCACCGACCACAACTGCTGGGAAAGAGTCTGGTCGGGACCACTCTCGCTAGCAATTTCCCTGAGCGGGCTTATCTTATCGCACGTACATGCAAGTCAGCCAGTTTGCCGCGGTAATCAGGCTTAAACGTGCTCCCGAGAAGATTGAGCTTGCATGGTCTGACCCAGCCACTGCAGGAAAGTATACTCTTCGCGGAACAAACCATCAACACGTGTCTCTAAAGCGTTGTGAATCGGACAGTGCGTCGTAAACTACCGCGATACACTGCAGCATACAGAAAAGAGAACAAACGACAGCGCTGACTTGAAATAATTTATTAGAATAATTTTCTTACACATCTATAGAAACAGGGTCAGCGACTTCATTGCCAAAAAGCACATGCAGGCTATACCACCACCTTGGAAGAATTGATCACGACAAGAATTGTGACTATTTATTGGATAACATTATAGACGCCGAAGAAACACATTGATCCCCTATATAACCTCCGATTCACTCCAGCTTCTCACGTAAGTTTGTCCTTATATGTGCTTACTATATATGTCCGCTATATGGAAGATTGGCTTACACAACCTTGACATTATGTAGGTACGCGTCCTGGTCCTTCAAGTGGGCTGTTCGTTTCATAATGCTACACCAACAAGCCGAAATTTTCAATATTGTAATTTACACATCGTGTCTGCGCCGATCTATTTGGTGTGTGCAAGCGCTTAGCACACCGCACATCAAGACAACACCTTCGACGAAGTGGATAAGTGGATGGTGCACTGCAAGTTCAGCTGTACTGATGTGTAAACGGTATAGTCAATTGTTTCAGTTTGTCACAATGAGGATTGTGCAATCATGAGGACCGCGAGAGTCAAATAAGGCTTTTCTTGACATCGAGTTGAGAAGACCACGTAAAATAGCAAATAAATAACGCCGTCTTGACTCACTGCACTCAATATCCACAATTTAAATTTTACAAACAACGCTTGCACCCTCTTGGCGAATTTCGTTTCAGATTGAGCACTGATCGATATCCTCATATAATTTTTTTTCGTTGTGTATAGAGCATATCACAAATCGCATGTGCGTTATAAGTGTACGACATCGCATTCCTGCAAGAAAATGCATCGCAAGCGCATGCGTATAGAGATTTTTCAAGAAAGCAAACGCAACCGACACAGCTGCAGCTGTTATTGTTTGGGGGAAAGATAGCTCGAATACAAAAGCACAACTTTTTCTATATATTTATTTATTTTTCAATGTATGGTGACGCACATTCGGACGCATATATAGCTCAAGACAACGTACTGTCGAAACGACAGCGGCCATAACATCACCTAAAAATTAAGGAAGATAAAAAATTATGCGAGGTATATAAGCAATATTAAGCGATTTATGACTTATGATGCTGCTTGTGATGCACGATTTATGACAGATGCTGCTCAGCGGCAACTGCATGGTTGCAATTTAGCCATGTTATTTAGGTACACAAAAGAGCTTGCAAGTACGCATTTGTGCTCAAATTTATGGAAGTTGGCAGTTAGATGATGCTATCAATTGATCCGGTGGTGATAGTTGATCTGATTGAAACTTGTTCCGTACACATGTACGATGTCACAGACGTATACGGCCAAGGGCTGGCACACAGGGCACGTTCAGCTGCCGAAATTTATCTCTGCAGTGCAGATATGTTGAAACAAACGAGGAAAAAATTCGTCAGCAAACATTCCCATGCATGTCATGGCACGACTGAGCGTCTACATAAATATATATCTGCTAGTTGTTTTTGCACTTGAACGATCAGCTGACAACCGCGCTTCTTGTTAGATGGCACATATGTACTGTGTATTATATGGCATATATAGCCTATATATGTATCGCTAACATGGCGCAGAGCTATATAGGGATAAGTTGGCAGATGTATGGGGTATCGAATATTTCGTCATACGTTAATGCGACATTACTAACTGCAAAAAAGAGTGAAATAATATAAGAAAAACTATAAACATACGACGTCACTAACGTGTAGTATACAAGCAAACATAAAGGAGATCAGCAATACCCCTAACGAATAATAACAAACAGGGCACGTATGCGTAATCGAAGTTCGTTTATATATATATAATACATGCACTACGATTTTATTGAAAAAACTCGTTACATTCCTCTGATAACTTATATATATATATATATATATATATATATATATATATATATATATATATATATAAGTCACCAGAAGAAGCGAACGAGCAAACGAAAAACGATGCTTTATTGACAACGTTACGGCCGGGGACCGGCCTTCGTCAGGGCACATATATATATATATATATATATATATATATATATATATATATATATATATATATATATATATATATATATATCCATGTTCGCGCTGTGTTGCAGCAGTCGTTCTCAACATGTATATTCAGAACGTACATAATGGTGCAAGGAGCAAGCTGCAGCGATACAAGGCGTGCACGCACTCATTCGTGCTTCACTCCAATTAATGGCCGTGAGAGTGCAAGTATATATACGACAAATTCAGCCGCGGCCATCATTGATACAATAACGTGTAGACATGTGTGTAGAGATTTGCTGCCCATCGTTATATCCCCGGCACAACTCATTTATCCTCCGCGACAAGCGCTATATAGCTATAAAGCGATGCTCAAACAGTATACATTTAATGAGGCAGCGTGTGTGTGTGTGTGTGTGTGCGTGTGTGTGTGCGTGTGTGTGCGTCCGTGCGTCCGTACGTGCGTAATCATAGCCGATGTGACGATGGTATACGTGCGTGTGTGAACGCGTTGATTGTATACACTGCATGCAGCGCTCGCCTTCATGTGTGTACACAAAGCGGCCTCTCTGATTTGCACACACTCGAAAAGAGTTTTTCCCGCGCGCCTTAAATCCATCTGCATGCCGGAGCTGACGTGCACAGCTATAGCTAGGCGACGGGGAAACGCAAACAGACTCGTCCTCCGGCGCGTATTTGACGACTGCCGTGTGAGTTAACACACACGGCCGAGCACCGGTTATGAATCGATTGAGTGGATTCGCCTACAGCAAACAGTGGCGCGGAGCGTTGCGTGCCAGCTTCTAAAGGGGCTGTAATTTCCCCCTTTTGCTTGCTTTTTATGGGCGCCTATAGAGAATGCACGTATAGAAACAAAGCGAGGCCGTTTTCTTATATAGCGAACAGACGTCGTGCATGCGTTCGACAGTTGTGTGCATCTGCTGCGCTCTTCGCGCGACAACAAATGAGCGAGCACGCGCATCAATATATGTATTTATATGAACACAACTGCAGTTATTATCGCTCATCAGTGATCGTAACGCGTAATTAAACGCTCTTCGCGGTGGCCCATTGTTTGCAGAGCTTGTTCTTTTGTTGCAGGAAGGATCGTGCACGCCAGAAATGCCGCGCTCGCATGCACGTAATTACAGTTGAAAAAAAAAGAAGTCTTATTACGATTTCTTTATTTAATTATCACATGTTGTGTTACATGCGTGTCGAAGTTATTTATTTCACTACTGGTAAATGGCCGCAAACGCTGCCCCTGCATATATATGTTGTGCGGGTTGGAATCAGAATAAAAAATAAAAAGCTGCTACAACATCATATGGTTATATATATATATATATATATATATATATATATATATATATATATATATATATATATATATATATATATATATATATATATATATATATATATATATATATATATATATATATATTGTTTACAGACAACGTCTATATATATATATATATATATATATATATATATATATATATATATATATATATATATATATATATATATATATATATATATATATATATATATATATAGACGTTGTCTGTAAACAATTCATCGCCAACGGACAAGTGGCTTGCCATTGTAATTGCATTGTCGAAGTCAGAAAGAGGACACTTTCAAGCATATGCATGCGCCTTATTTGACAACCAACTATGATACTGATGATCGTATAGAATTTAGCACTTATTCTCATATGCACATATCAATACGAAGCTGAAATAAGCATTTTGTCGTACTTACAAAGAAGTTGGTGTTGACCCGATCGACGAAAGTGTGGGAAACATTCAGATTCACTTGAAGTTTAGTGCAGCATCCAGCACCGAGTCGATATTGAACTTTTATCTCTCGCAAGCTTTAAAAAAATAACTGCCATTTCTAGATACGTATTGCGTGCTTAAACACCTGTTTTAAGACTGACGAGGAATAATAACATGTCTAGAAGTACATAAAGCAGTAAATACATTTACGGCAGTAATAACATTTACCTATATAGCTCAAACGAATTGAGTATAAGTACAAGAGAGTTGCAATTAATATTAGAAAGAAAGGATGTCTTCCTGTAAATAAAGTTATAAATTGTGAAATCACGAATATTTCATGCGACTTTATCCTGACATCAACAACAAACGCTCCACATGCATAAACGTAGAATGCATGCATGTATTAATGCATCGTCAACTTAAGGCACCAGAAATGTGGCAATGTTTCTTATCAGCGAGATCAACAAAAGTAATTTCGTATAAAGAAATCATCCGTATTTGCTCAAAAGCTTTATCACACAGAGGACAACACAATATTGATATAAACACACCTCCAATATACGTGTATCGCTGACATGAAATCTAAGTATAGACTTCATCGGGATATTGAATATGTATACATGCCTTTACTGTGTGACCACTGTGCACATAATGGCGAAATTGTCAGATACGGATAGTTCCAAATTTATTGCACGACGTACCACATTCCAACGTATATACAACATAAGGTACTAGAAGTTAGTTTGCTATTTCCTAATTCATTCTAAAAATATTCGCTATAAGGCGAAAACACATGTCGCGAATTACAAACGAAACAGCTGTATATGACCTATAGGCTATAGCATACATACGGTGTGATGGCATGATATTCTGTGTACATTTCAACAGCCCGAAAACTGTCATCAGGGAACGAGTATGTGCTACGGAAGTTGCTCAAACAGCACTAATCACTGCTCTACGGTGTTGTCTGTAATACGCCTGATGGGTGATACGACGAACACACACAGAGAGAGAGAGAGAGAGAGAGAAAGAGAGAGACGGAAGGGAAGCAGGAGCTTCGCACAACTGCATGCAAGCTGCTCGCATTTTTTTTTTGCATTAAGCTTCAACGAATAGTTATTCACCGCATGCAAAGGCTAATTGCTGCGACTTACCACCGAAAATCTCATCACACACGAAGCAGATTAAGTAGTTATCCACTCGCTGTATATCACATGTGACAGTGCACTCCTGATCACGGCAATTATCCGACCGTGTTCTACCCTGTATACGGATATTCTGCGCCAACTGCATATTTTGTCGGCAAGCACATGTCGTTTTTGTGATTTACAGTCTGCATATGCAACAGTGGTTGTGGTTAAGCACAGGAAGCAAGGGAGAATTAAGTGACGAAATGACAGAGCTCATATATATATATATATATATATATATATATATATATATATATATATATATATATATATATATATATATATATATATATATATATATATATATATATATATATATATATATATATATATATATATATATATATATATAACATTTATAATCATTTATATTACGATTGGGTCTAATAACTTCCCCTATATACATTCCTTGGCATTATTGTCTGTTAGATCTCATTAATATTGTGTCACACACGGAAAAACGAGCCCTTAGGTATACACTTTTTTTCCTTATTCCTTAACAAGAATTTTGTACTGCCAGACTTGGTGCCGTTACATTGTATGCGAGGGATTATATTGGTCAGCTGCCAGCTCGTAATAAGTTCACGTGCTACGTGACGCCAAACAGGCTAATAAAAGTGTGTGCCACACTCGCCACCATGGATACAGGTGGCGCTCACTGACTCTCCCACGTTTCAATTCACATATAAACCCCATTAAGTGGCTGGGGGGATAGCCGCCGTGGTAACTCGGTGGTAGAGCATCGAACGCGTTAATTGAAGGTCACTAGTTCGGTTCCTGCTCACGGCAAGTTATCTTTTCACCCACTTGTCTTTCTTTACATTTACATTTACATTAGAATTGGGTCTAATAACTTTCCCTATAAATTGCTTGGCATTTTTGTCTTGTTCGATCGCCCTTAGGTATACACTTTATATATATATATATATATATATATATATATATATATATATGAAGGTACATGCGCTTTCACCAAACGTCGGCACAATAAACAGTTGTTATGTGAAAGCGCATCTACTTTCATATTTATAACCTTGCGGCAACCGAAGTTATTCTTCTATATATATATATATATATATATATATATATATATATATATATATATATATATATATATATATATATATATATATATATATATATATATATATATATATATATGTGTGTGTGTGTGTGTGTGTGTGTGTGTGTGTGTGTGTGTTTCTTTCAGCATAACTCACACTCAATGTTTTCTATAAAAAGACATGACAGCGGTAAACGCACCCAAGGGCGCGCAAAGGCTGTTTCAGCAGTATTTTTCGGACCACGAGAACTGCACACGACTGCGCAACACATGTCATGCAGTCGCCCACGCCATCATGCTGAAACTAGTCGAGCGCTTCTTTTCTTGCGATTGGAGAAAACCCACGGATTTGACAAAGAGCGTATATCTACGCTCTTTGTCACTATATAGTCAATATATGTCACTATATACTCTATATAGTATACTCTATGGTGTATTCGCGACTCCTGCAATTCATACAGCAATATATAGGGAAGCTGCGTACAGAGGTCCAAACAGTGCCAGCGCCAGTCGTATATGGTAGGAGCAAGGTAGGAAGGTGCCACCCGTGAAGAAAAGAAAACGAACGGCCAAGCAGATTTCTTCTTTCCAGGTTAGGCACCAGTGTTAAATTGTTAACTCGAGCCTAATAAATGACCATTGTATCCAGTGACTACATGTCGCTGCGGTGCCCGAAGTATGTAAACGAATTTCGCAGAGACGCGGTGCGCCATGTGCATCACATACACGACGCGACCACTTCAAGAACGCCGCTCGCGTTCGCGGGACCACTGGTGCCGACTAAAATAAGATGCTCCGCGTCAACAATCCGCTCCTTTTCTACAAAGCAGCGCGAACTCCAATCACACTGCAGAAAACTCAATATTAGAGAGTTTTAGTACTGCGTACGCTGCGTACGTGGCGGCGTTGCGTACGTAAGGATGCCACGTTCTGCATAGTGCGCATGCGCAGACAGCGACTCGCACGTATCGCGTTACGTACGCAGCCGCTACGTTCGCACGCATGCGATCCGTGCGTGCGTACGTATGAGGTGATCGCGCCGCTCTCGAACAAGTTCGCGACAGCGCGAGACTTCGTTTTGCAAAATGGCGGCATCCAAGGCAAGCACCGACCGGCTCTGTGGCTTAAAATATGGTCACAATCTGGCTATAACACTTGGATTGGCTCACATTGGCTGTCAACAACACGTGCTTCGATTTTGATCTACCAGATGATGCAACACGCTTCACGCTCGTTACGTACGCGGGTACTACGGCGTACTAAAAGCCGATTAGTGGCAAACGACGCCACGTAACGCAAGGCGCTTGCGTGATGCATACGTAGCACCATTCCGCAGTACTAAAACTCTCTATTTTTGTTAGCGACAGCGGACGCGGCGACATCTGTGAATCCGCCACGCTGCAACTCCGCAGCGCCCTCTCGTGTTCATTTGAGTTGCGAATACGTCGAAATACGCCATGTTACACAGACGAGGCGATTGTATATGACCAATCGTTACACAACGTTGATACACGTGATCAGTGGACCTCTGTTTTCGATATTGTTTTCACTTGCACTTGGAGAACTGCAGCGCAGTTGACTGCAAGCGCCACGAGGGCAGTACAGGTTTCAATGGCTGCGGCATATATGTTGGTGAACTCACTTATCAATCAGTCAAATCACTCAGACTAAGATCGAGCCTCGAGTCTGACTCTGAGCGCGAGTACACGGGCGGATAATATTGTGGTGAGCTCGAGTCCGAGTCGGTCAGGCCGAAGAAGTTTTTGTGTGAGTCCGAGTGAGTCCGGTTTGAGAAAATTTTGGCAAGTCTGAGTGAGTCCCACATTGATTTTTTCGACCTATATGCGGTCTGTGAAGAGCCGTGTTTCTTAATTTTTGTAGCTCTGCACGCACTCCTGCTTCACTACAGCAACCGTTCACTCAGTTGCCCCTTGCACTTATACAATTCTAATGACTTTGGCACTCTTCAGATCTTCAGTGCCATGGGTTTCATTGTCCCGTGGATAACAATAACACACGTCTTTAAACGGCTATATGAAACCTTTAGCATACCTAACATCGAGATTAATAGCGTGTACGGTGAGTAAATGTATACAGTTAACAATATATTTGCACAGATTCTGACGATTTGCTGGGCAGAAACATCTGATACGAAAATAGCACGACGGAGTTGAGAAAATATACGCATTACGATTCTCTCGGCATCTTTTTAACCATTTACATGTACTATAGGTGGTGAGCAAGAAATTGGCGTTTATTTTTACCGCGGCACGCTCTTATACCCATTAAACGTGAAGGTGTTACCTATGTGACATGAAAACGCCCATTACACACCTGTAACGATGCAAAAAAAAATATTGCGCAGTTAACGCTGTTCGGAGGCCACAGAACGTCGAAACAAGCACTTCTATAGGCACATGTGCAAGCTTTACACAATTGACACGATAACATACATGCGCAGGTGCGCAGGAAACAATTTTCTTAGTCGTCAGAAAAACTGATGTCCTGTATAACGTGCTGCTCCTTAATTATTTTTCGGTCCAAATTAGGCACGCTTTTAACAGAAAATATTCTCATTTTGGAAGTTCGTCCAGGTGCATTTCCGATGGAGGCGGAAATGTTGTAGGCCCGTGTGCTCAGATTTGGGTGCACGTTAAAGAACCCCAGGTGGTCTAAATTTCCGGAGCCCTCCACTACGGCGTCTCTCATAATCATATAGTGGTTTTGGGACGTTAAACCCCACAAATCAATCAATCAAGTTCGTCCAGGTCACAGGTCACATTAATGAATTTAGAGGATGTCCGAAAATTGTGATTATATAGCTGATATAAATTGTTATCTTCCATAATATAGTCCTTTGATATATGTTTATGCTATAGCACACACACACACACACACACACACACACACACACATACACACACATATATATATATATATATATATATATATATATATATATATATATATATATAACTCATCCTTTGCCGAAGGGAGTATACCTCCCGAAAATGTCTGGAAATAAATATATGTATCATTGTTGACGACGCTTTCGTTGTGTTATAACACATATATGTATATATATATATTGCCCACATCCATATTCTCAGTTGCCAGCTATATAGATCCTTTAAGAACTACATATAGCCCATTGCAGAACATAGAACTACGGCTGTTGGGACACAAAGAAAAGGGCGTGACAATGATACAAGTTTTTAAGTATATCCTTGCGGATTATTTTTTTGCGTTATTTGGGCTGGGAAATATAATCGAGTCTCCTAACAGCCATAACAGTCTTCTTCACTTCGGTTAACGCCAATATAAGCAGAGTGTTCGTGGCGTTCTATGCCAGCTGGAGCGCGCTCAGATATATCCATCCGGTCCGATTGCGCAATTTTTCTCTTTCTCACCCGTTTTTTTTTTCTTCGCTCATGTCATGCATCAGCACACGTATAACTCATAGAAATAGGGCCACATTCTCGATTCTCCCATTTCGCGCTTGAATGGTTCGATCGAGCAAGCTTGAATAAGAATGCTTCGCCTATAAATACCTCGACTATAAGTCACTGCGTATTCCAGGTTATATATATGGTTATACTGTCACAAGTGTAGTTATTATGCCTTTCATTTCACGCGTGTGTGTGTAGTTGTGTCGTTGTATATCTGAAGCCTAATGATTTTCGTGAATAGCCAAAATAAACAGGCCGCGATAGCGACGCTGTGAAAAAATTGCATAAACTTTTTTTTTTTGCTTTTTTCCTGCGTTTAACGAAAACTTTCTTTACTCGAATGGACCAAGCCGTCTGTCGCTTCCGTGTACATGTGGTTGTCCATGCTGACACAGTAAAGTTGAATATTAGACATGAAAGCTGCAGATATATGCACAGCAACACATTGCGTTGTAGATAAATATGTATATAAACACGCAGAACACTTGTTCTGCCCTTAGCTAATAAGTTTTCGATATATTGCTTTCTGGTTTCAACCACCACAAAGGCCAGTATGACGTTGCGACTTGAATATCGGATATGTTCGTTGGAATCATCTCATTTGTAGCGTCACTGGGGCATTACAGAAGGAGAGGGAATATACAAAGCAGTTTGAACGAGCCATAGAAGTTCCACAATAAAGAACGTATTGCAACACACACACAGGCTTCAAGCGCTGTACCGATATGACGCGATGAATTAGGTTCGGTTAGGTTATATATACAGCGAAACAGTGATAAACCGAAATATGTATACAAGCTTTGCAATGCCAGCAGAAAAAAAAAATAAAGGAAAGAAATGGCAAAAATCGCTGCCCTTGCACCCCATGACCACTGAACCATGGGAATGGCGGCTTATCACTGGGTTTATCGGGCTTGAGCGTCCATTTGGTTTGTGAATTAAGGCGGACGACCAACGAACATGTGTGGCATGCGACACAGAGGCGACACTGAATTTTCACGAAAGGTCCTTTTGAATGCACCGTATACGCTCCTTCAAACTTTTCCATTTCACCACAGCGTGAGTTGTTTGTTTTTGGCTCTGTATGCGTCGTCTTTTCTGGCTTGCTGCATACGCTTGGTGTTTCGTGAGCGATCGATTGATTGATGTGTGAGGTTCAACGTCCCAAAACCACCATATGATTATGAGAGACGCCGCCGTTATGAGAGGGCTCCGGAAATTCAGACCACCTGGGGTTCTTTAACGTGCACCCAAATCTGAGCACACGGGCCTACAACATTTCCGCCTCCATCGGAAATGCAGCCGCCGGGATTCGATCCCGCGACCTGCGGGTCAGCAGCCGAGTACCTTAGAGACCACCGTGATGGGGCCGTGAGCGATCTAGAGGTGCCATTCGAGCAGCCCGCGTATCCTTGCCACATTCTCCGTTTTGCGACACCTACCAGTGCTGAGCAGCGGGGTCTGTCCAGTTTTGAGGCCCGTACATTTTCGACCGGGCACAAACAACTGGTTCCTTTTCAGTGGAGCAGTGACGGTGGCGCTTGTCCAATTTTCGTAGCACGTATACCTGCGCGATAATAATGGTTTTCTGCCTTCGGACATCCGATATGAAGCTAGCGTCGGGTATACTTTTGTATACCCTGGACGTCAGCGGGGTGATGCAAAAGGGGCCTACGCACTAGCTCTTGCCCTCTCCCAACGTGATGCAGTGTGGGTTCGCACCCCCAAGAAAAAAAAAAATCCTGCTGATGTCCATTGCTGTATTGTAACCGGGAGGTGTCTATGGGAACAAATACACGCGACATCGCCTCCGTTTGCAATATATACAGCACACCCTACCACGGCACGTGACCGGGAGATTTCTCTGCTCATCTCACACACTATTAATCGTTTAATTGACACCGCCCGACTTTATACGCCACGAAAAGCCTGTCGCGGGGGGAAAAATACCTTAGACGCGCAGTTCCGGACGTGGCTTATCGCGATGTATACGTTCGAGCCGAAGGCGTCTAATCTCCCTCTGTCGCACCTCCTCACATTAACAGGGGACCCCTCCCAGAGCAAATTTTCACTTGCGCCTTTGCCATATATACACCGCATGCATGGGCTTCTGCTTCTCACGATCATCGGTCCATCGCTCCCCAGCGGCGAATTAATAACGGCTGCGTGCGCTATATAGCCCCGCTTTGTTCATGCGCACTGGCTGGCACCAGCGGGCTCCGAACAACACACGCTGCGCGACAGCGATTACACAGCCCACTTTCGCAGTCACCCCCCACAGGCGGCGCGACCAGAGGGGTGATGGGGAGCTATATGGGATGCCATATATGGGCGCCCCCACCGAAACGACACAGGAGCACCCTATGGCTCCCGAAGAGGGGAAGGGGGGGGGGGCGTGAGAGCTAGACCACCTCTCGGCGTGCGCACCCCCTTTAAGACGATGTTGTCGTTCTGCGGTCCCCGCCGCGGCGCGGCGCAGTCGGCGGTGGGTGACTTCCCTTTTTGTGTCCGCTCGCGCATTGACTGCTGCAGCGGGAGGCGCACGCACACAACAGCCGCGGCGCCGTTTTAGCGGCCACTTGTGGTTAACGCCGCGGGACACAGCATGCCATCCCTCCTATTTTTCCTCCGAAATCCCGGGCAGTCGAGCTGAAGCAGCAAAAAGAGCGGAAGCACGCGGGAACACGGGGCGCCCGGAATCGGCTAATCTCGCCTCCTGGGAAGTGTCCGAGCCGCTTAGTGGTCACGTCCCGCAACAAGCCGCGCTAACGGCCTGTTTACGACCGACGAAGGGGGGGATATAAACAGCCGCCACTTGTATACGAAGGCTGCTGGCGTTGTCAACAGTTCCTGAGCTCGGGGAGTCTGCTTTTTCTATAGCTGGGACACTCTTGATGCAGAGACGAGATGCGCACTTGAAATTGCCTTACAGCAGCGCAGAGGCCACTTCGCTTGCGCCTACATCCCGTTTTGGCATGCCGCGTAACAAAATTTGATAAGTGGATGCGTATGAAACAGTCAAAACAACCCCCTTGTTCTGCCTGATATTAACCACCAGTTTTACGCGAGTCTTTCCATGAAGTAAATGGGTGCCATTACGGACGAATCGATTGCACGAATGTCGTCGCATGATTCACATAAAAACAGTGCCAAAAACTGAAAACAACAAAAGTATATATACGGCATGAGTCATATATAGACTGAACAATACCTGATGTTGTGGTATACTGCAGGGCGGTATACGCTTTAGAAGCATCGTTATTTCGCGAGGGATGAGCTCAAACACGTTATGACGTCATACGTGACGTTTCTACACGGTTCACGTGACCCCGACTTGTCGAGACGTAAATAGACTCTCGCGTTTACACGCGTCACTTTTGCTTCCTATCGGCATATACATATATACGATATGCATTACTGTAATCATCCATGACTGGTTTTTTTGTTTCTATATCGTACTTCTTGTGTTACTATTAAGTCTTCTCGATGTTGCGATTACTCACGAGAACGCAAGATAGTTACGTCGTGTATGGGGCATATCAGTTTGTAGTCATACAAAAAAAACACATTTAAATATCAAGAGCTCGCGCTCACAGCTTGCTCTTTTGATAACGTTTCAGTCCTGATTGATTGGTATGTGCGGTTTAACGTCCCAAAACCACCATATGATTATGAGAGACGCCGTAGTGGAGGGCTCCGGAAATTTTGACCACCTGGGGTTCTTTAACGTGCGCCCAAATCATAACGTTTCAATCCTGGCTATACGAACGTTCAAATGCCACTTTCGTACGCAGGGGGAGCCGTGCGTGGGATCAGCCATGCGTGTCTTGCAAGACGAAAGCAAACGCGCTCCTTTCTACCATCTTGTTCAGCGGGGTTATACTTAGAATACCAGACTTTTCAGTGGGTCGTCGCAAGGCTGAAAACATGAGCGGCTCCATTGAAGTGCAAAGCATCACGACGTTTTTTAGCTCTCCGTAATTGTAACAACCACAGATAAAGCCCCTATAACGTGTCTCGTAAAAATTTAAGTCCTGCGAAGAACAGCGTTGTTATTCCGTTCTCTGACAATCCCTCTGATGATATATATCCCACATACAGCCTACAGGACAGCCCCCAAACACAGGCTAACTATGCACCAAGTATGCCTCTCCCAATTCCATTATCTCTTGCTTTTTTTCTCGCGAATCAGCGAAAGCCTTTGCCGTTTTACAGTGACGAACGAGACCTCCATGGAGCATCATTGAATATGTCGCTTCGCTTGGCTGGTGCCGCGACTATATGCAACAGCAGCTGAAAGCCCTCACCGGTATATATCTATGTTACGCGGCTACATATAGCACGCAATTGCACTGCACTGCGCTTTTCCATAAGCTACCATATATCTGGCTCTGTATCGACAGTATAGGCTTTTAGATTGGGTTCCTCGAGATCAGCGTATAAGCCGTCGATGGAATATATACTTTTGGAAACATTTTAGCGTCGTTTATTGTCGCGACTCGACTTGATTTGTTTTGATCTACCAATTTTGTATTCTGCTTCTCAACGTACCTGCATGCATGGCAGACCAACTAAGGATATTAAATTTTTAAAGCTGCGTGTACGTTGCCTAGCCATTGCTATATAGAGACGAGCGTTGTCAAACAGATAACCGGCCGTTTGATCACATATAAAATTGAAAGCTAAAGCTATAGTTCCAGCAGGACTTATATTCAGAACAGTATGGTCTGTATACTTTTGAATTACGTACAGCGCCTTTTTTTAATAAAAATACGATATCATTCAACCACTGAGATATCAAATCAGACGTTGGAAAATGTTACAATTGTATTTGCACACAACATCTCTTTCTTTGTTCGTCTTTTCTTTTTTCGCAAGTAAATGTAGCTCTGGTAGCTTCAACTTTATCAAAGAATAATTCAAGGCTAACAACGTAAAAAAAGGGAAAAAAGGAACAAAAAAGAAGCGAAGAAAGGGTAAGGAGAACGGTACGCAGAACGAGTCTGAAGGCTTGAGAATTAAGTCATGCACTACAAAGAGAATAAATATTGCCTAAAGAAAAGGATCTCGATAGGTAGCAAAATTTGAAATTATTTATTGCACCGTGCTTGTACGTATTGGTTAGACGTTTCTTGAATTTGATGGCGCCATAGAAATTGCAAGATGTGTCTCGTGTTACCAAGCTGTATACACTATATACTTCCATGGTGCTCGTGTGAAACCGAGAGTATTTGAGATACCGGGGATTCTAAATTGGACAGCCGAAGCAAGACAAAAACCGGGAGCCAGTTTTCTTTTTTTTTTCTCGCGAGTACTTAATTGAAACGTTCGCCACATGCGAACTGCGGGTGATAATTCTCTCGGCGCCCTAATTTACGACACTCCGCTGCAGCTTCTGAGATAAGCAGGCTATAGAGGTAAGTCCCGGCCGACACGCCATGGGTGTTCCTCCAATGGCGGGCCGCCGTTATCGCGACGCCTCCGCACGTATTAAGCAACCTCGTCCATTATCGCCTGCACGGGTCGACTTCTACGAAAAAGAGATCTCTGACATTATGTAACTCTCACACGCACATCGCTTTTATTTCGTGCGTCCCGCGCGGTAATAAAAAGCGAGGATGTGCGTGTTTTTATCGGAATTTCATTGGAGATTACGTCGTGGGCTTTCTCTCTCTCTCTCCCTATCTCTCTCTCTCTCTTTCTTTCTTTTGCCCCGCCGCGGTGGTCTAGTGGCTAAGGTACTCGGCTGCTGACCCGCAGGGCGCGGGTTCGAATCCCGGCTGCGGCGGCTGCATTTCCGATGGAGGCGGAAATGTTGTAGGCCCGTGTGCTCAGATTTGGGTGCACGTTAAAGAACCCCAGGTGGTCTAAATTTCCGGAGCCCTCCACTACGGCGTCTCTCATAATCAAAGAGTGGTTTTGGGACGTTAAACCCCACATATCAATCAATCTCTTTCTTTCTTTTTTTTCTTTTTTTTCTCTGTAAGAAGGCGCTGCTTTAAAAGGAATAACTTTCGGAATTCGTGCCAAGCGAAGCCATAGAATCCGAACAACCATGCTCAAAATGCATTTTTGAGGCTCGTGAGCGAATGTATAGCAGTGAGAATATAATTACGAACGAATTAAATCTGGGAGAAAAAGAACGTTATGCGGCGTTCTCAGAGCGATTTACTATACGAATACCACGTCCTGCAGGTATTGTGTGAAATTGAAACAAATATGAGGATAAACAAAACAACAGCTCAAGCATGCCCATCATTATCAGCAGTTTATACATACAGTGCCGAGAACCATACTGGCGACATCCTGTGTTGGTATTCTCACCGTCGAACACTTCTCTTTGGTGTTTGCAATGAGTCTCCTGACTGATGACACGGATGTGCTTTGATATATGGCCGTGTGAAAAGCGGCTGTATTACGCTGACCATGGCTTCGCTTCTCTGTAAGCTCAAGGCTGTAAACCCAAGGATCGCCTGCTAACTTTATGCACTATTATATACTGATCACACCAGAAAGAAAGAAAAAAAAAGTTAAGGCAGCTTTGTACACTGTGGAAACCACAGCGGATGTTATTCAAAGGCCCTATACGCGGCGTCTCATCACACGACGACCGTATACCGTAAGTGAACACACTATATACTGCGTCCGGTTTCATTCGTTTTGTGTTCCGCGACTTCAAACGACTCTGTTGAATATTTCAGCAGGCGTGCGAAGAGGCCAGCCGGGACTGTGTCCGCGTCGATCTTCGAAGCCGCTACGTAAGCTTCAAGCGAGCGTGCGCTAACGGGATTTCCCCACGCCCCCCATGCGGCGCCACATTCGCAACTCTGTAACAGAAGGGTGTATACGAAGGCCGATGTCGAGGGAGTATATGGTGCTGCGTGACACTTATAGGACGCGTCGACTTACTGACGTAATAGTTGGCGAGAAGGCGTGCGCGTATAATCACGAGGCTTATGAACGGCACAGGTGATATTCGGATAACAGAATGTGTACACTCTTTCGGGATGTCTGTCAGCGGCCCACTGAAAAACATGCCCGCTTTCAGAAGGCAGATAATGAGATTATGGTTGAAGGTAAAAAACCAAAAAAAAACAGGAGAGATTGCGCCGACCAAATTAAAAAATGTTTAAAAACACACAAAAAGACGTTAAATAGACACACTGCACAAGAATGAGATTATCGTAACACATGTATGGGATTCAAATAGATAAGGGTGTTTTCGAAACACGTCACAGGTTGGATATTGATCTGCGTGATTACACTTACGCCGTATTTTTGTCTGTGTGAGTAGCTAGTACTGACGTCATAGTGATCACCGTTTGGCACTGTCACGTCGAATAACTGCCCCCGCAATAATCGTGGAAGCATGCATGTGGCGTGAGACAAAACTTGATAGACTATAGTAATCAACGTGAAAAAATGTCGCAGTGGCGACTGTCTCGTATTGGTATACCGTGGGAATTTGTTCGTCTGACGTCACGAGCAAACCACATAAAAAATTTATAACAAAATTTTCTTTCGTGCTTTAGTAACTTAGAAAAGCTAATCCCGCTAAGTCGGCAGTTTATTCGTTTCTGGCTTCACCTTGGTACCTGAGATTTCTCAGAACGACTTCGGCCGAACATGTGGCCTGTGCGTGTTTGATGCCTGGATATGTGTGTGTGTGTGTGTGTGTGCGCGTGTGCGTACGTGCGTGCGTGCGTGCGTGTGTGTGTGTGTGTGTGTGTGTGTATGTGCGTGCGTGCGCGCTCGCACTCGAATCAATTTTTAGAAAAGTCGTACCAACTACCCCAACAACACGTTCTTTTACAAACGCCCCGCCGCGCTGGTCTAGTGGCTAAGGTACTCGGCTACAGACCCGCAGGTCGCGGGTTCAAATCCCGGCTGCGGCGGCTGCATTGCCGATGGAGGCGGAAACGTTGTATAGGCCCGTGCGTCCTCAGATTTGGGTGCACGTTAAAGAACCCCAGGTGGTCGAAATTTCCGGAGTCTTCCACTACGGCGTCTCTCATAATCATATGGTGGTTTTGGGACGTTAAACCCCACATATCAATCAACGTTCTTTTACAATGTCAACGAAAAGTTATGACACAGTGATACACACAGCACTGATAGCGGCGTACAGAGCGTCGGCCGTCGATCAACTGACAAGCGGTGAAGCACGTTGGCATTTGTACACGCGTGCCGTCGAATATTCTAGCGTTATCGCTAGCAGCCACCAATAGATTTCAGAATAATCTGTAATGTTCGCGAAGTGGGCGTAATCTTAACAAAACGATCTACATACAGCTTCTCGAACACTGCAGGAGCGGTTTGCGCTGAAAATTACTGACAATGTAACAGGAACGTGGCATATATGTACACATATAGTTGGGCTTCATGGCACAGATGATTTATTTATTTTATTTATCTATTGAATACTGCAGACCAAGAACTGGTCCAAGCAGGACAGGTACAAGAGGCAGGATATAAACAAAAACACATGTGAAAAAAATAAGAATATATCACGAGAAATGGAATCGAAACACCGACTAATAGAACACATAAAAGATAACATGGCAAAAATGTTACATTTTATGGATACATAACATAAAATTAACAGTGCGTAGATTAGCTCTAAGCAACAGAAAATTGGCTAAGATCAGTTAGACAGTTCCACTCTGATACAGTACGCGGAAAAAAGGATTGATTGATTGATTGATTGATTGATTGATATGTGGGGTTTAATAACGTCCCAAAACAAAATATTATTGTGAGAGACGCCGTATAGTGGAGGCATCCGGAAATTTTGACCCCCTGGGGTTCTTCAACCTGCTGCCAAACCTGAGCGCACGGACCTACAGCATTTTCACCGCCACCGAAAATGCAGCCGCCGCAGCCGGGATACGATCCGGCTGCTTACGGGTCAGCAGCTCCGCACCTTAGCCACTAGACCACCGCGGCGGGGTCATGCTAGAGACGATCTTGTTATTTTATTTTCATTTTATTTATTCACAAATACCTTACAAACCTCACAGGAGCAATACAAGGGTCGCCCTACAATGTCGCCCTACCCCGCCTTAAATTCGGATGAAGGGGAGTGTTTTGCACCGGACAATTAATAAAAAATAGGTGTTTTTAATGGCTTCAATAAGTCTTCCCCACCTCACCGAAAAAAACCAATCGCGCAGTTTATTTGTACCTGCAGGCAGAATACTGGGCTGCTTTTCGTATATGAGAGGTGGTGCAACGAGTGTCAGTCGTAACTCACATTTCTTCCCAGATGGAGAAAAGGGGGAGAGAGGTCGTGATTTGACAGATGAAGGAAGAAGTGTTAGTCGCGGCCAAGACTTCTTTCCACTGATTACACATTATTTTAACCCTTACGGAAACTCTCGCGTACTTCAGATACGTGAAATAAAACCTTAAACACTATGCTTGTATGCAGAGAGCGTGCGGGGGCGCGCTCTGTAGAATTTCCGTGCAGAATTTTTTATATATTTCTTTCACTACGAATCTTTTACTTCACAGACGATGATGATACATGCACGTAAACCTCCTCCTTATGAGATTATTTGCTGATTAACGCTGTACAAAAAATGTGGGGAGCCCCGCCGTGGTGGTCTAGTGGCTAAGGTACTCGGCTGCTGACCCGCAGGTCGCGGGTTCGAATCCCGGCTGCGGCGGCTGCATTTCCGATAGAGGCGGAAATGTTGTAGGCCCGTGTGCTCAGATTTGGGTGCACGTTAAAGAACCCCAGGTGGTCGAAATTTCCGGAGCCTTCCACTACGGCGTCTCTCATAACCATATGGTGGTTTTGGGACGTTAAACCGCACATATCAATCAATCAAAAAATGTGGGGAGGGGGAGGAGAGCGAATGAAACGACTTACGATTGGCCAGTTTAAAATTTGCATTTCAGGCTTAGTATACGAGCATTCGTGTTGTGAAGTGAATAAAAAGAAACGGAAAAGAAAAGCGCCTTGTATGCGGACAACGAGAGCGTGAAATAGAAATGTCAGCAGCCCGCGGACGTCCCCGAAATCCTGGAAGGCGCTCGCGTCTTCAATCGGGTTCTGCGCGATAGTCCAGCGCTCCTCGCGTTCAACGGGGCGTAAGAAGAGGCGACCGCTGCGGGTTGTCCCACTGTCGCTGCTCTTCGATGCACGTTCGAACAAAAGGGGGGGGGGGGGAGAAGAAAACCTGCCACTCCCAATCAAGCGGACGCTGCTTCTCGCACGGTAAACGCGCGTCTCTTGAGGACGCGCCGCGGTGGACCGCTCGCGGCTTGTGTAGCCGGCGCTGGGCACAGGTGTCGTGGCTTCGTCGGCGGCTGTCGTCGCCGTCCTTTGTGCGTCGCCTGACGGCCGGACCACCCGGGAGGCCCGCAGGGCGATGCGGGCCAGATACGCTCGGGGAAAGGAGGCATGCGAGAACCGGTGTGCTCACCCCGGACGATTCGCTCGCGCAGGTACAAGCACGCCGACGGCTCCTGGTAAAAAAAAAAAAGGAACGTTGCTGCCGCCACTTATACTCGCGCGCGCGCTCGTCAGCAGCAGCAGCAGTGTCGTTGTTGTTGTTGTTGTTGTTTTCCTATTGTTGCATGCCCACTGGACTCGATCGAAGAGAAGCCACCCTACTTCATCGCTTATGGCTAGGAGTGGCATTTACAAAATCTTACTCCTTTGTCATAGGAATGGCCGACAACGCTCTCTGCGATGCCTGTAATTGCGAAGAGACGCTACACCACATCCTGTGTGACTGTCCATTGTATGAAATCCAGAGACAGTCACTGGCGTCTGCTTTTGCGTGCATCGACAACAGCCAAATGTCTGTGCACACTATTCTGTCAAGTGCCCGAGAGAAGACATTGCAACAGAAGGCGACAAAAGCTCTGTAGAAATTCCTACGCGACACCGACTTGAACAAGCGACTGCAGTGTAACAGCAATGTCACACACCGGGAAAGACAAGGCTGGACTATGAGTGTGCGCGCATGTGCTGCCGAATGTGCTGTTTCTATCTTCCCTCTCTGCTCTCTTTCATCTCCCCCATCCCTCTCCCATGCGCAGGGTAGCAAACCGGCTGCCTATAGGCTGGTTAACCTCCCTGCCTTTCTTTTCCCTCTATTTTCCTTCCTTCCTTCCTATTGTTAGTGGCGCATACCCACTGTGGGGGATTGGCCAAGAATCGAGTGGCTTCAACATTAACTGTTCATATTTGGAATGATGGAGGTTCAACGGAAAGATTACCGATAGCCTAGGAAAGTGTGGTGCTAAATGTAATGCATACAAATATTTACAGAAACGAATTTATTCTCGGAATAGAGCAATAATCAGATTTTATACGTGTATAATTAAGTGAACCTGTTAGGATAATGAAACTGGTTAATTAGTCAACCTATTAGTTCGTGTCTGTCTTAAAACACGTTCACGCGCGACGGAACGCGGCGTCTGCAATCCGATCGAGCAGCGAGCCACGCTCGATGCAACACGTCGCGCGCGGCAACACTGCGACCGTTTCATCCTATACGACGTGCGAAGCAAAGCATCGGCCCAGATTCGCTTTTTTTCTGTGCCCCTACGCGTGTGCGCGAGTTGATCCGACGTCTGTAACGCGCGAGAAATTACGCACCGAACTGTCACTCGAGTGAAAAGTGAAAAAAAGAGGGAGACAGTGTTCTCACGATCGACGGAAACATTCGTTGAACTTGATTTGATTGATTGATTTGTGGGGTTTAACGTCCCAAAACCACTATATGATTATGAGAGACGCCGTAGTGGAGGGCTCCGGAAAGTTTCGACCACCTGGGGTTCTTTAACTTGCACCCAAATCTGAGCACACGGGCCTACAACATTTCCGCCTCCATCGGAAATGCAGTCGCCGCAGACGGGATTTGAACCCGCGACCTGCGGGTCAGCAGCCGAGTACCTTAGCCACTAGACCACCGCGGCGGGGCTGGTTGAACTTGGACTCTCCAAGTTGTGGTATTAGCTAGTTGTATCTTTCTTTCTAATTTTTTTCTCACGTTCGGTCTACGTTAAGTGCATCCCGTATAGACTAACCACCATTCGTTGGTTCCACCGCCAGTTCAAACGGCGAATATGTGAGTAATTATTTATCACCTCATTCACATGCTCACTGATGAAATGATATAGTATATCTTCAGAACAAAGTGTAGTATCATAAAGACAGAGGCAAATGAAAATAAAAATAAACCATAAACATTAACCCCAGAAGCAGACATGCATAATATGCAAGATAAATATATAAGTCATTCGATAAGCGCTAACCAAAAAAGTTCTGTCCCTTTGTACGCGTAGAATCACAAGGTGTTCTTGAAAATCACCCGATGGAATTATCCAGATATATGTTGCGCAATAGTTTCCCGAGTACATTCCGGTGTAGATTTATCCAGTCCATAAAAATGTCAACAATTTTCTCAGACAAAAGAAGGAAATGAACAGACTTTGTTTATTCTTGCTGATGACAGTTTTAAAGCGAATTGATTAACGTTCGTATTAAAACATTTTACGGCTCCATGTACAACAATGAACCTCAATCGCAGTATAGTCGACCACCTGTTACGAGAACGAGCACGCTATGTGAATAGGTTAACACTTATTCGATTTCATTTATTTGCACTCACTTTTCTTCCGATCAACATCTCGACGTCATGATGACACTTTCCTCCAACATTCTTGTTAAGATATTCCACGAGAGAAGTGTATACTGATGCGTGTTTTGTTCTGTTATTTATTTCCAGATGCATAAAAATGTACGCTTTCAGAAACTGTATACGGGGTACATTTTTCTTTGCCGGCAAAGAACAAGAATCTCTCACCCCCCCCCCCCCCCTCCTAAAAAACAAAAAAAAACAAAAGAAAACTGAAGACCATGCTTGCGCGAATAATTAATTTTATTCGAAACGAGGTCGTGAAAGATACGGATTTAAGCAGTGAATTATAGATACTCATGGCGAACACGTATGCTTACTCTAAACGGAGATATAGCCAAGAAACCTCATTGCTGGGTATAGGGTTTGTGTGTAGTGAATATATAGTAGGCAATGCATCAACCAGTTAACACTGGTTACCCCATTATTCCTCGCTCTTTGGCCGCGCCTGCAGTATAGCAGGCATGATCATGTATGCGTGGCGCCGTCCCGTAATGAAAGGCGGTGGCGTAGTTTACTAGTTACGGCGGTTAAGTTATAGTGATTATATACACACCGTTTGTCGGGACTTGTCGTGCGCGCAAGTTTTATACACGCAGAAGAAGATAATGTACCATAATGTGTTGTATATTTACCTGTTAGTTTGTGCCTCCTGTATTGTTGCTTTTTTTTTGGTCATATCCTCATACTGTACCACCCCCACTCCTGCCTGGGCTATTCTTAGCCTGCAGTATTTTCTAAATAAATAAATAAAACGCGTTCGCGCGAGCAAAATGACCAATCCTGAGGCGCCGCCACTGGCCATATAGAGTTTCTCAATATACACTATAGAGGGAACTCTGGCGCTAGTGTCTATGGGAGCTGCAACACGCGGCGCTTGGGAGCATGGGAATGATGGGTAGTACACACATTTGTCTTATTTTCGTACTTCTGGCCTGCTTCTGCAGTTCCGTGTGTGTCCGTGTGGCTTGAAGCTGTTTTTTTTTTCATGAAAACATATATTAGCGAATGTTCACCGTTTGCGCTTCACAACCTTGTTATTTTAGGCTTACCATTTCGAATCAAGTCACTAAGTTGAAAAGGGTTTTTTTTTTCTTTCAAAACAGATCTGAAACACAGCAATACACGAAGCCGCAAGTACGATTCGCCGCCCGCAATTACGAAGACTAGGCAAATGTGGGTACTACCCATCATTCCCATGGTCGCTGAACGATCGCAGCGCCAGAGTCCCCTGTAGATAAATTCGGGAAACTCTATGCCGCTGGCAGGCACATCATCGAGGCCGTTCTGTCGCTAGGTGGCGACGCCCCTGCAGGAGCCATACGTGGTGGGCGCTGGTTGAACACCGCGCACTCATCGGGCGATGAGGCGGATACCGGTGGGTGGTGTAAACATAAGCTGCCGCAACACGCGTCGGCAATTTGCCGAGCTCTCGGTGTTCTCGCGGTGCCCCTCCGGTGTTTCGCGCCCCTGCGTTCCTTAATTGGAGAACACGAAATGGCCACGGACAATGCTTTCAAGGAAATTACGCTCCGCGAATGCCGGAATAAGAGAGAGAGAGAGAGAAGAGAGAGAGAAAGAATTCATGGCGAGCGAAGGCGGGGTCTTAGTACTATAAACCTTATGGATGGCTTGCTATATGGTTTTTTTATTATTATTGAAATAAAAAATAAACGAAGACGTTTTTGTCACCGTTACTTGGCGACGGCTGCCCCTTTCCACCTAATCGTTACAAATAAAAATATGAAAAAAACAATAGCATGTATACATATATATGGTCCTACATGGGTGAGAGCCAAAGTTCTCCTATATGGGCAGAACAAACGCGTAGACGACACGCTCACTGTTAACTTTTGTACGCTCAGTATTCGTCACAAATCTTCGTTTCTTCGAAGAACTGTTGCAGCACCTTCGCTCCTTTGCCGTTTGTTTTGAATGACCATGGACCTAGTAGTTTATTCAACCCGAATGATCGCTCAGGATCTAACCTATGCAGTTCTTGTTCTAGTCACCTTCGGTGTGTGTCATGTTTCGGACAGTCGACCAAGACTATGGGGTTGGGTTGGAAGGGGGGGGGGGGGCGTTTGCGATATAACATTAACGTTATCAGAACATTGCATGAAGGTTGTTTTGTTATTGACGCGCAGAAATGTTGTTGCAATGTCACGTCGTTATCGCATTCAACAAGTTTCACAGTTGATGGTAATCTAATTCGCCATCGCGGAGCTGCAGTGCTCTAAGCTTCGTCCATGAAGTCCCGGAGAAGCTGTCTAAACGGTGCAGCGACACGGAGGTCATGTACGACTTCATGAGCGGTGTGTTACCTATATTTTATCGGTAGCACAAGATAAGTTTTGCTACAGATATCGCGATATAACTTGGTGACTAATAAATGTCACGTATATGACTTGACGACAATGATAAAGAAGGCGTTTGGAGCAGTAACTTATAGCCAGCAATTTTTTTTTTTCGAGAGGAGGGGAGGGGCACCTTTTTGATTTTGGGAGGGGTACCTCCTTGAAATGGTCCTCTTTTGCTCTATCTGCCACGGCGAAAAAAAAAAAAACTTTCGAGAGAGGGTGGGTGCACGGGTTTAGTGTGCATGCGATACCCTGGCTACGCCACTGCATGGTTAAGGGTATGTTTGACTGCACTGACTTTATCGACTGTTAGCTTGCATACGTAAGCCAAATAGGTAGAAAAGAAGAAAAGCTTATCAGTGTCACAAAGCTGATAGAAAATTTCCACTGTCCTAAAAAAAAAAAACAACTTGGCGCACAAGGTGTAACTATTTCTAAGGCGTGCACGCAATTCCACCCGACTGGGGATAATGGAGTTCATAAGAATTGCACCCTATATCAGTGAGAATATCAGCTGCCATTATCCTTTCTCTAATAACGAAGGGGGAAGGCGACCCACGGACACCGAGGACATGGTAAATTGCGGACGCGTGCTACGCTAGCTTATGATATCCCGCTGTGGCATTGGTATTTCTTTATTTCTTTGTGCTCTATCTTCCACCCTCATTTTGCTGATTTTCCCCTTCAAGCACTTCTCATTCACTATCTCTGTAGACTGTAAAGCATATATATATATATATATGATTTAAAAAAGAAATTCTGCTGATCCGGTGCAAACATAATTAGGAATAAAGGAGCACACTTACGAAAATTTGATAATTGTTTACTCTACGTTTCGGCCGTGGCACGGGCTTCGTCAGGATTAACAGGTTTCTGTTAATCCTGACGAAGGCCGTGCCACGGCCGAAACGTAGAGTAAACAATTATCAAATTTTCGTAAGTGTGCTTCTTTATTCTTAAGTATATATATATATATATATATATATATATATATATATATATATATATATATATATATATATATATATATATATATATACGTGCGTGTGTGTGTGTGTGTGTGTGTGTGTGTGTGTGTGAGCGCACGCGCGTCACACACACACACCTTCACCGTTATCTGTATACTCATTCGTGCGCTTCTCCGATTGGTCGCTTGCTCGTATACAACGACATCATACGCGACCGAAGTGTGAATCCGGCGAGATTGGGCCTCGGCCCACGGTCCTCCACGTAACCGTGGGCAACGCGGGTACGCCGTCGATCGATTCTCCGGGAGCGATTATATGGGCCCGTCCTCCGCTGTTGAGAGGCGCGCGCACGTGAGCAGCTGCAGCCTTCTCCCATTGGTCCGTCCCGTGACAGGCTATTTTAGTGCTGTATATTTGCCGTATGGTTCCTACCACACACCTCGCTTGTATATATATGCGTTGATCTTCCACGCCACGGAGAGAGGAGGCTGTGGAGGATCGAGAAAGACGCAGGTGAACGAAAAAAAAGAAGGCTGTGAGGACAAAAAAAAAAGTAGAATTAGGGAAACACAGCGTATGCGACGGGAAAGCCGTGAACACGCACTTCTATGATCTCTTTCCACTGAAGCTACCTTCCCACTTAGAGGGACAGATTTGCCTCTTCAAACACTTCTCATTTGCTATAGACCGTGATATATACCTGACAATCACAAAAAAAAACAAAGCCAGTTATCAGAGTCGACTTCCTGTTTTGCGTACAGTAAAGATATACTGAAATATTCTGGTAAAATTTGATCTGCGTCGCAAAAAAGAAAAAAAAGAAAAGGAAGAATCGGATGCGTGTCTTTTTAGATATTTCATACCTTAGAATGCATGCAGTTCATGTGGTTCTTTAGGTCCCGTGAAGCCACACACCTAGCCGTGCACGTGATATAGTGCATTCAGAATGTTTCAGATGGGCAGCTGCTGTATAGAACAAAAAGCCCATTGTGAAAACGCGTCTTTATTTTTTCTAGATGCTTCGTTTTCACCTATATTTCATTCAGTTACGGCAGAGTTCCACTGAGGCCGATGCTAGACGGCTCTGGATACATGTCTCCGAATCCTGTAGGCACGACGGGCAAGTTCACCGTCAATGAAACTGATTGCGAATTTCAAATGCACGCATATCGTACGAGTGTACTCACCCGAAAGTATAGTATATAGGGGGAGAAAAACGAACCTTTATTGCTCTTCGGTATATTGATTTGCGCGTACGTCCGCGCTTGCATATCGGTCAGCGACAAAACTCTGTGGGACGACGCGTCTTCGTTCGTGGCGGCGACTTCGGGGAGGTCTCTCGACCGGTCTAGTTAAGCACCTACGCGGCGGCGCCTTATGTATGTGCGCCGCGTCGGTAACAGCCGAAAAAGACGCGGTCAACGGCGACACCAACCCTTGCGAGAAGTCGGTGACAGTTACGAACGCATCAAGCGAGAGCTGATTAATTATCAGTCGGCGTGCGTCGTGCGGTGCATACGTAAAATGCGAAGGACGACGAAGCTCTCATCGGATTGAGCGACAATGCGGAATGCGACGTCTGCTGCGCCAAAGAAGACATGGACCATGTGATATGCCATTGCCCTCGATTTGCCTCTGAAAGACAGAAGCTTTCGGACGCATTGCGACAATTGGACGATCGGCCACTCTCTGTGCCGATGCTACTGGAACACCGTCCTCGCCTTTCGTCGGCTCAGAAAGTAGTCAGAGCTGTCTTGTGCTTTTTGAGGACTACAGGCCTACGTGACAACCTTTAACTTTTGTGTAGTGCCACCGCTGGATACGCGCCAGCCGATTGACTGACAATCCTTTTTTTTCTCTACCTCTTTCTCTTCTCTTTCCCCTCTCTCTCATCTTTATGCCCACTTCCCATTCCCCCAGCGTAGGGTAGCAAACCGGGCATGTGCCTGGTTAACCTCCCTGCCTTCTCTCTTGTTGTTCATCCCCCCCCCCCCCCCCGACGAAGCTGCAGCCGTGTAAACGTTGATTTCGGTTCCCTGCAGGGCTCGCAAATGTTGAATGCCTTCACGTTGGCTGCGAACAGTGGCGCAACAAAAAAAAGGAGAGGAAGAAAAAGAGGGAGAGAACGAGAGCAAATGTAAGCGTCTTGTTCCACTTACCGCACACGACGAGAATGTTACGACTTCTCTGTAACAACGAAGGATTGCGCCTTTGCGGTTGTGTTCTGTCAATGTGGCCGCCGCACTCATTCGCTTCGATGCAAGACAGTTAGAGCCCCTTCACCACGCCCTTCCTATCCAATTTTTTCTCCACCCTCTAACCTGCTCCAATGGCCGTAAGCAGTGTTCCCGCAAGGGCTGTAGAAGATAGCGCAATGTTAAAACACGAGCTATCTGAATACGTGTTTAAATGGGAACCCGAACAGTATATATGCATACTACCGTATATAATCTTCACGTGGCCCATATTTTTGGAACGCGGAAAAAAATAGTCTGCGCTACCTTGGAAGTGTTTTCCTTTTTTTTTAATCTTCATTGTCTTTTACGGTGCTGAAAAAAAAAAACAAGGGGTGGCGCTGGATCCGATGTTTCAACAAATGGACTATCCTTTTTCAAGGCTGCAACAGCCAATGGCGTTGTGTATGACGATGTGCACGTTTTAAAAACACCATCCCGCATTATTCCTTTCTTTTTTTTTCTCCGGCAAGCAGTGTTATGCGTAGTTTGAAGTCTATACAACCAGAGTCTTTCTTATACGAAGCCCAATGCACTTGTGATTTACGCTATAAAGGAGTAAGCTAAGGACCCTGTACTCGGTGACAACCTAAATATTTCGATATATCCACGCAAGAGAGGAGCCACAGAGTAACCGGGATTGTGTTTGGTATGGTTATACACACACACACACACACACACACACACACACACACACACACACACACACACACACACACACACACACACACACACACACACACACACACAAATATATACAAGGTTTGTAGTGTCGTGACGTGGAATGGCGGGGGTCAAACCTCAGTGTGTTCACTGGACTGACTGGACTGTTAATAAAAATGTACTCTCTGTCTCGTCGCTTGAGGGAGCTGATGTAATCAGGCTTCTGCAACTATAGCACATAAATTATGTACTTTGAACAACACGTATAACGGTGAACGTACCGTCTGCAGCGTGGCTCTTAAACTTGCGGTCATTCGTCGAATAGTCTTAAGCTTATTACGTGGACTTCAAAAAGCAACAGGAAGTTATACAACGGGACTGAGACAAGGGATGAAGAACACGCGCCCCACACGAGCGCTGAAAAAGCGTATACGTTCTCCGTCAGTTTTCCTTTGGAAGAATGTGGCGACCCTCAACACAATCTTGTTGAAAACGATGCGATCGCGTCCTGCATATAAACGCGATACATTTAGGCGCAGACTGCATACATCAGGCAGCATCACGTAAACACGACAGGGCGACCTTTGAAGTGCGCGTAACAAAGGGCGCAATCATGGTAAATAGCGGGGCAAGGATTCGGCCGTCCGCTTAGAGCGCAAAGCGATAGCACCAGTTCGAGGCATTAAAAAACAAAAATGTCTTCGCCTCACCCAACCCTGAATTTGCACAAGCCTCTGGAACCAGCGTTGACCGGCGTTACGTCAAACCTTTAGAGCGTATCTAAGGTGAAAAAAATACACAAAAATAAAGGCACAGAACTCATGGCTCACAGCAGGAGTAGCAGAGAAAACACAAGGTTAAAAAAAAGTATAGAGAGGGTGCTAAAGGTGGGGAGGGTTGGGAAAAAGGGGCGCTCACCGGAGCGAATAAATTTCCGCGCAAGGAGCGTCCATGTGTGAAGGTTCGCGCGTTCCTCGCCTTGCGTCATGTGCAAACAGAGGCCGGTGCGCTTTTCCCTCTTTTCCAGCGGAGAAAAGAACAGAGCCGGCCACCTTGTCGACAGCAGCAGCAGCACAGAGCGCGCACAAAAAAACTCGCGCTGCTGCTGCTGCTGCTTTGGGTGCAAGAACAGGGGCGCCAAAGAATGCGACAATTTCGGGGCCGGCGCGCGCGAGTTGAGTCAAAACGAATTCCGCTTCGCCCGGAATGCCATTTTTTTCTCTTTCCCTATCCTCTTTTCCCCATCTCGCATCCCGGTGAGTCCTAGCTCTCCCCCAAAGGTACAGCACCGTGGCTCGATGAACTGCGTCGCACGGTGCTGAATCATGGCACCGTGTCCCGAGCTTGGCGCCAGAGGGCGACCCCTGGTCACGGGAGCCAGCGTCGGCCCGCTGAGACAATGGCGTCCCCTGCAGCTGATAAAGCATTCACGCATTCCCTGCCAGCCGTTTCATGCGGAGTCAAGAGGGCTCACCCCCCGCTGCGAACACACGTGCATGGATGCATGGTTGCATTCACTGCTTAATTCATCCAGCGGCCGAGCTGTGAAAGCCATAGTTTCCACATAGGTGAACACGCGGATGAATGCCGGAACTCACTGCTCAACTTGTGCGCACTTCTCGATCACGTCGCCTCTGGCGGTCAGTAGTGGCCTTCATTTGTTGCCATACTGGCCCGTGCATGCAAAAAGGCGATATATACCACGCGAGGTCGTTCAACTATAGGCGAACAACACATAGGCTTTATGTCAACTGGCTGGAACATTCGTTTACTGTGACACACATTCTCACGCTCTTCTCTCGTGCTAAGTGTCAAGGTGACGCGCATGCGTATTTGGTCCACTGCTGCGATAATACGGGGTTCCTAGAGATTCTTCCGTGTTTCTGCGCTTCCAGCATCCCACGAACTCTTCCATGCAGTGCGTTCGTTATTTAATCAAAGCATACACGCTCGGATTATCCCCATTAAAACATGGAAGTATCAGCTTTGCAAACTTCTGTACGCCATGTACAATCTAGACAGCACGCAGCTTTGATTTCCACGAATCAATGACACTCGAAAAATCAATCAATTAGTGTGTTTATTTTTTTCTTAAAACTGATACAATGACAAAAAATGGGGAAACGGCAAAAAAGACTTCGTGCCACAAAATTTTGATGTTTTGTTTTTTTTTCTTTACAGAACTGATGCGCTCGTATTTAAGTGACCTACATAGGCATGATTGATGCATATATATGCGTACGTTAAAGCGTGCACAGCCATTTTTTCGATATACATATTTTTCGGTTTTCAGTCATGGCTCAACGTTCATCACAATGCACGACTTGCTGATCGCATATAGCGCATTACAAGTAAGCAGTGCTATTAAAATGACCTTAACTTATAGGCAACGCTGCTCTCAGTTATCAGTTTGTTATACATCACACTATATATCGTATTAACGCTGCGTAAAAGTGTTTCTTTCTCTGTATTTATTTGGTATTCACACACTGCTTTGTATACAGTTGTCAGCGCCTTCATTGATCATGCAGCTCCTTCTTTCGCCTCTCTCTCTCATCTATATAGTAGGCTCTTTCACATTACACCAGCTTATGGTAGCAATCAGGGCATGCGCCGGGATAATCTCTTCTCTCTTGTTTTACAGCGAAAGCTGTTATGAGATCACAACTCAGGTCATGCGCCGCCGTGGTTATCCGTCACCGCCGGCCCCGCCAGTGTGGTTATAACCACACCGCACGAAATTAGAAAAAAATAAACGCAAGGTCTGCACGGAAAGCACAGCACAGTCACAGCGAAAGCCGGAAGAGGGGCCTTTCAGAGCCTTTTCGAAACACTCATTGGGTAACTACTACAAGTACACACTTGCTTGATACCCACTAGGGCATTAATAATAAGCTTTTGGGTAGAAGGCCGGCATTCGCTATGCTATTTTTCGTTATTCTTCTGAAAAGCGTGGTATCCGCTAAACACTTGCAAGGAATCTTGTGCCTATTGTTCATGCAGTGGCTGACGATGACGAGGAATTACGCCTGAAGTGGGTATGCGCCAAAGTTAATATGTGAACAAAAACAGTGCGTGCCAGCCCAGTGTTCCACCAGTGAGCTACACCGGTGCTTGTGAGTTGTTGTCAAACTTGCCTTAGGCAGGCTTGATTTCGGGAAATCAATCGCGTTAATACGGCTTATAAAGCGTTTTACAACAGCGAAAGAACAGCCAGCCGTCTCACAATGCGAATAGCGTAACGAGTGGGCCGTCCATGCAATGCTCCAAATTATCACAAAAGCTTGTTCTTGTTCCCCTATTGTGATGGCGCATATACCCACTTCAGGCATCATTCCTCGTCGTCGTCAGCCACTGCATGAACAATTGGCACAAGATTCCTTGCAAGTGTTTAGCGGATACCACACTTTTCAGAAGAATAACGTAAAATAGCGTTGCGAATGCTGGCCTACTACCCAAAAAAATATTAATATTGCCGTAGTGGGTATTAAGCAAGGGTGCTTGCAGTATATAGTTACCCAATGAGTGCTTAGAAATGGGTCTTTTGGAGCTTCCGTTTCTGGTTTCTCTTATGGGACAGTATGCGCGGCCGTCCGGGACTATATTGATGAAACTAATAGGTTGACTAATTAACCAGTTTCGTTATTCTAACATGGCCACATAATTATATACTTATGAAATCAGATTATTGCTCTATTTTAAGAATAAATTCGTTTATGTAAATATTTGTATGCATTACATTAAGCCCCACACTTGCCTAGGCTATCGGTAATCTTTCTGTTATACCTCCATCATTCCAAATCTGAACAGTAAATTTTAAAGCCACTCGATTCTTGGCCAATCCCCCACAGTGGGTATGCGCCACTAACAATAGGAGAACAACAACAACAACAACAACTCTGAAGGGCCGCTCTCCTATAGCTTTGGCTGTGACTGTGCTGCGCCACGCTTCCACGCAGGCCTACTTCTTTAATCCATTATATAGTGTATATGTTGCCGAAAAACCTCTGACAGGGAGCATACATGTCTGCAAACGCCATGAATGTGAGCTTTGGGAATGTTCGTTTGCAGTGACAAATGACACTCTCCTATGTATATTTGAACAGATGATTCCGATGAACGACATAGCCAATCTTATTGTCGCCTTCCGTATACCGAAGGTGAGGTCACATGCGTTTACTGTGGAACTATATTTCAGAGAGTTACTGAGCGTCGGCTGCTGTTAAACCTTCATTCAGTGACAGTGAGTTGTGAAAAAAAAAAAACAATCTGGACATGTACTGTTTTCTAATGGTGAATGAAAGAATACGCACCTCGTCCAGGATATATGCAACAGCTGTCTCACTTTATTCGAAAGCATTTACGTGACACAAGGAAAACGAGAAACATGTCCCCTTCTTAAATAAGGCTGCTCAGCTTGCGTGATGTTATGATTCGCTTTATTCAGAAAAACATCACAGACGCAGTAAAACAATGAGGAATATGATGTTTAAGACGTACAAATTCAAAGAACGAATCACAAACCGAACGTTCTATAATTTTGTCGTGGACATTTCACTCGCTCTTCACATGAACGTTATTTTTTTTTTTAGCGAATGCTGTAATGAGATCAAAACTCGGATCACACGTGGCACCGTAGCTGTCCGCCACCGCCGCCAGTGTCCGTAATGACTTACGCGAACTAAGAAAAAAAAAACTAGAGCACCAAAGGCACAGTGGGGCTTGAACCCAGGTCCGCTGCGTGCCAGCCCAGTATTCCACCACTGTGCCCCACGCCAGTGCTTGAGGATTTGTTTGCAAACTTCCCGTAGACAAGCTTGATGTCGGCAAAGGAATTGCGTTAATATGAGTAATAAAGCGTTTTACACCAGCAAAAGAACAGCGAGGCGTCACGCAATGCAAATAGCGCAACAAGTGGGTCGTCCAATGCTCTAACCCATTACAAAAGCTTGTTTTTGATCGCCCATTAACTTTGGCGCATACCCACCTCAGTCATAATTCCTCATCGTCGTCACCCTCTGCGTGAACTATTGGAACGAAATTTCTTACAAGTGTTTGGGAAATACATGACGAAAAAAATAGCATAGCAAATGCTGCTTTACTATCGAGAGATTATTATTATTATTAATGCCTTGCAAGTGTGCTCCCAGTACTTACCCTATGAGTGTTCAGAAAAGACTCTCTCTCTCTCTCTCTCTCTCTCTCTATATATATATATATATATATATATATATATATATATATATTGTTTTTTAAGTTCAAGGTCGGTTTACCGCATACATAAATAGTCATGAAGCAACCAAACTGGATCGGCATGTATACGCAACATAAGTGCAGCGTCTCATAACGGCATTGCGCGCACCCATATCCGTCGCTCCACCTAGCCGCCCGTAATTCCGCACAAACCGCGTTTGAATTAAAACTGCTTAATCTCTACAGACTACGGGTGCTATATGCGTGGTCCTGAAAGGCGCAGCTAATCGCGCCTGAGCCGAGGTTCTTCTCCCGCCGGGCGCTTCGAGTCGCTCCTTTCATAAAGAGCGCGGCGACGCTTTATTAAATTCTTCGCTGTCAGCCCGAACCAGGCGGGGACAAGCTCGGCAATCTGGACGATCGATGCGGGCCGCTCAATGGGGAGAGTCGCCGGCTCGCGCCCTCTCTCGGTGCGAGGAGCAAACAAAAAAAAAGTAAGAAGAGAAACACTCACGCAGGATCACGCCGTGTCCCGTCGTCGCCCCACCTGCGACGAACATCGGCTGCCTCCGAGACGCGCGCGGGCCACCCACCCACGCGACGGAGGCCGAACATCGCCAATTAACTGATTGGCTTCGGACGGCTTGTCAGGTCTCCCCGCGCTATAGGCGAGCCTGCTGCAGTGCCTGCAGGTTCACCGGTCTGGCGCCGTCTCTTTCACACTCGCTCATAACCGAGATGAACTTCGTACGGTGGCAGAAAAAAAAGAAAGAGGTCGATGAGGGTGGAGTACTGCATCGCCACTTCGTTGTTTCCTCTCACAAAGAAAAAAAAAAGAAATAGAGAAAGGAAAGGACCAAACTAAAGGTTGTGAGCGCTCATCGCGTTTTTTTTTTTTTTCATCTGCATGACTGCTTCTTTTGCGAGAGCCTCAAATAACAAATGAAAATGCAAGTACCACCAGAGCTGTTTCATGCGTGGGTGCGTAATCTGAAACTCCAGGTGCCATAAAATTGATCAAAGGTGGCGTTCACTAACACAAACTTATGCCGTTCAACCACGATGAATCAATAAAAAATGCACTTTCTATTCTTTTTGATTTACTTATGGGGACGTACTGGACAGTCTTTTTTTTTCGTATTTAGATAGGTTTTTCCTGTCGATGATACTTATAGGAAAACGTAGAGGCAGACGGAAAGAAAAAAAAAGGGGGGGGGGGATACGCACGTCACACGTTCCACATGCGACTTCTTTGTCGAACATTCCCACGCATAACCTGTAATTTACGGTGACTCAACACTGACCACTGCTATATGTTGCGCGATATACACGTTCGCCAAATCCAGCAGAACACTCAAGGTTGCCTTAATTAGGTTGCGAGAAAGATTAATTCCGCCATAATCTCTCTCGCTCTCTAATCTCATCCGTCCGCGGTGCACACATATACATCCGCGGCGCACTGTCAGTCAGGAATTTCCCTTTTCAGTTCCACGCGGGAGCCCGAAAACAGAACGAAGACGCTTTTCCAAACACTCGTCCGAAAGCACCGTGAGGACGTTTGCATAACGAGCGAACGCTGACGAGCTTGAAGCGGCGATAAGAGTTGACTGAGACATCTAGCGAGAGATTCAAATTACCCACACAGATAAAGGGAAGAAAAGCACGTAGGCGCGGGTTCCCGCGCAGTCAACAGGTCTGGACGCACTTGGGAGGACCAGCACAACACAGTGTATACACCGAGAGGCAGCTCTCCACTTCGCCGCGGTCATGTTTGCACGCACGGAGTCTACGGAGCACCTCGACGCGACCGCTGTTGTCCGGCGACGTCTCTGCGCAGCGACTTCGGGCGCGTTCGCCACTCTCGTGTTTGGACGACGCAAACAGCGCTGCATGCGGCGAGCTTCCCGACGGGGGGCAGCTGGTCCCCGCACAGGTTGGACCAACAAGTGCGCGCTCGATCTGCCCAAGGGGCACTCGGTCCGTCGATTGAGACGTCTGGCCTACCGCAGCGCTCGGACCACCGGGGCCGCCCATCGACGGCCGTGGTTGACGCCTGTCGTCTTCTCTCTGTTATACGGTTGCGTCGTAAAATGTCGAAAGAGAGACTATAATAGTATAAACTAATCCCCTTCCAGTGTGACAGCCGACTCTCCGGCACTCCGATTTCGAGCAGAAGTTGCGATTCGCAATGCAACGTTTTTTTTTTTTTTCATTGGGACGCACGCTGCACATCACACGCACACACAGGCACACGTATACACCGAAAAAAATTTGGAACAGAAACTGCCCTAATGAAAGGACGGAAGCTGAAACTGGTCATTTGATTAACTCTTTTCTTCCTCAATATTGGAATGTTCAATGTCCATTAGGGAAGTCGTGTGACAGTAAAGTTACATAGTCAAGGCGTCAGTTGCAAAAGCGGAGGAGAGGGGACCTGCTCTTGAACACTTCACTTAAGCCATAGCCACACTTGCGCATTACAACGAGCCAGCGCGTGGCGTGTAGACTCGACGTAGCATCGCGTTCCTATGGAGGGGAAGAGAACGCCGTGGGAGAGGGTACGCCGTGTACTCATAGTGCGTTCGTGTGGTAAGGGCTTTTAAACTTGTCAAGGCACTGCGCCGTGTCGCCTGTAGGCAGACAGAAATTAGGTGCCTTCTTCCTTTTCCTCATGAACCACTAACAACAACAAACTTGTGCACTCACCCACTCCGCCTCTATACCACGTTCTGAACATGCATGCAAGTGTAATGCATAGGCAATATGTAAATAATGGCTATCCAGGATGAAAGGGTCATGCATGAGTATCTTCCATGCAACTCTAATTTCTAGAAAGCTTCCGTATATGGCAGGGAAGGGGAGAGGGGGGCTGTCAGTGAGGCGGCAACTGAGCAAAGTGCTGCAAAACGATACATGCGTTCAAGAAAAGATCTGCCTACCAAGGTTTAAAAGGTACTGCACGCGTATGATTGCTTCAGAGCATGCATGTATACAGCAGGCGCCTGCGCTTGAAGTCGAGTACGTTAATATTATTACGTGAGAGAAAATACCGACGATATAACGCAATATAGACGTGGGAGCTTATAGACGCGACATAGACATGGGAACAGGCGCGAAGAGAAAGATGATAAGAGACCTTCAGGTCACGTTTCTCTATCGTTATACTCCATACCGTTGGTTAAAAAGCTCTTAATTATGTGTGCACGTATATGTGTCGCCGAGCCCCGTGTTATATAGTTTTGTCCTAGCGGCCTCCGTGGTTTGAGCACCGGGGCAGTGGTGGGCCGGGGAGCTGACTGGCAAGTGCTGCCAGCCAGCTGGTTGCCACGGCAACAGCCTGCAAGGCTGGTCGCTGCACTAATGGCCGCAATTAGCGTCCACGCGTGTCGACGCTGCGCGCCCGGCCTGCAGCGCCGTCAGCGGCCGTCCGGAAAACGAGCGCTGGGCTCTGCGCCTCATTGTGCTCGGTCCGTGCCATGGAGCGGCGCGTTTTAGGTGTGGCCCGCCGCTGCTGTGTTCACGCCCGCTTGAACCCAGGGCGAGGGTTGCCCTGTCGGGGCTCCATTTAAGCAACGTCGCTTGCGGACGAGTGAATTTATATTGTCGGGGAGGGTTGTGACAAACCGACGATCGCCCAAACTCACTTGGCGCCCTATAAGGAGCCATTTCGCTAATAGTGAGAGTGATTACGAAATTTGTAGTTTTATAAACTGGGCCAACTTCTTTTTTTTTTTTGCATTTCAGCTCTATAATTCGCTGTTCCTATAGCAACCACGATTATGCCGGCAAGAGTTTCTGATTGACGGCCGTCCCCGATAACTTAGGCCTTGATTTCGCTAAGACAGTGCGAGATAATATTTTACTATAACATATATAGGTGTGCGCTGCAGGTTCCCCTTCAGTGGTGAGGGAAAAAAAATTTCACCACAGTGCTCCATCCCCTCTCAGTTAATTATAGGGAAGAGTGCAAGGAGGGCGCAATCACAAGAGAGTGTAATTGGTTACAAGTAATTGATTACTACTTGTAACGCCTTATGTACAACTCTATAGAGTTAATTTGCTGCATGACCTTTACTTGTGCTGCTGCTTCTCAAGGATGGGGAGCAGAGAATTTGATTGCAAAACAACCATATTCATGTGTACATACGGTATTTATACAATGAGGTAATTAATTATTTACGTTAGGACTGTAAAGTTAACTGCAGATCTCGTGAGGAACTGGTGGCTAAGCTTTAATCCGTCGATTGTTCCTCTTTCAGATCTTTACACAGCAGAACACGACACCTCGAGAGGGCGGGGCCTAATTGAAGCGATCTGGGCTGTCCACTGCAGTGCGCGCAACTATGCATGGACAAAGCGTGCTAGAGAGAGAGAGAGATAGAGAGAGAGGAGAGAGAGAGAGGAGAGAGAGTGATGAATATAACGACCACGAATAGTGCACATGAAATGGCCACACCACACGCAAACACACGCGACCACCACGCCACCCAGTTTTCGTGTCGTTACACTACAAGAGAGTAAAAAAACAAAAATGCCGACACATCTGTGGGCCCCCATCAACAATTCTTCCCGTGGTAATGCGCGGCTATTGTGTTTCTTTGTGGGTTTCCGCAATGGTCCTTGTCTGGCGCGGCCTAAGCCGGCAATTGTCAACGCTATCGTTATCGCGACTTCTGCCCCGATCCTTCGGGTATAACAAGTGGAACGCCTTGTGCGCAGAGGCGGCGACACGGGCGCAGCATGCAGGCCTCGCGTTAAACTGCTTTTAGTTACCTTAGTCTAGTCTTATTTTTTTGTGTGGTTAACATTGTTTTCTTCGGGTTAAGAGCCTCACTATTGATGTCTACATTTTCCCAATTACTTGCTATTTGTCTAGTCTGTGCTATGCATGACTTGGTCTCCACACATCATGAAATCCATAGGGGAAGTGTTTACGTTTATAAGAGGGAAAAGAAGAGAAAAGTTAGCCTCGCAACTGTCAGCATTAGGGTGCGACACCTCAGCAGTAGCTCACAAGGGATGGGGATGAGGAGGGATTAAAGGATAGGAATAAAGGTGTAGAGAGAGAGAAAGAGAGATGAGGTAAGCCAGCGAGCGAGGTCATATCGAGGGGATAGGAGAGGTAGGAAAGATGGAAACACGGTCACAGGAGTCCGAGGAAGGGGCACCACATGCGAGAGCTCTTTTCGGCGTCAGGAGATGGCGTATAGGGTAAGTTCAGTAGGTCATAGCTACACTGTCGTCGGAGATCGGCGTTAGGAGATGACGTAGGGCCAGTCCCGTCGGCCAGAGCTACGCTGACGTCGGAGATCGCGAGGGCACAACCGGTCGGCACGGAATCCAGCGAGCGAGTCAAATCCGTAGCATTTTGCTTGCGTAAGGGGCTTTTCGTTTCCACTTCTTATGTAGAATATTTTTCGCAAGACGGTGTTTACTACACGGAATCAATTGCCTCCTGAAAACTGCACTAAAATCTTTACAGTATCGTTCATAAGTCCGTACCATATATTACCACTTGCTTATTCTTCTTTCGGTAATGCTGTATATAGCGTACCAGTGTAGCTAATGCTTCATTGGGTGCATCGTCTGGCTTGGACATCCCCCTTCGATGGCACCCGATTCGTAAGCTTTGAAGATACCGCATGAGTGCGTTAATTGCCATGGAGCCAGGCGTGTCCTGGTGTCCAGACCATACGTGCCCTGTATCACAAACTGAGATGTCAATCCTCCTGGGAGACTGCGCTGACCAGGTCAGAGCCACCGGAGCAGCGATGGCTGATTCAGCGGGCACGTGGTGCGGCGCGAACCAATGGGGTCCTGCAGGACTCCACCCGACGACGAAGATCCTTTAGACCTGCATGAATAAATGTTTTTTTCTCTCTCTCTCTATCCTTTCGCTTTTCCTTCATAAGTTCACACTGACGTCTCGCATGACTATATATGTTGCGGTTATAAGTGTGTACACAGAATGCGTACGTAGAGCATTTGTCAATTATGTGTACAAAAGCCGTTGTTCACGCCAACCTTGGGCCTGTCCTCTTTCACATAGTCTGTCATACACAGAGCGACACACACAAGCTAACCCGAAGTGACCGCGTCAATTATTGCGGCCACATCACGCCCGACTTTGCGAACGCACTATTACGTATAAACAGCTCGGCCGCAGCTATGCATGCAATATAATGCACGGAACTAGAAGCGAAAGTTGGTCTAGCATGGTTCATGCTTGGGATGTAAAACCAGCGCAGCGCGAAAATTGAAACAAGGACTGAAGAAGGGACTACGGGGCGCTGAGCTCGCAACTAAAATTTATTGGAAGGCACACGCGCATATATAAAGCAACCGATCTCGTCACGTAGCACATCAAGCAAGGATGTTCCAAGTCCAACGCGGTTGCAATCGTTCCTTGCGCACCATCTTTGAGAGCGTCGTATTTAGATTAACTACCCTGATGACACCATAGTTTCGTTTCATACGTTCACAGGCCAGTCCTATACGTAATCGCACCGAGGCAGAGACAGGCCTTAACGTTCTGACGCGGCGCCGTTTTCGGGTGCCGGCCAGCCGCGCTTCACCGCTTAGGCCACGGATAGAGCGCACGCCCAACGGGCTGAACAACGCCCCAGCTGCTCTTTTCTGCTCGGGAACCGGAACAATGGCGGCATTCCTGGCACGGCCCGATCCCGAGCCAGATTAATTACACCCGGCGCCGAGCACTGGAATGCCTCCCCTCTTACACTCTGCTTCCAACTACTCCCCAGACGCTGTTTGCTGTGGCGCTATACTCCGGGGGAAGCGGCATCTTCCTCTGCGATTCTGCTCCTTGGGGGATGCGCAGGGGAAAAAAAGGAAAGCTTGAACAAGGAGTGCCGCGCTAAGCCAAGACAATCACGCTTGGAATTCCAGTGGCAGGCAATGGGAGAGCGTGCACGTTATTACTGGGAATTCGGGCGGTAGCGCCTGTTTTCGCGCCAAGATCCGGCTTACGCGTCGGAAGTTTCGCCGAGAAGGCGGGACTTTACTTTATCGCCCCCACAGCACGCATGTAACGCACAGTTTCATTTGCATACCGATTAATCGGGCCTGGATACCCGCTATAGACAGTGCTTCTGTGTATGGAATGTCAAGCAGGCGACTCGCGTTGTGATTAACTTGGAAGTATTGCTCGTCATCGGGTTCTTTTTTTTTCGCATACGAGAAATGGGGACTTCAGATCTACATGTGTCCACATCGTTCAGGAGATTCGATGCTGAAGCTGCTGCCCTTAAAGCATGCGACGCCAATTGTGGAAACTGACTACACCGAGAGAAATAAGACTGCATGCTCACAACAGCCAAAAGACGGAGGAAACTGGCGTGATACAGGAGCAAAAAAGTAGAAAGAAGTGCTTTAGAATGTCTAAAAAATTTTTGAATTGCCCGCGTTTCCCGCTGTTCATAGTAAGGTGACTTATGTTCGGGTAGAGAATGATGCTGCACTGGATGTAATAAATTAGTGAAGAATATGCTAACAATTACATTTATCATCCTCGAAGGTGAGACTACTTGTTAATACATCGCGATCTTATATTTAATACTGTACGTGCATTGTCGCATGATGTTGTCTGGTTTCAAGGGGCCATAGTGCTAATCAATCCTCTGTCTCCTACAGAATTTTGTGTTCGCATCATGTCCAGTTCTTGAGCCGCTTTATAACACGCGTATACAGTGCACAGAAATTTAAGAAAAACGTACGATAAAGATAAGGTTGCTTTGCGAATACGCGCCTAAACTATTTAAATTCAAAAACAAATTGTGTTTAGAGAGCGCACGAACATCACAAAATATGTCTACTTCACTGAGGAAAAAAAAAAGTGCGAATATAAGGTAACGTATACAGGAAAATCTTACAGTAATGTACCACATGTCACATACATGCACACAATGCAATGCAGCTATATATATATATGGGAAGATATTAGACCGACTTGTAATGTAACAAAGAAGAAAAGTGGGTGAAACGATAACTTGCCGTGGGCAGGATCCGAACCTGCAACCTTCGAATGACGCGTTCGATGCTCTACCACTTGAGCTACCACGACAGCGATCCCCCCAGCCACTTTATTGGGTTTACATGTGAACTTAACGTGGGAGTGTCAGTCAGCGCCACCAGTCTAATATCTTCCCCCCTATACTTTCCTTGGCGTTATTGTCTGTTACATCTCAGTAATATTGTGTAAAACACGGAAAAAACGAGCCCTTAAGTATACACTTCTTTCCTTAATATATATATATATATATATATATATATATATATATATATATATATATATATATATATATATATATATACTGTGCTGAAATAAAAATACGGGGAAACGTCATACATTCGCAATGGTGCTTTTAGTACGCTTAAATTATATGAACCGTAGAGTGAAATAATGCTCACGAGTGTTTTCTTAATTGTTTTTCTAGAGCACCAAGACTCTAGCGCATCGGCCCAGGCGCGACACCGTCCGTTGGCGATGACGTCGACAACAGCCCATAGCAACGCGCACTCAGCGATCGCAGCGCCGCCAACGCAACCGCGAGCGTAGTAGCTTAATTGCACCTCGCGCGAACGCCATTGTCCAGCGGCACTCCTGCTTGATGGATAACAAATGGGACACACTTTTTACGCGGAATGTTGCTGCGTGCGCGTGTACACGCGGGGCGATAATTATCCGCCGGGGCTTCCCCGATGGCGCGGCGCCGGAATGTGCGAATAATTAATCCCGGATTCAAGTGGCGGGCCGCGCAATTACAGCGCGGGGGCGTCGGCACGCTGTATATAGGCCGCCGCGCGCGTCTCTGCGTTTTCCCCCGTTGGCGACACTACTCTCGGGCGGGCTCTTCGGCTTCCCCGTAGTGCACACACTTGTGAGGACGCCGAGGAGTTCCTGACTCTAACGCAAGCTGGTGCTTAACCGCATCGGTGGAGGCGTGGTTGTGGTATGCGCGTGTGCAAGCCGCTATGAGGTAGAGTAGAGCCCTTTACCGCCATCGTGCGCCTCTTGCAATAAAAAGCGTCCTTCTAATAGCGAGCTTCGGCAGAAAGGGTGTTCACCATGAGAATGCTCCGCTTGGATGGCAGTCGCGTAGATGCGGACGCATTTGTGTGGCCCATACAAAAAGAATCGAATGAATTCGTTAAGTTCAAGAGAAGAGATTACACGAGCATGAAACATAATTAATCACTAATATATTCTACGTGTCTCGGCGCAATTAGTACCGTTCAGCGTTATTGCTACCCACATTGAGTGCTTAGGCAACATTTTCGGTGACTCGAAAGAGTGTAAACACAGGTATAAGCCCTTAAACGAATCTGTTTTTGATTGATTGATTTGAGAGGTTTAAGGTACGTCCCAAAACCGCCATATATGATTATGAGAGACGCCGTATAGTGGAGGACTCCGGAAATTTCGACTACCTGGGTTTTTTTTTAACATGCACCCAAATCATGCTGAGCTCACGGGCCTACAGCATTTTCGCCTCCATCGAAAATGCAGCCGCCACAGCCAGGATTAGATCCCGCGACTTGCGGGTCAGCAGCCGAGTACGTACCTTAGCCACCATAGACCACCACGGCGGGGCATACGAATCTGTTTTTAAAAGCTTCACAAGTATAGGTGGAAGTCATAAAAATGCGGAATCCGCGTAAAACTGACCTTGCAGACGTATAAGTGTTAAATGGTCACGGGATATTTGCAGCAAATGCTCAGGCGATACTTTATGACGATGAAGGCTATAGAATTTCGTCGATGCGGAATAACGAGAATCGCCACAATTAGATGGAGCACTGTTCGCTTGAACACAGGTTGTTCGTTATACGCAACTGTGTCCGACAATGAAACTCTTTCAGAAGCGATGGGAGAAACGGGGCGAGCGAGAATTCAGTCTGACGGTCGTTTTGTTGGCGTATTTTCGTGCACGCACACGATACATTAACGAGTTCGTTTCACGCATCTCCTTTGTTATTCCTATTGTAGCGTGTCTCTAATAATAATAATAATAATAATAATAATAATAATAATAATAATAATAATAATAATAATAATAATAATAATAATAATAATAATAATAATAATAATAATAAATGTTTTACGTCCGAAAACCACGGTATGCTTATGAGAGACGCCGTATAGTGGAGGGCTCCGGAAATTTTTAAACATCTGGTGTTCTTTAACGTGAACTGACATCGCAGAGCATGCGCACCTCAATCATTTCGCCTCCACCAAAATGCAACCACCGCCACCAGGATCCGAACCCGCGACCTTCAGGTCACTAAGAGAGCGCCGTAGCAACTGATCCAAGGCAGCGGAGTGTAGCACGTTTGGGACGCACCAAGTGACTGCACCGAAGATTTCATTTATTTATTTCATTTCATTTATTGCATCCTTAAAGGCCCGAGGGCATTACATAAGGGGGGGGGGGCAAAAAATACGCTGTGAGTGTGTATAATTCAAGTTGAACAAATTATTATAAACAGTATAGTTCTAATATGGTAGTTTGGTCAAAAATGACAACCAAAATGAATCAAATAACACACAAAAGAAACGCTTTGGCTGGGAATTAGAGTACAACAACTAGGCACAAGCAAATTATACATATAGTACGTTGGTAGAATATATTTACAGCCACGGGTTAATGGGTGGAATCTAAGTGGGATTCCAATTTTGCGCGGAATGATGTGCGGTCAGGTGTGGCAACAATGGTGTCGGGAAGGCGATTCCAGAGTGTTATTGCTTGGGGGAAAAAAGGAGTCGTTCATTGCGGATGTACGGCCGTTGATTCGTGCAATGGGGTTTGAATGGTTAACGCGGGAAGAAGTTCTGTTTGGGGGCTGTAAAAGTTCGTGTCTTGATCGGGGTCGGAAAAAGAAACTGTGGAGGAGGCATAGGCGCGAGATGAGGGGGATGAGGCGAGATATCTGACTAAAGCTTTCCGGCCAGCCGAACTGCATTGCCATTTAATCTCGAAGTGGTTAGCGTGGTAAACGCCCCTCGGCTGATATGTTCCCGCCACATTTTACACCTGAACCGACGACCATCGGTGATCCGAGTGGTGTGCTTCGTACGGCATCGCGCGACTTGAACGGGCGCATGCGGTGCCGTGGCGAAGGTGACTCACAGGGGGGGGGGGGGGGCGTGGAGGAGGAGGAGGAGGCGCGCCGCAGAACACGCTACATCCGCGGCTGCGAGGGCAGCATTCCAGGAGCGGACGATGCCGCCTCATTTCCATTTCACGCTGCAAAGGCGGCGGCCCGACCGATTCGGAGACCAGGGCCGCTTGCAGTGATAGCGCCACTGCGCTGCAGGCCGCAGCAGCTGATGATGATGACTGTTGGCCGCGCAGGGATCAGCTGCTGCATGTTGGTCCATTTCTTTCTTGTAAGTAAGAAAGAAGGAAAGAAAGAAAGAAAGAAAGAAAGAAAGAAAGAAAGAAAGAAAGAAAGAAAGAAAGAAAGAAAGAAAGAAAGATACCTGGACGTACCCTTGCCTACTCGAGCTCTCTGTATTCTCGTTCGTAGAACTTGTCGCGTCGTAATTTTTTTTCCCCCCTCTGAAGTCTTCATCGCGTGACTTCTTTATTTTGGTTCCCCATTATAGGGGCGTGAAAGGATGTTCACGCAGTGAAGAATCGTCACTGTCAAAGTTCACAAGTCCGGACTTATCTCGAAAAACAAAGACACGAGCCCGAAAGACACCCGATTAACAACCGGAAAGCCGAAAGACCCGCAAGGAGCTCAATTTCGAGCCCCCCGGGCTCCGATAAGGCCGTGTTACGATTCTGTATACGGTCCGTTACTTATTCTCGTTTTCTTTTGTTTTATTAGTTTTCCCTCTTCTTATCTATAAGGAGCCGATCGCGCATCGATAACAGAGGAGAGGCGAAGTGCGAGCCAACGACGTCCGCGAGCATGAAAGGAAGAATGGAGAGGAGGAAAAAAAATGATACGCCGGTAAGAAAACGAAGGTAACCATAACATTATCGACCTCCAGGAGTATAGGAGGCCTCGCGCATCGTCATGCCCGCTATAGTCCCAAACATCGGCGCTGTTTGTGCCGCCCTGCGAAGGGGGATCGCCCGTGTCTGAATGACGCTATCGCATTGTGTCAGATTGAGAATGTCGAGAACGCCACGTGTGTACGCCGTTGCGATGTAAGGCAGCCTCGTTTTGAAGAAGAAAGCGATCTTAGGAAGCATGGGGCGTCTCTCTTGGAACGGCGAGAGAGCGCCGAAATTTTTGTCGCGCTCGTGGGACCGCGTGGTACGTAAGTCAATCGCAAAGTTCTGATACTGACGCGAGTTGCAAACAAGTGGTCAGCCCATTGATTATGTCGCTGTACGTTCAAGCAGTTTATATTTTCCTTTGCTGCGGCCAAAATAATGATATATTTAGACGTTTTGACACCACAAGACTGCACTGCTTGTTGTGTGTATATATATATATATATATATATATATATATATATATATATATATATATATATATATATATATATATATATATATATATATATATATATATATATATATATATATATATATAGAGAGAGAGAGAGAGAGAGAGAGAGAGAGAGAGAGAGAATTGACGAAGGGAGGGAGAGGGTGAGGTGCAAACAGCGTGCTATATCACGCGGCCTTCCGTGTGTACGATTACGAGATCTATAGTACGTTGCACACGCATTGAAGCCGAGAATACCACGGAAAGGGATTCGAACCCCCGACTTCTCCCGGCGTCTGAAACGCCGTCTATAGTCATCTCAGAGACGTGCGCTATTAATTGAACAACCTAGCGAACACCGGGGCAGGCTGGTCGCGCCCTCGTGGGGCGATCGCGTCTCGGCCGGCGGGTGCCATACATCACGCTGACAGAGCATCGCGCCTGGCCGCGGTGATACGGAGTGCCGCGGGCCACGCGCCATTAATTCGGCGCGCCTTATCGGCGCACAGCCGGGCTCTTCTCCTCCGTGCTGTACCACTCAGTCGGAGCGCGCTGGCTGGCAAGGGCGAACACGCTGTGGATTTCTCTCGGCAAACCGACTGCTCTGCTCTTGCAGCTGCCCAGCCCGCCTTTGTTGCACATTACATGGCAGCCACTGCCCGGACTAACCGTCTCTTTAAAACCGTTGCTCTCGGCAGGAAGCTATAGGTCTCGCATCGGTTAATCACCAACCCAGAGAGTGGCAAAAAGGGAGAGGTGCCACGCTGATACAACGCTGTGGAATCCTCGGCGCTCTATATGTATACCATAATGGAAGCTCCATAATAAAAATATATGGGAGTTGTAGATATATCAAGTTGTAAAAGACTATGTCTACTTAGGGCAGGTAATAACCGCGGAGCCGAACCACGAGATTGAAGTAACTAGAAGAATAAGAATGGGGTGGAGCACATTTGGCAGGCACTCTCAAATTATGACAGGTAGACTGCCACTATCCCTCAAGAGGAAGGTATATAACAGCTGTATCTTGCCGGTACTTAGCTACGGAGCAGAAACCTGGAGACTCACAGAGAGGGTTCAGCTTAAATTGAGGACGACGCAGCGAGCAATGGAAAGAAAAATGGTAGGTGTAACCTTAAGAGACAAAAAGAGAGCAGAGTGGATTAGGGAACAAACGGGGGTTAAGGATATCATAGCTGAAATCAAGAAGAAGAAATGGACATGGGCCGGGCATGTGGCGCGTAGACAGGATAACCGCTGGTCGTTAAGGGTAACTAACTGGATTCCCAGAGAAGGCAAGCGGGTTAGGAGGAGACAGAAGGTTAGGTGGGCAGATGAGATTAAGAAGTTTGCGGGTATAAATTGGCAGCAGCAAGCACAGGACCGGGTTAACTGGCGGAACATGGGAGAGGCCTTTGTCCTGCAGTGGACGTATACAGGCTGATGATGATGATGATGATGATGATGATGATGATGATGATTAATAAAAATATGGGAGGCACGTAATGGGAGGTGAGGTTCATACAGCAGAAACGCGCAAATGAAATTCGTGGCACGACTAAACACAGCTCAAAGCGTACACGTGTAGAGGCGTGTATATTTAACCTGCAGGTGTTCTATAGCGCTGTCCAAACAATATCAAAACCATGCACCGATCAGTTGCGGTGTACTACAGCGGCTACGGTGTTTCGACTGCTGGCCCGTAGTTGAATCCCAGTTGCGTGGCAACGAAAGATGCCCGGGTGCTTATACATTCAGGCGAACTCCAGGTGATCGAAACTTCTTGAGCCCTTCACCATGGCGCTTTTCATAATCACCATAGTTTTGCCTAACAATTATCATAGGTACTGTAATATTGAAGCCATGTGGAAGCAGGTTGGCTGTTCTGTTTTCCTTTAATCTATTATGAAGATTGGACAAGAAGTAAATGGTGGGATGGCTATAAAAAGCAAATATTGCAAGAAAAATTCCGAGATGGGTAGATTCTATATGCATGTGGCAGTCTCGAGGGAGGGTTTAGCGTATACAGTTGCCAATTTTCGTAAATAGTAATCGAAAATCCGTAGCTTTTCGGGTTCGTGGATGATCTTTCACATCTCTCGCTGTTCAGATTGTCCACCGAGCCTCCCATTTGCTTCGCTTACGGTCTTACATCACAATCTGTGAAATATGCCCCAATCACAACAGATATCACCCACGTATCACAGTCACCGAGACCTACGTCACTCGGCTGCCCCAACTTTTAGCTCCTCTAAAGGAGATGAAGATGAAACCAGTATAGCGCACTATTTTTATTTATTTTCCCGGTGTTTCACACATTTTCGTTTCATCTGCTTCCTCTCTTGGCCTATCTGTCTTCCTCACACCTATGAGTAAGTCACACAAGAGGAAGGGGCGCAAAGTCTGACGCATGCATTGAAATAGTTCTTAAGAGGAGGTTGTGATGAGTCTTGGTCCCTCCTGATGGACAACCCTCCAGATGGCATTTATAGCGGCCATCGAGGATTGCCGTTCAGATTAGACTTCCATAAAGTCACGCGCAAGCTATTTATAGGCCAGAACAAGCATATATTAATGTATCAGCCGCACTATGTCCGACTTCTTTACATTAATATTTGCGCTTGGACATTCTGTGCAGTGGCCAGGAGATTGCACACCGGGTCCGTGGCCCCCCTCCCCTGAATTTTTTTTCGTCAAACAAGCAGAGCGAGAAATGACCATTTCAAGGAACTGCCTCCCCCGAAAGAAATTCTGCCCCTGATGATATGTCCCTCTACAAAGGGAGCTCCTGTTATGAGTGCCGCGGTTCCATCGGACGCGTATTAATTGCGTGCGTGTTCGAAAAAAGCTCGCACAGGAAGGGGTTGAAGAAGGGCGAGCACGCAGCAGCCGCTGTCGGTGTCTCGAAAAGGAGACGGCGGCATGTCTCCGAATGCACGCAGGCGCTGCCGCTAGCGCTAACGAGGCGTCGGCCGCCGAACCGGCCCGGCAGCCTGGGTGGTCCCGGCGACGAACAAAGCGGGCGCGATGGCTTCATCCTGAAGGAGGCAAGGGTTCCCTCGCTCACTGCGCATGCGCGCCGCGTTTTTCTTCTCTCTCGAGCTGCTGCTGCAGTGTCCGCAATGAAATATCGCCGGTTCCTTATCGCGCGCGGATTAGCGATCCCAAACATCTGCCGCCTCGGAGGCAAAGTTTTACCGGACTGCGGGAATCAGCAGCCTCGTGGGTTGATCGGCCGCCGCATGCCAATGTTTAGACACACGAAAGACGGGTATACACTTGTGCCGCCGCCTCCCACTATTCTTCTGTTTTCTTCTTATTTCGTACTGCTGCTATCGCATCACTAAGCGAAACCAGCTATTATTGCCCAATCTGTTACCTCAACAGAAATCGACGACTTGCGTGAAGAACATCAAAACCTCGGGACGGTGAGTCCCGATAGAATATTTAACGGCATTCCTTCTGTTCTCCCAAATTAATACGTAACCAGCCGTGAACACAACTGAAAAATGATCATATATATATATATATATATATATATATATATATATATATATATATATATATATATATATATATATATATATGAGAAAAAAGTGTATACCTAAGGGCTAGTGTTTCCGTGTTTTGACACAATAATAATGAGATCTAACAGAACAGACAATAATGTCAAGGAATGTACAGGGGAAGTTATAAAAGTGGCTGACAAAATAACTTGCCGTGAGCAGGCTACAGATGGCGCTGACTAACACTCCCACGTTTAAATTCACATATAAACCCAATAAAGTAGCTGGGGGGATAGCCGCCTTGATACCTCAGCGGTTAGAGCATCGAACGCGTTATTCGAAGGTCGTAGGTTCCTTCTCACGGCAAGTTATTTTTTCACCCACTTTTCTCTCTTTTTATTTACATTACATTACTTCTAATCACTTCCCCTATACATTCTTTGATTGATTGATTGATTTGTGGGGTTTAACGTCTGAAAACCACTATTTGATTATGAGAGACGCCGTAGTGATACATTCTTTGGCATTATCGTCTGTTAGATCTCATTATATATATATAAAGGGAAAGAAGTGTATACCTAAGGGCTCGTTTTTCCGTGTTTTCACACAATATTAATGAGATCTAACCGACAGTAATGCCAAGGAATGTACAGGGGAAGTTATTAGAACCAATTGAATGTAAATAAGAAGAAAGAAAAGTGGATGAAAAAATAACTAGCCGTGAGCAGGAATCGAACCTACGACCTTCGAATAACGCGTTCGATGCTCTAACCACTGAGCTACCACAGCGGCCTTCCCTCCATCCACTTTTTTGGGTTTATATGTGAATTTAGAAGTAGGAGTGACAGTCAGCGCTATATATATATATATATATATATATATATATATATATATATATATATATATATATATATATATATATATATATATATATATATATATATATAAATAGATAGATAGATAGATAGATAGATAGATAGATAGATAGATAGATAGATAGATAGATAGATAGATATACATATGTGTGTGTGTGTGTGTGTGTGTGTGTGTGTGTGTGTGTGTGTGTGTGTGTGTGTGTGTGTGACAGCCACCAAGATGAGTTGATGGGGCGGCAACTGCAAGTCTCGTGTTTTGATGAAAGGAAGCAAGTGAGCCATCACAGACTACGTGGATGGGTGAGGGAAGGAGAGGAGAAGGGAGAAGGGCTGCAGAAGAGAAGAAGGGGGGACGTATGCGACCGAGAATGCCGTGTCTCGGCAATGCTGGCCACGTGACAGTCGTCTTTCCGAAACGCGACTCCAGTTTGCAGGAAGACGAAAGCAGCTCGTTGCTTTTTGCTGGCAGCGGAACGGCGAAAGGAATGCCCCGCTCGTTGAACCCGGATGCCTACGCAGTGCGTCTCGGCCGTGCGCGCCACCTGCCGCTAAGAGGAGACAACGCGGAAGCTGTCGTTCAAACCGCTCTGACTTTCAACAAGGTCGCGGGTTCGTTCCCTGCGGCGGCGCGTCGGTGGTGGCGAACTGTTCAAACGCTGGCACACTCGTTATATAAACGGACACGTTACAAGGTGCGAAGATCGATTCGGAGCTCTTGAACACCATTCTCTATAAAACACCAGGAATCAATCAATTAATGTCATTTTGCAGCATAACAATAATTGTTGGTTTTAACGTCCTAAAAACACCACACGATTATGAAAGAAGCCGAAGTTCCGGGCTTCGGTAATCTCGACCATCTGGGCTTCTTTAACGTGCACCTAAATCTAAGCACACGGGCCTGCAGCATTTTCGCCTCCACCGAAAACGTGGCCGCCGTGGCGAAAAGCAGATCCCGCGAACTGCGAGTCAGCAGCCGAGTGCATGCATGCCTTAGCCACCAGTCAACCGCGGCGGGTCATTTTGCGGCAGGCGGCAGCAAAACTAATACTTTGACGACATCAGAATGACGTTTGTGCCGGACAGAAAGTTGTTTGTATGCCTTTCATGTCGTGCGCCTTGGTGAGAACATGCGCGTTTGGTAACAGTAAAGAGGTGATTGGTGTCTACCTATACCTACCACGTCAGGCCACCTGCCTCTTTCTGTGAATTTCATGTATACGGGTGCAAGGGGCAGAGATCACTCGTCCACTTCCCCTGATATAGCTGTGAAAATGTAATCTTTAATCCCCCAGCATCAACATAATCAGTTCATAATCCCATGTATTGCATGTAACACAAGTCAGAACATTGGTCTGAATTAGTGTCGGGTTGCACATTTCCCAAAGTCATCTGCCCCAGTAGGGCCCATGACTCGATGTCCATGCATAACTTGCTTTAGTTATTATTTTCGTGCTACTACTCCAGGATATAGATATTTCCCATACACTAAGAAGCCTATAGTTTATATATAGGATGACCTGTCCTCATAACGTGTGCAGGTAAACTATGGTGTACGCAAATGGTATATACCTCTCCGCTTAGAATTAGGTTAATTTCCATGAGTTGCGAGCTCAGACACTTTTCTAAGACGTCAATTCGTGTTATATTCTGTGAATATTTCATTCTAACTAAAATAGACGAAATGGGTTGAATCTCGACATAATGACGTATTTCACCACAGTTTACTGTATATATTAAGGTCTCTCAGCAGCGACCACGCTTTTTTTGAAGAACTGCATAAGAACGTGTCCCGTGGTGTTGCACTTAAAATGCAAACAGAATTGCTCACCTAGTTGAGGGCCCGTGCCACAGAGGACGCCAGCCGTATACATACTTATCAGCGCTATTGACGGAGCAGGCTAAGTATATACATGAAAAGCATGTATTCAGGCCATTCAGGCGCGAGTGCAGTGGCCGTATCGCATAGACATGAAAGTTTTAAAGGCAAGACGCGTATAAATGCTAAGTGAAAAAAAAAACTGCAGCGAAAATTAGTACACATATATACTTCGAGAACAAATATTGATTGATCTATGCGGTTAAACGTCCCAAAACCACCACATGATTATGAGAGACGCCGCAATGGAGGGCTCCGGAAATTTAGACCACCTGGGGTTCTTTAACGGCAAGAAAAAAAAAATAAGTATATACACATAAGGGGGGAGGGGACTCCTTCAACGACACCATTTACACGGCAACGTTTAAAAAAACCGTCTCATTGATTCGTACGCTCATCTCAGCGAAATAACTATCACACAGAAAGCATGCAATGAGCCAAAGGTGTGTCTCAGTCACGTCGAAAAAAAAAAAGCGCCCCGCGGGAAGTCACTCGCTTCCTCGTTCATTACAGCGAAGTCAGAATGGTCAGCCTGGTATAGTCTAACGTAACCAGTCAATAAACCAAGAGTCACCGGTTTAACCGTGGTAGGAAGGCGGGAGTAAAGCGGCAAGAAAAGAGGTATTACACGCACCTGGCGAGGCGATATGCAGTTCCCGGCTGCAGGATCGAATCTCGCGTCACCGACGCACCGCCCACACGGTGCTGCAGGAGAGCGTTTCCTTCGACGGGATCCTCGCCCGTTTCTCGCGCCTCGCTCGCCAGGCAATCGAGCTTAACGACGCGCGTCGGCGGATATAGCGCGCTGGCCGGCCCAATCTCGACGACAAGAAATGCGGTGCAGCGCGCTCCGAAGGCTCAACACAAGTGTGCCCGGTCTTGCTATCATTGCGCGCAAAGCAGCGCAGAATTGCGATGACTATAGCGCGTTATTGGCGAACTTCTTCGATCGTTATAAGGCACGTGTATGATTCTTTGTTTCAATTATTGCAGCGGCTATAAAGATGCATCTAATTAAGGAGCACGTACATAACTTACACAAACACGCCTTCTAGAACGGTATGTTTCACAAACTAATTTTGGGGGCGTGGTGCGGTGACGAGACCAAAATAATTAGTACCTGCAGGTAATATTGCTTTCAAAAATGTGTGGTAAACTCGACCAGTTGGTATGCGCTGATTGCAGTTACAGCGCAATAAAGAATAAAAATGAAAGAGCATCATCTTATCGGAACGGCTATCCCGAATGGTATACGCGTTTAAAAAAGAAATTTAACTTGAGCCATTTGGCGGTTGCATTATTAGCAGATGTGACCACAAAACCGCGCGGGACACAGGAATAGACGACACGGAAAAATGTTCTATTCAATGATCCTATCGTGGCGAAAACGAAGCACACATCGAAAATCAACGTTGTCAAAAAAATCCAAAAGTACTTGTTTTGGGGTGAGTCGGTGCTTACTTGGTGCAGATGACTGAGGCGCGAAAACATTTCGTGAAACGAGGAGAGACCTGCAGATGTTCTTCTGTTCTGCTCTCCCCGCTTCACGAAATGTTTTTGCGCCTCAGCCATCTACTTCAAAAACTCTCCTTTCTTAATATTTATTTGGTTAGTCAGTATTTCAGTTCTTTGAATTTTTTCTAAGTATTTTTTTTCATCGTCGGGCTGTGTCCGATGAACATTGTCCTATACATGCCATATAACATGCCACATGCCTTATACATGCCATATAACATGCCATATAACATGCCACATTGCCCTATACATGCCATATATATATATACATGCCACATGCCCTATACATGCCATATAACACGCCACATGGCCCTATACATGCCATATATACAAGCCACATTGCCCTATACATGCCATATAAGCAAAGAACACGCAATGTCGGGCGATATTTGAAACTTCGCCACAACGCTCGCTAATAACAATTTCAGGGGTTTTACGCTCCGAAACCGCGATATGACTATGATATGACAACGAGTGGTACAAATGGGCATCTGTCATTTCTCCTCCATCAAAATGCGACAGCCGCGACCGGGATCGAATCCGTGACCCTTGGGTCCACAGCCGAGCATATACCGTAACCGTGACACGACCACGGCGCACCCACAACGCTCGCCACATAAAAGATCTCGTTAATGGAAAATGTAGAGGCTCGCAGAAGTTGCGCTGGTGCGAACTCTGCACGGCTACAACTTCCTCCGAATGTAATAGAGCCGCGGGCGGCGCAGAAGCGATAAGCGTGTACACACACCTCTTGTTTGAAATAAGCCCAGTTCGGTGGCGCTGGGTATTCCGCTCCGTTGATTGGCTGGCACCGGCTTCTGCGTGCATCCGCGCCACTGCACGATTTTAACGAGATCGAGTAAAGAGATCGTATAACGGGGACAGAGGGAGGCTGTGGCCGCGACGAGTATTCGCCGCGCATTCCCTCGTTCTTACAACCTCGGGAGGCTTTAGGGTGGAGGAGGAGGAGGAGGATGAAAAAAAAAGAGACCTCGAACTGACCAAAGTGTCGATGGGGCCTTTAATGTCCTCGAAAGCCGCGCATGAATTGCGGCCAACAGGGGCAGCCTCAGCCGACCAAAGCCGGACCGCAAGGACTAAACAGCTCGTGGAACGATCAAACGCGGCCGTGGAATGCTATTTATTTATTTATTTATTTATTTATTTATTTTTACTGCCAATTCTAATGGGTACTGTTTCAGAAGTGAATTCAAACAAGATGAATATTGGATACACTATAACATGCCCTCCATTATTACGGGTATATATACTTACCAAACACACATGCACGCACGCACGTGTACGGATTCGATATAGACGACGACATTATACTGACGCAGAAACAGATATATTTGTCTTTCTTTTATAATCACACTATTATATATATTATCGTATTGCCATAATTAGTGTAATTAGTGTCATAATCATTTCAGGTTCACAAAACTTCGAAATTATATAAAGTTAGCATATAGTTTGCATATATATGTATGTGAAGAATGGACATGTAAATAAATAGTGAGACATTCGCACATGCCATGTAGGAGACGCAAGTGCCTAATATCATCAATAAATTAAATTTATAAACAAGGATACTGCTCTCGGCACCGGCTACTGGCGAATGAATGAATGAATGGACTTTATTTAAAGTCCGGCAGTTTTACCGGTCGAGGTGGGGGAAGAGGGGATTCACCTCTGTTCCTTCCCACTGTCCGTCGATTATGATGGTGGTGCCTCAGTCCTTGGACCCAACATGTTTTTTTACACACTGTAAGTTTATTCGCACCGTTGTATACAATAGAGTTAATAAAAAGCGCAGGAACTGTTGTTAATACTAGGAGAAATTATGAATACGTTGTTGCGAGTATTGCGAGCACAAGTTCTCTTTGGTGTGTCATTTTCACCAAGACATGCGTCTGAAGCAGGCAACGTGACTGTTTCTAGAGTGAAATCGCGGTGAAAAAATTCGTGTATGAAGCGTTATATTTTCGAAAGACGTTTGAAACAACCTCCCACATACTAACACATATACCAGAGTTCTACTTTTTGAGCTTTATGACCTTAAAAGGCGGATATTATATTCACGAGAATGTAAATAAATAATTATTAACCGACTGCTTATTCAAATCATCGAATGAACAACATAACAATTAACTAGATTTCGCTTACTAGCCCGAAACAGTAATTGAAAATGTCCCAATTTACGAATTAAGATACATCCTATCTTCAATTAAGATTTGGGGCCAACCTAATAACATGTCAGAGCATTTCGTTGAAGAATAGGCACAAAAAAAAGCAATCTCGCAGGAAAGTTCGATTGACAGTAAAGCAGCGCCTGGAGCTCTGTGTTTTCTGGTAGTTTTTACGAAGAACTCGCAGGGGCCCCTTACGCATTTACTTGGGACGACTCGAAGACAGTATCCTATTTTCCTTCCCAGTCGATATATTGATTCTCTCTCTCCCATCCCCATTTTTCGGAAACCTTTATGCACCTCTCATGCTTTTGCAATGCTGCCATGATCGGTCTCGCCTTTCATTCAGCGACGATATCATAGAATGACGTCACCACGTGAAGCCGTGACATCACAAAATTTGGTGATGTGTGACGTAATCGCCTGGCGGATGTTTTTTTTGTGTTTTTTTGCCTCACTCAATTGTGTCGACCAGAAACCAAGGACGGTCAATTTTCGGACATCGCCTGATGATTTGTTTTTCTTTTTTTTTTGCCTCGTGTAATGCCGAAACCACCAACGGCCCATTTCCGCGCTTGTTGAGGCATATGAGGGTTTCGCCTTAATAACAACGTCCGGGTGGTTGCACATATACTCTATTCATTCACATGCCGTGCATGCACCACCGCGTGCTCACGACTTATCAATTTCCGATGCGATAAAGAGCGCGAGCCATAGATCATCATCCCTTATCGGGGTGCGCGAATCTTTTGCGGGAAAGAGCTCCTCTTATTGGCTGACTCGATGGACCCGCCTACACCGCAACCATTCCGCTCTATGCGAGCCGTTCCTCCGAGTGCTCCAGCCGTCTGCGCAGACCAGACGCCCTAAGCGAGCTCTTTGGCACCAACACAAAGAAGCTCGAAGCACCCGCCCAGAGGGGGAAAAAGAACAAAGAAATCGAAGCCGTCGTCTCCACGAAGAAGCTCGCGGGATCGATAGATGGCGGTGGCTGCAGCAGCGTGTAGCGACGAACAAGACACGGCGCCGGCGGGAAGAGATAAGAGGAGAACCCTTCGATCTGCCAAAGCGCTATCTCCACCGACGTGTACGTATATACTCCCCTGAAGAGTGTACACGCCATCTGCTGGCATTATTAGGACTGTAATGCCCGGCACTGAGTGCGTTTCGCGGAATCAAGCGTTCTGGCCATTCCCACCATACGCGCCGTTGTATATCATATACGGTCGATTCAATTCTATGCTCGTCTTCCTGTCAGTTCATGTACGAGAAAGAGAAAAATCCTTCGCTGCCGGAAGACGACGATATTTATCAAAATCCAGACGCATAGCCGTGCTGCTGGTTGATCCGTACGCCATACAATAGGCATCTGCAAGCTGCTCTATGCATGCATATACGCGAATCTATGTTATAGAATATCTCTCAATTTCTGTCACACCGGCTAATCACTGAAAGTTCTATTCTCAGGGAACACTTTCACCTTTATAAAATCGAAGATAACAAGACTTACTCCGGATATTGTGTCACATTTCGAGAAACACATATAAATGGTATGTTTTGCAAAAATCACCCACGACAAAGGTATATATATATATATATATATATATATATATATATATATATATATATATATATATATATATATATATATATATATATATATATATATTTATTTATTTATTTATTTATTTAAAATATATAAATATTTAAAATGTCCGAACCGCTAATATTATTTCGCTTAAATTTACATACGGCTGGTATAAAAGGGCTCGAGGCGCAGCCTATACATGTGCTCACGCGAGCGCGCGCGCTGTATCGATCAGCGGTTCGCGTGATCAAACAATCGCCGAGGCGTCTCGGCCCGGAGTAAACTGGCGTGCCGCGCGCCGCCTACGGGCGCATGATTCACTTAACAGGGGGCGCGCACATTACGGCGCATGCGTCTCCGAGACCCACGTAAACGCGCGCGCGCGAATCACCGCGCTATAACGACGTCCTCTTCACCGACGCACTATAATACCTTCTAGCCTCTATAGACGCGCTCTCTTTCTCGCGGTATTCGAGGCGTCGTGGATGCATGCATGGAGCGCCGGGTGCGCTGCGTGACACCACGAAACCACGCTATGCTATCACGCCAGGACGGCTTCGTTACCACACGTGTGTTTTTTAGGAGAGCTCAGTGCGTCGAAATGGGCTCTTTAGGGGAAATTCGACGCTTGCAAGCGCGGTCGAGATAGCGAGCGTGCACGCTGTAGGAAATGGAATTTAGGTGCAACTTGTCGCAATCAACGAGCTTGTCGCGTTTCTTTTTTCTCGACTCTCCCTCTCTCTCTCTCTCTCTCTCTCTGTGTGTGTGTACATGTGTGTGTGTGTGTGTGTGTTCATTTTTTATGTTGATATTTTAACAAGCACGTCTCGCTTTCGTATGCCATCCGCCATCTTCAGAATGGCTGAAAAGCAATTGATTGATTGATATGTGGGGTTTAACGTCCCAAAACCACCATATGATTATGAGAGACGCCGTAGTGGAGGGCTCCGCAAATTTCGACCACCTGGGGTTCTTTAACGCGCACCCAAATCTGAGCACACGGGCCTGCAACGTTTCCGCCTCCATCGAAAATGCAGCCGCCGCAGCCGGGATTCGATCCCGCGACCTGCGGGTCAGCAGCCGAGTATTATAGCCACTAGACCACCACGGCGCGGCATGGCTGAAAAGTAGAAGAGAAAAGAAAAAAAGAAGTGAATCTTCTAATGCTTACATAATCTCTCTAATGTTTACACAACACTGACAGAGTAGTATTTATTTAGTTTAAAGCTTTCTGGACTTTCTGAAGACCCCCGCAAGCAGTGTTGCCGTTAAATTCTGCTTCAGTCACTCTATATTTCACTTCTTTCTTGTCGCTTAATTCATGCATTGTTAATACTATCAAAGGTATCAGTGGATCGAATATGTACGTGCGTAGTGAAGATAATTGTTGCAATGAACAGGACCGAGCTACCGTTGCGTAATAGACGAGGAAATGTGAAGTTCTCAGACTGCGCACAGACACTTTTTTCAAAGTGTCCAATATGCAGTGTCCGAACGCGCTGCAGTGGTTCAAATAGCTGACCAAGTTCCACCGCGATCGCGCTAAATGTGACACCTTGCCTCTATTCACTGCTTCTGGATTTACACACTGAAAGTTTTCATATCCAATTGCTTTATGCTCCCATGCACTTTTCTGTCCTGCTCTTCACATTATAACTGCAGCCGAACTCATCCATGCCTTTCATAGCCTTATCTTCTCCCTGTGACCGTTAACCATAACATGTAGTATTCGTTCAAAACATTAGGGCTGTCGCAAGCAACTGACACCTATAGATGTTGCACGAGTGCTCTTGGTAGACTTACACGAGTACATTTTGGTATAACTGGCAGTGCATGGCGTAGTCAGAGGGTGACATACCCAGCACGTGCCCCCCCCCCCCCTTCTCCCCGAACTATTTTCTTTCTTTTTCATTACATACACAGCCCAGAATGACACTTGACCCCACTTGCCTGCCATGCCCCAAATCAGAAGTAGGAGGTGCTCCCCTCACCCTTCCCCCGAGACAATTTCTGCCTAAAGCTCTGATAACTGGCATATATGCTGATGGGCTTCGCCAAGCGAAAAGGTAAAGATGCGACCCATAAAAGAACAACAGTGAGAAAGAGAGAGGAAAAGAGAGGGGGAGGAGAGAGAGGAAGAAATGGAGAGAATCTTTCTGTATCCGTGTCTCGCAGCTCACTGAATCCCTTGGTTCCACAATGTTGCCGTAAGAGCACACCACATTATGACAAATTAATTGCGCACCTCTAATCGTCAACGGTGATTTTGAGCTGTGAGAGCGGGGCGTGAGCCGTTTCACGTAGCGTTAAATATGTTAATTACACCGGGCTGCTGGGACAGAGAAAAAATGTTCTGCGAAAGAAAAATTAAGTTTAATGCCTCAATTTCGGAGGCCAGCGACTCGCAGGCGGAGTAGCCCTTGTCGGAGAAACAAAGGTGATTTCGAGGACGAAAACAAAATGCGGGAAAAGGCGGGAAACAGGTGTCGTCTTGCGCGGCGGCAAATTTCACTTCCGGCGGGAAACACACTCGACCTCGTCGATTACGTCATTACCGCGAGGCGCATGCATTCAACGTGCTTATACCTCTTGGCGGCGCTGCGGTCGTTGGCGATGCAAGAACAGCAATCATGGCGGGGCCAAATTAAGCCGACACGGAGCGGGACAAGGCGCTAAGAAGTCCGGTGGCCGAGTGTGCGGGTTGGGGGGCGTATACGTCCATTGACGGAGTGGCGCGCGTAATCCGAGGTGGTGGCCGGTGGTGCCCTCGCGCGGGAAGGAAGTGCGCGCTTAATTGAGAGCGGCCAGCTCGTCTCTGCACTTTCTTCGCTCTAGAACAGTGCAGCACTGTCGAAGCGGCGTCCTCACGGCGCTGATGCAGCCTTCATAATGGCGCCAAAAGACCTCTTCATGTGGAGCACTACGTCGCATGTCTATGCATCGATGCCGAGATGAGCAAACAATGCACTTTTTGCATTACTTTCCTCTCCCAATTGTAACGCTATAAAAAAAAAGAAACAACCAGGTGAAGGGTTCTTCGGTGGAGCAGCCGGATGTTGGTCGATGGTGAAGCCAGGGTTGACACGATGGACACCAACGCCTCAGTGATCTCGAGTGCTCGATTCTTAATTAATAGGAGATTGCAACTCACCGCTATACCCGCAGACCGGTCAATCATTACAAGAGAAAGCCTTCGTGAAAACGCGCCGGGGCTTTGGTAATCTGGGCACCCTTCTGATTATCGTACAGGCCATTACAGCGTCCGCGGCGCTGCACCGATTTAGCGGGATACTGGGCGCTCGCGCGTGCATTGCCCATCGCATCTTCGGCGGTGGCCGCGGCAAGTGCATGCAGCAGCCGGCGGGAGCGCTGGCGCGGAAACCGGCCTCGGCGGCGGCGACCTGGGTGGTCCGGCCGCCAGTGCCGACGTGTCCCGGCGAAGGCCGTAAAAAGAGACAGCTATTTATCGTGGCCGCTTGGTTGTAATGCCGGCCTCCGGAATTGGAACGAGATTTCCGCCGCGGGAGGCGTGCGGGGACATCGCTGAGCCGCGTGCATCGCCGAGGTCCGCGACCACGACGAAACGTCGCAGTCCGCCTTCCCTCTCCCTCTTTCGGGGACGCTGTGTAAACTCCGCTGATGAGACGGAACAAAAGCCGCGGAACGAGAAGAGTGATTCTGGACAAAAGACGATGGAACTCTCGTCGGAACAGTCACGACACACACAAGGGACACGGAACGCAATGCCCCAACAGGAGATGTGTGCACTCTTCACTCTATACGCTTTCTGTATACACGGCCATGGCGGACTTGTTTATGTTTACCGCGCGATAAGAGCTACTGTAGATTGGTCTATAACTATCGTTATATCTACAGAGAGACAAGAAGGAAATGAGCGCTCTTTGTCGTCGTTGTGTTCTCGCGCTGTAGCTATCGTCATGTCATACCAACTAGTCCAAACTGCCACACTTGTAGATTGGTGCCATGTTTTCTCCGGGCATTTTTTTTTTCCAGCCAGCGTGTATATACAAGGAGTTGAAGTACCAGAAAGTGAATTTTCATCGAATAAGCAAAATACACATGTGAAGCTTTTGTGTGGCCACTTGTCTACAGTTATAACACTTTCATCGGGACATACTTTCATGAGAAGGAAGGCAATGCACGTGCTTCCTTAAATTACGTGTCAAGCAGCAGTACAGTGCTAGAACTAAAGTAGCCGGGCAATGTAAGTGAGCGAGATATTACTCATGACAGAAGGCGTTCTACATGATGAGCCTCTTGGCTCGATGCTATAGCGTACGTCTAACGTGCACAAGGATTAAAATGCACATGATGTGCGAGGCGGGAATATACGCACGAAGCTATAGGTAGTAAAATAATGACTCCATTACTGCGTGCAGCTTGATGATCTTGTGAGCGTCTTCATCCAATGAAAGCTTGAAATGAAAGCTTAGTACACTTTCCTTTACATCAAGCAATATACAATGTACTGAGATCGATATATGAGCTATGGCAGCGTCTTCTTTTGAATACGATGCCCAGGCATATATATTACTACATATATTTTTACGTTAGTATAATATTGGCACCAAAATCAATACTCACGCTCGAAAACTCGCTTATTTGGTGCAGGCCTAACTCCTCCTGTCTATGCTTTTTCCCGTTCATATTAGCACAATAATTATATGACGTAAGTGCTTAAAGAGTTCAAACAGCGCAGCTGGTACGCTAAAATCCGTAGCTTTTAATACAATGTTTCTAACTGATATATATACGAGCACCAGTTGAAGTGTGCCTGAAAAGTGCGTACTTGATTTGGAGAATTCAGCTACATTTCGACTCATACGAATGTTCCCCAAGCTTCAAGTCTGGCCTACAACGCACCTGGTAAAACTCGGCTTTGGGTATATATGTTAGATTGTTTGCACCTCGCCTTAGAAGGAAGCGTACTGTGGGTTTCTTATATAGCACACTCTGAATTCTTCTATTGTATGTTGATGTTATTTTTTATTAATCGGTGTACTTCAAGCCATCATTAAGACGTGAAGGTAAGCAGTCTTTGCCAATATCCTTGAATGGATATCTGTCAAAGTGTTTATAGTTTGATCAATAAATGAGTCAATCAATCAATGTTGTCAAGCTGCACGGCGGAACCAATAAGAGGAGCTAGAAGCGAGCGCCTTCAGCAAACCGTCGTGCTGACCATCCTGTATCCGTCCCATGCGCTGCTTCGCATCTCTAATCCTGCAAATAAATCGCTACTTTGATTAAAATACAATTAAACGGTGATTCGATGTCCGCATTTTGGTCAGAGCAAGCCAGATCAGTTTGCGTTGCTCAGTATATAGAAGCTTCACAGGCGAGGATATATGTCTGTATACATGTGTCTCTGACGCTATCTATGTATGGACGGAACCAGTCCTCGAATGACGCCACCTCCCTTATAGACCGGCAGTTGTCCCAGAATGCGTTCACTTCCTCTGCATTCCCACACGAGGTGCGGTGAACAGTCGGGGTTATACTTGCATGCGGCATTAACGCGTGTACACATGCGCAGCACGCGTCTTTGCATTGCAGTATACGGCGCTCCTTGCATTCCGATATGCTCGGGCCGTTTGCTTAGCGACCCGCAAATCATGGTGGGTCCATATACGTCGGCTGTTCCGTACACCGCGGCCTTTCCGGCTTTATGAGGCCATAAAGTTCAGGTAGCCCAGCCGAGCCCCATCCGCAAGGGCGACCAATGCTCGAGATTCGCGCCTGGGAATCTGCCCCCCTTCCTCGGGCCTCGCTTCCACGAGCTTTCTGGGACTTCTGTTTTGACTTTCATGAGCTCGAATATATATAGTAGCCGGGCTGTACTTGCGGCTCTTATCGGAGATGCACGCAGTCGAACCTGTCGCTCGGCGTTTTAGTGTTGCCGATAACCGCGCGAACGCGACGCTTTTCAATGTGCGACAGCAATGGGAATTCTATACGCTTCAATCGTCGCCATCGTCCTTCTCGGTCGCCGTATATGCGTTGCCGCGGAGGCTCTTAGCCGGGAAATTGAGCCGGCAAGCCCGGGCGACCTTCGAGCACCGACGACAAGACCCCCGTCACCAGGACTGGGGGAGGTTATCGGGTCGAAGAATCGAGCAAACTGCACTTTCGTGCGGCAACCGAATTCGCACTGCAAATACATACAGAGAAAGACACACGCTGCCGCGTTGGATGAAGGCCGTTCACACTATACCGAGTGCCGCTGTGCGCGGCCCGTGTATAAGTGTGCGGCCTCTCATGCTGCCAGGGAATGGCGAGATTGAGTTGTCGGCCCTCGTATTTAATGGATACGGTGGCCGAATAACCGCCGCCTACGAGATATAGAACAGTTGCGGTTGCGAAACTTGTATAGAAGCTTGTTTACTAAGTAACCCAGAAGCGAAACCCTTACCAAGTATTGCGCAATGAATAGATTTTAAGCCAATACGCTTCGCAAATAAGTAACAAGTATGAGTAGCTGACAATCGACAATTCACACGCACAGATATATATATATATATATATATATATATATATATATATATATATATATATATATATATATATATATATATATATATATATATATAATCAGCAACATGCACTTGGTCGCGTCGTCATTGCGTGTGTCGGTATATTTTTATTTTTAAACTCTGGCTAAAGATAGCTGGAGCACCCGCTATACAAAAGTTAGTTGTAGAGCAAGCCATATACCTATACATCAAGCGAATAGAATGGAAATGACTCCTGTCAAACGTACCCTTGGATATAGTGGTGCTAGATGTTATTGTGACGGCGCAGAGTTTTATACTATCGAGGCACCCCCATTATAGACATGATCATCATTTAAAAGCTTACGTCATTATTAACCTCTAAATGTCTGATAGGAAATTATAGTCAATATATTTGCATTTACCCTGAACCGACCAACCCAATGATTTATAATGGCTACGTTCGCTGCACTCTGGCAACATTACCTTTCAATTTCAGTGTGAGTTCATGGTTGCTCGACGGACCTCTTATTATAATCACAGCAATATATCGCCTTATACATCATGCATGTACGAAATTTTTCCTCCGAACGTTATTGTTCTTCATACGAATTTCTTGAGGATCGGATAAACACTAACTGCTCATGTCGCGGTATATATAGTTTTCAGTTAACACATTTGCGGCTTTTTTCAGTCCGTGTATATCTCGTCTCAGTATACCATCGATGAAACAAACAACCGCAATCCATAGCTTATGTACCGACACATCAGCAGTCCTCGGTGGCGTAAATTATAGCACATATTGGAACAGGAATGCCAAAAAACAAACAAAAACAAAAATACCGACATCCCCAGAAGGTGACAGCGTTCGCTCACCGATGGCTTGTTGCCAAGTGTCGCGTTTTATAGCTTTAGTTGATGGCTGCAATCTGTCGACACAAGGACGGCTATGGAAGAAGGCCTGCTAGTATACGTGCGCGTGTCTCAGTGGTTTTGAAAGCGCTGTCAACTAGGTGTGCGGGTGCTAAAGCACATACGAGGCAACTTGTTCACCTTTTTGAGAACTTCAGTGAGCAAGCCGGAGCGTTGAGTGCTTGTCCCATGTTATATCACGAAGGGAACACACATTTTGTCAATTTGTTGCATGTGTACGTTGCAAGCTATACCCATAACATTCTCTGTATAACGTGCATTGCACAATTGCTTATGTTCATGTCGTTCCTTTGTAACAGGGACAATGAAGAGTAGCGATAACTATAGACATATAACATCTTCAAAGTTCAAAGAAAAGTGAACCAGGAATATAACGGCAACCGTTTCCTCGAATTTCACTTCAAAGTCACGCATCATCCGGGGTGAATAATTGTAGTGATTGTCTTACATGTGCCTGGACCTTTCCGAACTACTTCGTTTACCAACTGAACACGCCAAACGGGCGTAATAAGGTATACGCGCCACAAATATCACATTTCCCACAGACAGCTATACTGTGTAACAGAAATTATATGTTCAGATAAATACATATATATCGTATACACAAGAAGGTGTGCAAAAATTATAGAGCCTATGATGGACTTTCCTGGGGAACTCCGCGCAAACACATCGAGAGAATAAATACACAGACATTATGCCAGCACTCATCAAGCCAGAGCTCTGAAGTCCCTGTTGATTGAAGAAGAAGGCTAAGGATTGTTGAGGCCTGGACATTTGAAAGGAGCATTAGTTATTTTTTTCTGCACTTGCTCGGTTGATACACCAGTTAATTTCGCACACGATGCAACATTTGTTCATTGCAACAGCAATTGTGTGACACAGCCGCTGAGCTGCCCTATATACTATCCGCGACGCAAGCCCGCGGTTTGGAAATGTCGAAGGCCTTCAGAGAGAGACAGTGCGTTGAATCTCAAGGACCACCAAGCACCTCCAAGTGGACGCACCGTTACATCCGCTGCATCGGTATCAAATCGGCGTTCGCCGTGAGTCATCAAATACGGACCTTGAAAAACGAGGCACGCGGTACGAAAATCAGCGTGTCATTAGTAACTTTAATTTTAGAAAATCAGATAAAAGTCAGGGTTTCAACCTGAGTAGAACCCATCAGTTCCGCGTGGCAGTCAAGTGTTCCACCACAGAGCCGTGCTGAAAACCACTCTAGAAAAAGACTCTAAATGCAGTCTCCTTGTTGGGCAATAATAATAATAATAATAATAATAATAATAATAATAATAATAATAATAATAATAATAATAATAATAATAATAATAATAATAATAATAATAATAATAATAATAATAATAATAATAATAATATGTGGGGTTTTACGTCCCAAAACCACGGTTATGAAGGACACCTTATATGTAAAGGAGGGCTCTGGAAATTTCGGCCATTTGTCACATGGTTCTCTGACACTTACCCTCCATTCAAAGGCGACCTCCTCGGCCGGAATCGAACCAGCGACCTTCGGGCCAGCAGCCGAGAACCACCGCTCCACCGCGGCGGCAACTGAGAGCGTATACTCTCACCCCTCCTGATCCATGAGAATAGCGTTAACGGCTGGGTGGCTCAAAGCTATAAACCGCCCCATTACAGAGCAGCGAGCAGTAATCCAACCAAGTCATAATCAGCCATATATCTTCAACAAGATTTGCACCTACGCTCGTGGTCTCCCAAGCTTAGATGATGGTGATGATGATTGTAGTACAGCGGTGGCTTTCGCCTTCGAGTCATCTTGTAGGCAAGTATATATGCATAGCTTCCTTTGTACATAACAAACATAGGAGGTTTTTTGTTTGTCTTTTTTACGTACCGATAGCTCATATATTTATCAACTGCCATGTTTTAGTTTTCGTACAAGTGATATCCCGGCATAATTAATTTGCAGTGACACGTTTTAAGTGTAATGTTCACAGGCATTTTTGTTTTTATTTTGAGGTAATCGAAGTGGAAAAAAAAGTATTTTAAAAGAGTTGATTGTTGGGCGTGTTGGTGTTTTGACATGAAAACCAACGCGAGTAGCGCAACTAAAAGCCCCGCCGCGGTGATCCAGTGGCTAAGGTGCCCGGCTGCAGCGGCTGCATTTCCGATGCAGGCGGAAATGCTGTAGGCCCGTGTGCTCAGATTTGGGTGCACGTTAAAGAACCCCAGGTGGTCAAAATTTCCGGAGCCCTCCACTACGGCGTCTCTCATAATCATAATACGGTGGTTCTGGGACGTTAAACCCCACATATCAAATCGAGTTGCGCAACTAAACGTCACACACGAGAAAGCACAGACAGAACAGGCGCGTCTGTCTTCGTCTGTTTGTGTGAAAAAAATTATATTTTACACGAAGTAACAACAATCTCGCGCGTCGTATACCGGCGTCAAATGAAACCCGAACAGCGGCAGGCCTTCGCGATTGTATAGTGCGTGCCGTCTATTTATCACCATAAACTGGCGCGCGAATCCAGTTCTGCAGCACTGCGCATACATGCGTGCCTGTCCATGGTGATAAGTGGACGGCACGCACTATATACCATCGCTAAGGCTTGCCACTGTTCATGTCTCATTTGACGCTGATGGTACATGCTCATGCTGAAAGAAGTGCATCGTCACGCGTGCACAATTGATCTAAAATTACCCAAGTTTTCAAACAAAAGGTTATGCCGTAAACAGCAAATGTTACATGCCATTACGCGTCGGGGATCAACAAAGTAATTATCTGCGGAGAAAATCTTTTTTTAGAATATTTTGCGCTAAGGCTGCTATGGCAAGCTTCCGAATTGAAATTAAGCTATAATTCAAATAATTCAGGTGGCAGCCTTAACTGAAGTGCAGGTGCACAGCCTGCTGACAGTAGTTATTTTAATTTTCAGAAAAAAAACATCGGTGTAAGTGTGGAATGAATGCAGGTGCATGCAGTGTCAAATTTTGTTCTGACAGCCGTTGTACAACTGATATACAACCCGTACTTTAACGGTACGCTCGTAAACAGGCTTCACAAAATTTGTTTGTTATTTAACACAAAAGCGTCCGTAATTAATATACGGTTTTACATGTCCGTTTTACAAAAAACAACCGTTTTTACGATACAAAAAACAATTTATTCCTAGTCAACATAAAAGCATCCGTAATTTATACAATGGCTTTAGCAGACTATTCATAAACAAAAAAAACTTTTCATAGATACGGAGAAGTGTTTAGTCCCACATTGTCGGCATGTTCTGCCGTTGAGTTGGGTTATTATTGTTAAATGTTTATGTCATGTACCAAGCGAAAGCATGAAACATCATCGCATCCAACGCGCGCGTATCAGACGTCACACTGAACTAAAGATAGCGCAAGCAAATGCCTACAACACAACACTATGATCAGGTGTTGGTATACCCCTCACGAAAACGAATTTTCTATCAACTACACAGCTTTCGTATCCTAAAAGTCGGCATTTTCTGGCCACTTTCTCAAACAAGTGGTCGTTTCATATATGAAAACTTACGCGGCATATGCTTAAATGAAGCGTGGCTGACTTCGTTTTATGACCGTTATCTCATTTTTTATTGAAATGAAAAATAGATAAAGGAATTTTCGGCATTTTTTATTTTTTTAACTTTTTGATTTTCAAACACTGCCAATCTCTCAAAGCGATCATTACAAGGGTGGAAGCATAGTCATTTGTGATAAACACACGAATAATGCGACCAGAATAGTCTCAATTTGAAAAGAGAAATTTGCATATCCATGCAAAAAATTTCTTGGTGACGGCTAAGCCTCTACACTCGTTTGTTAGGATAGAGATAGAAATTAAGAATAAGCACGCAATGACTTTCTCTTTGCACATATACGTATTCATAGCATATAAGTACATTCAATCTGGCGAAAGACATAAGTTCAGGGAGGATAGAAGCTTGTATAGAGATGAAAAATTGTTGAACACGGGGTGTAGCTGGAGCCAGCGTTTCAACGAGCCATCTTGTCTTCAAGGACAGCGAATGAATGAAGAACAGGACAAGCGGTATTGTCTTCTTTAAAGGAAACAAAGAAACGAAGACCACGGGAAAGCGGACAAGCAGCAGCAGTCTTGTCTTTTTGAAAGACAAAAGAACGAAGTTCACGGGACCAGCAGTGTCCAGTCATCGTTCATCTGTTGTCCTTGATTACGACAAAACTGGACAAGAAATGAACAACAAGTTTTTTGTTGTTATTGGGGAAGACAAGAGCGCTGGTGCTTGTCCAGTGGTTTTCGTTCCTATATATGTTGTCCTTGAAAGAGACAAGACCACTGGGACTTGTGCCGTGGTATTCATTTTTTCGTTGTCCTTCAAAAAGACAAGACCACTCGTCGGAACGCTGGTTCCAAACGCACCGTTTGTTCAATAAGTTTTCATCTCTACATTTAGTCAGGGTAGTTTAAAGACAGGCGGACGCTTGAAGGCATGGAAAGCTTTTTGAACAGAGAATGACGCCGTAGCCAGCGTTTCGAAAAGTGAACTTAATGGTTGTCAACGCTGCTGTGAAGAAGATAAGTCTCCTTGTCAAAACGTTAGCACAAGCGATATATATATATATATATATATATATATATATATATATATATATATATATATATATATATATATATATATATATATATATATATATATATATATATATATATATATATATATATATATATATATATATATATATATATATATATATATATATAGCAATTATGTCATGAAATGTTGATGATAGCACAGGATGCGGGGTCAGAAGCGAATGTGCATGCGTCATAGTGTTGCGTGTGAGCTTGAGCCAATTGTGCTGAGACGTGCCGTTCCTCTGTTCTAGTGGTCCGTACAGAGGCCTCCACGTCCAACCAGAAAGGTATGAGGACTACAATTGGCACATGCATCTGCGCGAACATGAACAGCTGAGCGGGCAAAAAATCAGTACAAATGTAATGTAAATAATAACAAAGAAAGGTGGGCAAAAAAATAACCAGCCGTGAGCAGTAATCGAAACTACGACCTTCGAATAACGCGTTCGATTCGAAGGTCGTAGGGTTCGATTCCTGCTCACGGCTGGTTATTTTTCACCCACTTTTCTCTCTTATAATTTACATTACAATTGTTCTAATAACTTCCCCTATACATTCCTTGGCATTATTGTCTGTTAGATCTCACTATTATTGTGTCAAAACACGGAAAAACGAGCCCTTAGGTATACACCTCTTACCCTCATATATATAGATATATATATACCAGATTCTTTGAACGTCATTCACGCTGGACCCGACGTATTGTAGGGTATGAACTGTATAGTGTATGAACAGTTGTCACATTACTCTGACGAAGGCTGGTCCACCAGCTGAAAAAGTTTAGTAAAGACGCTTCCACGAAAGTTTCGTCGTCTCTTTCTTGCCTACACACACACACACACACACACACACACACACACACACACACACACACACACACACATATATATATATATATATATATATATATATATATATATATATATATATATATATATATATATATATATATATATATATATATATAATAAGGGAAAGAAGTGTATACCTAAGGGCTCGTTTTTCCGTGTTTTAACACAATATTATTGAGATATAACAGACAGTAATGCCAAGGAATGTACAGGAGAAGTTATTAAAACCAATGGAATGTAAATAAGAAGAAAGAAAAGTGGATGAAAAAATTACCAACTGTGAGCAGGAATCGAACCTACGACCTTCGAAGAAGTGTATACCCTTAGGTATACACTTCTTTCCCTTTTATATATATATATATATATATATATATATATATATATATATATATAGCCACCGAGGTGTTTTCGAGCTGACCACGGCGGCACGCGGTGTGCAGCACACTCACAAAACGAGGCTGATGGAGCCACCCGTCACGAAGTGGATCATCACGCGCGTATGAGGTCACACAGCCGAGAAACAGCATGCGATGCGTGCACATCGTCGAGGCCGCAGAGGTGTCGGCTTGCAGCGTGTTAGAATTTATAACGCGCACAGCTTTTCATCGCACCGACGGGCTGACAGGTTCGGCTTATACACTCTGCAGTTCGTGGAGGGTGCATGTTCGGAGGACCGGGAAGCCCGCGCAGTGTTTTACCGAGACCGCAGGGCAAGCTGTCGTCGGCTGTAATCAACTTTTGAATCCGCAAGGATGTTCGCCATCATCGTGTAACACGATGACGTGGCGCCGTTGCTGTGGTTGAAGGTGTCCGCGTGTATAGAAACGCAATTTTGTGCCTCTGAACTTCTGTGTCAAGATGCAAGTATAAAGGGCTCACCATAAGCATTGCATGCAGAACTAGACAGTGAGAGAGCGTGTGTTGTGTGTGTTGTGTGTGTGTGTGTGTGTGTGTGTGTGTGTGTGTGTGTGTGTGTGTGTGTGTGTGTGTGTGTGTGTGTGTGGTGATGAACAGTCCATGTGTTAACATAAATGAGTCGTATAGTAATGTTTGAGTGACGCGTACGACCATGCCGCACTATCGCAAAAAACACAAGTATACATGTTTTAAAACAAAACATAACTTATAACCAATACTATATATAGTCAGAAAAAGCAAAGAAACACTTATTTCGAGCATTCTGCACGCAAAGCAGCAAGATATGAATGGGATTAGTATAATATGTGGACGTTATGAGCAGTTCGGTAGTTCGTCCGCTTTTAAGCGTCAACACTGGAGGCAACACCACCAAACTATATATAAGCTTGCGCTTTAATGTGCGTGCTCTGTTTTTATAGCACGCGTATACCTCTAAAACCTTGATTTGTCGTAATTGTTATGTATAGATAGCTTAAAACAATGGACCCCAATTACGACACGTAACTATACACGCTATCGCTCAGTTCTTAGCGCTGCTACATTAGCGCCGCCTATTATCTATAGCTCCGTGCAAACGCGTCCAACATTTATTGATTATTCTTTTTTCATTAAATTATGGTTACACCTCAAGTTTCTGCTGCAATATGTGAACGAGGGAATTGTGTACACAGATGAACAGGCAGACATATTTTTTCATGGCTTCGCTACCACGTTGTTAATTGACCCGATTACCTCTGTGAACTGGTGTGGATGACTGATATACAGACCACGAATTTATACTCGGACGCGCCGCGCTGCGAGTCCCGGAGGCAGGTGTATTCTATATAGCTTATCCACGTTTACTATAGACCTTATTAGAATTTCATGCAGACGAAAAATGAGCAGGAGAAAAAATCGCTTTCTTTTTTTTTATCGTGTATTCTTCTCTATGCTTAAAAAAAGAAGCATCGCTGTGGTATTTTAAGCAGGCCTGTAATTCCTGTCGAAAAGACAGTATACGGACACTATGAACACACCTACCAAATATGTATTACAGCTGAGCTGTCTGTTATTCCAGGTCTCTAAGTTTGCTAAAGATGTCTTTGTTGCGCGAAAAGAGAGAGAGATAAAGATGCAAGGAAAGGCAGGGAGGTTAACCAGACGCACATCCGGTTTGCTACCCTGCACTGGGGAAGGGATAAAGGGGAGAAAAGAGGTTGCAGAAAGATGAGAAGGTACACACAATCACGAGCACACTCGGGGAGCACACACAGTCTACAGGCGGTCGCTCAGGTTTGCTGACTTTAGGTAAAGTAGCAGTGCTTTAGTTGCTTTCTGCGCAACTGAGGCAGATGCCCAAGGACCGAGTATCTTCTGCACACAAAATGGTCCGGGGTCAAGTCGATTCAAAACCATCCGGAGCTGGCATCGCTGTGTGTCGTAGCAAGCGCAGCTGCACAGGACGTGTTCGATGGTCTCTTCTTCTCCGCAGTAGTCGCATGTAGGAGTGTCTGCCATACCAATGCGAAAGGAGTACACCTTTGTAAATGCGCGAAAAGAAAACCGCGCAGAGCATCTGCCACGGTTTTTAATTCGAAATACCACTTCATTTCGACTGCAGTGTCGCTTCGGCCAATAATCCTTCCTTTTTGTGTCAGACTGAGAGCTCACGAAGACGTGCTTGGACATAAGCCTCGACAAGGACGGATGATGTGCCGAATGCTCGCTAACAGGAATGGACGATCGCCTTTTGGGCTTCGCGTCGTAAGACGATTTTGCGCTTGGGTGAAGCGGAGAAAGAAAAAAAAGTAGAAAAAAAAGTTGAAAGATGGACATTGAGAAACTCGGTGTGCAGTCTCCGCCACCACCATAGGAGGCATTTCCCGTGGAGCGCCTACAAATCGTTTCATCAAGAGTTGAAATGGCTTTTCAGTGTGTGTGGAATGTATACTTCTAATGTCGGCGGTATATAAGGGTGAGCCATAAATGTCCTGCAGTGTTTTTTTGCTCGGTTTATATACCATCCCGTTATATATGCGAAGAATCTTGCGCGTCCCTGCTATATGGTATACCTGCATGTGAGTCCATGCACACCGAAGTATATAACAGAAACGCGCCTCAGTATAGGCGCGTTTCTGTTATATACGCTATAGGTATGTATAAAGACCTGTCAGCCGCATATTTTGCACTCAAGAAATATCGAATTCATATACGCTAAACAGATACAGCGAAATTACAACAGCACTACTGCGTGTTTATGAAGCACCATGTAATTATCTTTTACACACCACGTGTTTCTTCATACGGCTCATTTTTGCTTTCATGTTGGCATTGCTTATGTTCGTATGTCGTAACCCGCCCTCCCATTTCTTTCTTTGCTCTTTTTACTCTATATACACACGCGCTATATGTGAGCGTGGTGTCAAAAACTACTGTTTCATTTATTATGAACAATTTATTGAGTGTTACGCTTCAAAACGTAACACCGCGCTGTTTTAGAGACCTGATTTCTACATAGTTTCACGAGGAAGCTATTGCTGGCAATAGATGTGCACATGTATACAAAGCACGAGCAGATATCTTTCTTTTTTTTTGGGGGGGGGGGGAGAGGGCATAGATATATGTATGCGCGAGTGTTGTATATAAATGCACAAATTATGTAATTAAAATTAATTGGGAGGACATTAGCTTGCATTGAAGCACTGCATGGGCACAAGAGCGCAAGTGTTGGTTCGTAGGTTTATATATTCGCAGTGTTTTGTTATTGTAAGCTCTACGTACGACAACTGTTTCGTATGAGAGCAGGGGAGAAGCCAACGCCACATTATAGGCAACATCCTCGCTTTAAGTGCAATTTTCCCTTAATTATTTCTAAAAATTCCCATAATAGAGTAACCTTGAGCGCACAGAGAACATCCCGTTTCACAGGGGCATGTGTCGCACACAATCGAAGCAATAAAAATAAGCATATATAATACTAACGCCCGAAGAAAGAACCTCCAAAATGACGCAATGCCTTTCACCGAACTAAATGTATGACGTTTAGAAGAGCTGGCGACAATACAAGTTGTCGGTGAGTATATGCCGTTTAATTTAATGTTTGCCTAGCACTGCACATGGTTAAAACTGGTTTACAATTTGGAGATGCTTTTTTCACGCAAAATGTTCAACAATAAAAAAAGCTCTGAAGTATAAAAAAAAAAAGGTCTCGCCATGTACAAGCCGTAGGCGAACATATATGCGCAGCGCTGCCTATAGTGTCAAAGCCATAAGCCACGGTCCCACGAGCATATCTATAATACCTCTATTCTTATCCCGGATAATGTGCGAAAGGAGCGGTTATAAATACCACGCCGAAAGCTCATTTTCGTGGCTACACCTGTGCTATGCGCTCTGGGCGAGCGTGCCAGGAAGGTTGCAATCGCGAGGCATGTGTCACGAATTGAGACATCTTTCTGCGAAGCCGTGACAACCACTGCACGGCGACGAATTCCGGCAGGAGGTGATTCTTTACGGCGATAACGAGCGCCGAATGACGTCAGCCTCACTTTCGGGGGGAAAAAGCTGCACGGTCCTTATCTCCGCTTTGGAACGCTCTGGAAGCGAGCGACCGCCAAACCACGCCGCGTCACTTACTTTTAAATGAGCCATTCGCGACGACTTCCTAAAGCCGCGGCGTATCGGGCCAACCGCCGAGATGCCGAATTTGGAGAAGTCGTTACCTGTTGAATCAGCTGAGATGGAGGAGGACGTGAAAGAAAGGAAGAAAGGCGTACCGCGGGGAAGGAGACGGTGTGTAGCTTCACTAGGCAAACAGCCGATGTGTCGCCTAAATACACGGCACAGGCGGCAACCTAAAGAAGAACCTCTTCAGGAAGCCCCGTGAAATGGCCGACGCTTCGGCCGAGGCAATTTTTTTCCTCCTCGTTTCGGGCGATATTTACGAGAGCAGCTGAAAAGCACTGCAGAGGAGGAGAGAGGTGCCCGCAGTTCGGAAGTCCTGTCAAAAAAAAAAAACTCTGCATAGCACCTGAGCGGGGACGTGCCCCCTGTCAGCGCGCCGAACCGGCTTCTCGCACTCCATTGGCCACGGTCGTTTGGTAGGCGTAGCCGAAATGAGACTCCGCCTTCCCGTCGTTGATGTGGAGAGGGGGTGTCGGTGGACGACACCCCAAGGTGGCGAGCGCCGACAGCTGGCGCCTACGCTTCCCTCTCCCGTCTTCGTCTGGTCGTATAAGCGGGAAATAAAAGTGTGCGAAGAGCCGTATTTGTAATTCCATCGGCCTCACACATCGCAGCTCTCGCCGGATTGAATTTGACTACGCCTTGTTTGCAGGGGCGCTTCAAAAGAGGGTTAAGCGTGTTATTGCTTCGCGGTGTCAGGAGGGCCCGCATTCTGAAAGACTATAGAGGAAAGAGCAGCTGCTAGGAGTTTGAGCGCTTCGCTATAGACTGAGAAAATGACACTGCGATGGAATGAAAGCGTAGACATGCAAAAGCGACCGATCTTTGGAACATTGGTTATTCGTTATTACTGTCCACACACACACACAATGTTCCAAAGACACACACACACGCGCGCGCGCGCGCGCGTGTGTGTGTGTGTGGACAGTAATAACGAATAACCAATGTTCCAAAGACACACACACACACGCGTATGTGTGTGTGTGTGTGTGTATTTAAGCAGTATTTATTCAATGTTAATAATGGACCTAATGACAAATTGGTTATTACTCGTTGTTTCTGCATTATGAGTGCATATAAGGCCTCGCTTCCTATAGGTAACCCAAAGACGGCAACATATATACCGATTCCTATTTTCTCTCTGTATACCTCATGACGATAACATGTTCAAAGAACAGAATATACCACTCAACATCGACGCTGGCTGTTTTCCTTCAGTTTCCTCTTTTCGTGCGCGGTGTATTAACGAGTATATGTAAGTATACATTCGAAACCGCTCTAACACCTATCCGTTCGAATGCTGCCATTGGTCATGTCATGAACGATGTCGGAAAATTTGTAACTTTCGTATAAGCTTCACTCAAGAAGGAGGAGGAGGAGGAAAAGAAAAACGGAAGGACATGCAGGGAGGTTAGCCAGCTCCCAGACCGGCTAAATACCCTGTGCTGGGGGTGCGGGGTAAGGGCAGTAAAAGGTGACAGAAAATTGATGTCACCCATGCACGCACTCCCAAAAAGAAAAGAAGAGGAATGTCTACCATGCTCCCTGTATAGCCCGCTGGCCTGCGTATATAAAAGAGTATACATATACATAGAACTGCTGGCGTTCCGTCTGGCATGAAAAATGAGCACCGGCTCATCTGGCTCACAGTTTCATTAAAATTTTAATATACAACGTTTGACTTGGTCAATTATGCCATTGCAACGTTGCTATAAACATCCCCCCCCTCCCCCCTGATGCTCTCAATCGAGTAACATGTACACACAGAGGCTGCGTTTATATGTATCTCAGTTCGAAGAAAGGTGTATAATGTCGCTTACTTCGCGTCTATTATAAAATGTAGGCTGCATACATTGATGCTCGCTCGATTTATTTATTATTATTATTGTTGCATATATAGATGCAGCTTCACTTCGAACACACATGCCATTACCCCACATGTACGTTCTTGTATCTGCAGTTGCCACAAGGCATGCAGAACGGAAGAGGTAAATAAGTGCGTATTTCTATCTGTTGTTGGATGATTTACTTTCTGTAGATGGGGATTGATGCCTTGTCGTTAGCGTTCACTTGTTTGGTGGCCCCTCTAAACGTCTTCTACCCTCTTTCGTGTAGTGTATACACGTCTCCCTTTTATATGACCACTGCGAAGTTTGCAGCACGGCGAATTCGGGGTAGCGCGCTATGTGGTCCATGGAGAAGTCGCATGCATGAGATATAAATTAAGCCCTATTATTCACAAGACCGACAAGCACTGATGTTATTCACTCTCACACGCAACTAATAAATGTTTAAAAAGGCAGCCAGAGTTGAATTTCGTACTGCACGAGACATTCTCCAAAGAACAAATGCGTTTTTATTGTTTTTGTTTTGTTTTATCTTCGCTGGAGCTTGCTCTTTATAACGTGCTTCCTCAATAAAAACAAGCCAGCATTGTTGTTAACGTGTTCACATGTGAACCCCATAAGGGTGCTTCCCTGCAAACACGCAAGCTTGTTACTAATTATGCATACATTGTATAGGTAAGGTTGAATTTGTTCAGGAGCGAATAATTCAGTTTTTTTTTTTTCGTCCTCAGAGTTATTTGAATAAAAGTCACTCAAAGGCCATTCCCCGCTATTTCTGTTTGAGTTCAGCAAACGTTCTGTACCGACTCAGTCGAGTAAGCAGCGCGGATACCGAAAACAATTTGCATACTTTATCACCAGCCAACGACTGTAGTAAATGCTGGACAGCTATTTGCTCCGCAATTAGTTTTTTCACAAAGCCAAGCGTGTACGGACACCATACATGCACGAGCGAATAAAATTATATACGGGACTAGCAACTGGGTCCCACTCTAATATCCCGGACGGATGCGTGTTTAAGAGAACACGGTCACGTTAAAGCACAGAACTCGCGCAATAACGATGTCGTTTTGCAATATCGCAGAGTCTTCTTTAAATTGACTCTGTTATTACATTGTGTGACCAGCGCCGTATGCGGTCTTTAACCTCCCCACGTTATTTATGTTTGTTTGACAGGCAAATAACAGGAAACTCATTATAAACGGTGGGTTGGGGAAAGGGTTGGCGTAATGTGTTTTGAACGTTCACTGTAACATTCGTTTAAGAACGAAGGAAGTGAGAACGGTGAAGAAAGTTCCCACAAGCTGCCTGTGCACTGACCTAAAGTTGGCTTTACCGCAAGTTCATGACCTGAATGCTTTGCGGTAAAGCTGCATTAGCAGCAAGAACGAAGTTCTAACGCGCGAGCGGCTTTTTTATTATTTTTCTTTTATATATGGTATCGTGATCTCTTTTTCTTCTTTTTTTCTTTTTTGCAAGCGGTCGATTTGCGGCGTGTGGCCGCAGATCAGCGTCATCTAATGAACCGATTGCTTCGCCCGAAGCAATCGCAACACCGAAGCGCTTGTGACAGATTCGGGTAAGGCGGTTATTGAAGAGGAACGAGAAAGTCGTGTTCAGTAGACTTCCACTTCATACCCTTCGCATTTGTTGCCACTATTGAGAACATTGCAGCATCAACATCGTGAATAACGTGGCGGCTGCTAGTTCTCCCCCCCCCTAACATTCTATTGAGTTTTGGTTGTCGATTCCTTAATACACGCACACATGCAAAGACATGGACATAGATAACGTATGACTGAACCCGGCTTCCGAAAAATATTTCTGGCTACGCTGCTGGCGGCAGCAATGAACTGTAGGGCATTGAGGTAATGCAGTGAAACCAAGCAATAAGTGCCAAGGGACCAGCATAAATGCACAGTACTACGAACGAACGCCAACATAACGCGGCTTCAACCCGCATAAATGCCGTGTTCTCGCCGGTAATTGTCGCGGCCACCGGAACCACACGTCATCCCTCGAACACGCTTCCCGGCGAGTACGAAGAAAGGAAGTGACGTTTACGCGCGGGGCGTCGACTATTTACGACGCGTCTCTCCGAGCGGTAAACACTCCGACGCCGTCGGAGCTCGCGCTGGCTCTCCGGTCGGCACCGTCGCGCCTCCCGACGCGAGCGGTGGGAGACGTAACCGCTCGATCGGAGCAGACAAACTGGCGAGGGGAGGGGGAGAGTGGGGGTCCACCCGTGGGAAAGACGCCGCGGGGAGCCGCGCTTATCGCCGCGAGCCCAGGATTTGGGGAAAACGAGCCGATAATGGGCAACAGCCGCCAGCCACCCTGGACTGCGCGCATCACGCGTCGCCGATTCGATGACGCGCGGGGTGCGCCGTAGGGCGACGGTTCGGAACACGTCCGCCGCAGGCGCGCGTGTGCTGTGGGGGCGCTTTTGTGATTTCTTGGGGAGGAGGGGGGGAGGGCATGATGGTAGCCCGCTGATGTTCTTGGTTGAGTATACAGTTGGTTGGAGACGTTACCACAGGGTGAGGCCAACGCCTATTAATCGCATGAAATGTAACATAAAGAATGTCAATTACAGAAGACAGCGCGCTATACACGCCGCGAAAATCCTGTGTTCCTGGGCCCTCGTATAGCGTGTATTTCGTAATGAGATAGTGCGATATAGAATAAGTGAGATGGGCTGACAAAATGTTGCGCCAAGTGTAATCACGCCCATATGCAATGTTGCACGCGGTATGACGGTCTTTATATTTGAACACCGTTAGTGGAGCTTATACTTGCACGCTTCGGCAGTCGTCATTAAACGTGTTTATTTCCTCGCAACATGTTTTCGGCACTATACTGACTATTATTTTATCACTACTTCTTCGAAATGGTTTGGTTTAGCCTGCAGCTTGGTTTTCAGAATACGCGCTCAAGAGCATGTATGCATTCATTTCATTTCTTGAATGAATACTCTGCCCACTGCCGACAGCTCGTATTTTCGTCAGCTTGGCTTCGGGACACTTAATAAATATCGTTGAGCCCCTTTTGAATGTTGATATATGACCTTCTCGAGAACTTGGTCGTACTTATTCACTACTTCTCAAACTTGCGCTCTCTGCGGGGCACTTTATCACTTAATATGAAAGCCGAGGCACAAAGCTTGTGCAGTTTGTGGGAGTGATAGCAATGACCAGAGCGCGTGAGTATTGTGTTATACAGTGTGCGCTGGATTATGTATACGCGTATAAAACGATCTCTACAAAGCATAAAAATGTTACATCTTGCTGGTATACCAATCCCTCTCATGTACTCGCCCATTCGGAATGATGGCAGATCAGGTTCCTTCACTTTAATGTTGCTCATGCTATAGTTGTCGATGTGTCGATAACAACGTCTGACGTATACGTGTCTCTTGCTGTGTGCGCAGGTCCCCGGTCCCGTCGCATGAAGAAGCGCGAGAAGAAGGAAGAAAAGCGGCCACGGACCGCCTTCACGGCCGACCAGCTGGCGCGCCTGAAGCAGGAGTTCCAGGAGAACCGCTACCTGACCGAGAAGCGCCGCCAGGACCTGGCGCGCGAGCTGCGCCTCAACGAGTCGCAGATCAAGATCTGGTTCCAGAACAAGCGAGCCAAGATCAAGAAGGCCTCGGGACAGCGGAACCCGCTCGCCCTCCAGCTCATGGCGCAAGGCCTGTACAACCACTCGACCTCGTCGCAGCAGGGCGGCACCGGCGACGACGACTCCTCCTCGTGACACTGAGTCCGCGTCGCCGCCGCTGGGACCAAGGGTCGCCCACGACGACGGTCGCCGCGTTTCGGTCGTGCTCGTGGCAACTGGTGCGGGGTGCAAGCGCATACTTTAAGCTGTGTGCGCGATTTAGTGCAATAGTCAAGTACACACTGAAGAGTCCGCCTTGAAGCTTTGTGCGATCTTTCCCCCTAAGGCAGTACGCCTATAAAAGTCCGAAAACGGGCAGAATAGAATTTCAAGGATGGTTGCCTGGTCAAATTATACTTATCGCCCCAAATATATGATTCAGTTGGTCTTCTGTATTAATAGTTGTCAATATGCCGGAAAACAGGGCAGTGGCGTAAACGCTCAGGTGCGAGCCCTGAATTTTAAATTAGAATTACTATAAAAATTTACGAGTACAAACGGCCGAATGCACGTGGTTTGATAATGTATATATCCTTCCTGTTGAATGTGTCCACACATTTCCAGGAGCCCCAACCAGGCGTTACAAATCGTTACAAATCTCGCTTGTCATTAACCCTGGCTTTTTCCAAGCAAGAACACCCGTGGCTCACATAAAAGCGTGGTAAAATTCAGGCACAATTATGTCTTGCGGATAGAAAACAGTCGTTCGCGGAGTATATACACGCACCAGATGCAAAAGCACGGCCGAAGCGCGTCAGCCCGTAATTTGAGCTCAACGCGAGCTCGCGAAATCCCGATGAACGGCGTCAAAATCTTCAGCGCCTGCGGAGAATGCTCTCAACAGCGCTCTGCAGTTATACGTCGCTCGACGCCTTCGATGTGAAAGCCAAATGGATGGATATACGGCTTTGCTGAAGCGCTCTGCGTGCGCCTTGAGGAATTTTGCACCAACGTGTATAGTTCGCCGCGGTTAGAAGATCACTTGTACGCAGAAGTATATGCGCACTAACACGACAGAGTTGTACTTGCAATGGCTTTATAAGCTCTTCCACTGTGGCCTGCAGCGAAACATAGCTTCCACCATTACTGTCTTGCAAGAGAAGATTACAGATCGCACCCCGCCAGATTCACAACTGCACTCCAGACAAATCCTTCCGGCCGTGATAACCTCTGGCGGTGCGGTCCACCAGCGCAAGTCCATCGTCCAGCTGAATGCACAAGACAACGCAGAAAAAATGGAACTTTGTTGTGTTCAAGACAAATCCTTTCGGCCGTCATAACCTCTGGTGGTGCGGTCCACCAGCGCAAGTCCATGGTCCAGCTGAATGCACAAGATAACGCAGAAAAATGGGACTTGGTTGTGTTCAAGACCTCGCTGGTCGCAAGGATGCCCGGACATCGGATTTTCGTCGATCCCCGAACGCAACATCGGTCGTGTTTCTTGGCTGTCCTCCTGGCGCTGACGCACGCCGTGCAAGAGACCAAATGCACTGGAAGGACGACGTGCACTTTTGCTGGTCGTCACCCCTGCTTCTCGCCTCTCGCTAGCTACGTGCAGTCCTCGATTGCTGGACGTTCGGGAAAAAAACTGGTGACCCCTCTCCCCACAGTGCGGCCCCCCAAGAACGGCGACGGACAGTGGTGCGCGTTGACCTATGAACTCCTTGTCGCTGCAGCGCATGTATGTGTGCGCGTGTGTTGACATAGTCACCTGTACAGATACTCAAAAAAGAAAAGACTCGTTCGTGCAAAAGATGATCGCCGTCCGTTTGGCGGTCTCTCGCTCTCCTTTTCTGTCTTTTCTGTACATAGGTGCCTCTTGCTGTCTTTTCTCTTCACCGTTGTTCGCGGTCCTCGCACTGGCGGCAAGGACATTCTCTTATATCTCACGAACGCTATAGGAGAAATACACATCCTACACTTCTCAATGGCCTGTTGTGTGTCCCTGAGTCCAATCTACACGTGATGGTTGTTGCGCTGACCACAAGGCAGCGCAACACGATATAAACTACATTCTACACTGCAGTAAACATCCGAGACAGAGAAACATTCAAAAAGGGAAGATGATGGATAAAAACAAACGGAAGAAAATTTTTGACCGTCGTATTCCACGTGAAACTGCGACAAGCTCTGTAAGAATCGAAGGTGAACGTTGGGCGGAAGTATAATTTGCTGGGATATAAACTGGAGAAATGCGAAAACTCCGACCAAAATACATTGCGGAAAAAAAACTACTGTGTAAAGGATGTCTGTATATGACGTATTTAAGCGAATTTCAGTTCACCTGCACAAGCTTCAAGGCTTCAGATTGCTATGCAGTGGCATGGAAATGAAGAATATAAGAAATACAAATAGAACAAATCACAAAATCACAGATATTTTTTAGAGTGGTTAAAGGAACAATTGCATTCGTTTGAAACATCATTAGCGTAATCAGAAATAAGTTGCGGGAAAAAAATCAAGAAAAATAACAACTTTTATTGGACCTAAAAGCAAAGAATGCAAAGAGGTAGCGGACATTGATTATTATGTAGAAATACGTATATCTCACAATGCGAAATGTCGAGTGCCGTCTGATCTTATCATAATTAAATATTAAAATTCAACAACCACATCTGTTAAATACATTTTAAAGAATCCAAATAAGAACTAGAGAAAAAAGGGCTTTCATGACAATAAGCGTAACCAAAAACGTTTCTTGAAATCGCAATATTTGAAGATATTTAATTACTATAAAGCAACACATATGGCGTACAATGCAAAATGTAGGCATGCCTATCCCGTGATTTAACAATACGCACAAGCATTGGCCCGAAAAACAATTTGTTACCTGCCACTATAAAAGTCCGACTTCCTGTCGGCGACACAGAAGGGTGCAGCGAACCAGAACGTTTGTGTTTTGCACTAATATGCAAAAAACAGCAACATAAGAAAGCACGCTTGACAGCGACGAACAAAGGAAAAAAAACAAAGGCTTGTAGACCGTTTGATAAATCGTGCTAATGGAAGTGTAGCGTGATTTTATATAAGGCGGTCATGCACTGGCGACCGCATTGTCCCATCAAGTATACAACTTTCCTGTCAGAGAATTCAAAGACGAAATTTCGTCTCGTCCGTGTCCTCAGAGTTTCTCCGGTAACATGCATCGCCAAGGAAAGTTAGGCACACAGGCAGTCTTCACTGATGTTAAAATCGCTCAAGCATACAAACCAAAACCGGAGTACTCCAGCCAGGGGGTTGCGCACACCAAACCTGTGCCGCCGTCCCCCCCCCCCCCCCCATTTTTTCACACTTGCATAGAGAGCAAAAAAAAACTACCATTTCAAGGGGGTGCCCTCGCCGAAATCAAAAAGATGCCCCTCCCCCGCCCCTTGAAAAAAATAAGTTCTGGCTACGCGCCTGACTGCAGCATGCCTTATAGAAGTGTGGCAGCTTGGACTACTTGGTATGGCACGACGATTATTATGCCGTTCGAGACTAAACCCAACACATTCCCATACTGAAACTGACGTTCATCATAGATTGATATAAATAAAGAACTTGAAGGTTATCTTTTTTTCCCCTTATTTAGGGCTCGAACATGACACCTGACAGTTCGCAAGCTAACAACACATAATCTCATCATAAGCTGAGCATTTTTATTTTAGAGTTCTACGATTAATTTTGCAGCCTTTCAAATATTTCATAGCAGTCTTCGGGAACATAACTAAATTTGGCGTGACCGTCTGTATCACTAGACCCTCTTGCGTGAAATTGGGCCATAAGAGCATCAAAACTGATAATTGTGCTTTTGCTTCAATCTTGAACAACATACACAGCACCAAAAATAAGGCCCGACATGGAAGCGTTCAAGATTCACGCTGTAAAAACAATTTGTGGGCTTTCAAAAAAATACGAAAGACAAAGATGCCAGCCTCACAGCTAAAATCTGTCTATCGCCTGGTCTATTTTGAGGTAGAGTGTGCGAGTCGCGGACATTGCGTAAATATGTGAAAAAAAGAAAACTAGGTTCCTTTAAGCTAATGTGTGTTTTTATAATCTGGGGGGGGGGCAGCATATATGAGATTAATTCTCTCGTTATCTTAGAACGAAAGGCTCTTCGAGGTTTTATGAGGGTTTCTTAATTTACTGCAAACAGTGTGTTATATCAAAAAACCCGACTTCCCACTCTCACTTGAAGATTCCGCATGCTTACCATTAATTCATATTTAAAAATTTACTCTTCTTCACTTCGACGTTTACAGTTTGTATTCATTTCTGAACCGAGAACATTTTTAATGAGCCTAGGCCTCAAATGTTGTTTGTTAAAGAGCAGCTAGAACCTTCAAACGTTAACATACGCAGTATGGTTTCAAATGACTCATTGGCAAAAACCAAAATTGAAGTTGCTGATATATATTCTCTTCTAATGCCAAGCTTGTACATAACAGATATCTAAAAGGTTTAGACTACTTCAATTGGGAGTTGTCAATGTTATTGCTACGAATGCAGTGATGTGTGAAGAGAAAGCGGGAGTAGGCATCTTCTCATAGACATTGTCTTGGTCATTCTCAGTACGTCTCCCGGATTACACTCCTATATTTGAAGCAGAGCTTTTAGTAATTATTTTGACCCTTAGAAAAGTTTCAATCAATGATTCGACAGTTGTTATTGTTACTGATTCGCTTTCCGTATGTAGATTCATAACCTCAGCTTCTTCATTTGAGTATTGCCCTTAGAATGCCTTCGCTTATCCCAAACACTTACGTATGCAATGCGGTTGGTGTGGGTGCCAGGTCACCGAGGCATATTTATAAATGACACTCCTGACACTCCTTCGCGGTGGTCCCTATAGATTGTCTATTGTACCTCATACAAGCCAGTTTTGTCACTGAATCTTTATTTCGTAAATAGTCTTTAGTTCATCATTCCATAAAAATTAGATTACCATGTTCAAGAATACGGCCATCTTTCTTTTGCTTTGAATAATAATTGTTGCCCCTCTCGCAAATTCGAAGCGTGCATCCCAAAAATTTGAGGCCGGATTCCACATCTCAATTTCTATTTGTGTAGGTCTGGTCAGTTACCATCTCCTCTTTGCTTTTGCTATCAAGAGCCAGAAAACATCGATCATTGTTTATTTACTTGCCGACGTTTCACAAGCCACAGGAAGAAACATTTAGAAATTATATTCAGAAAATTAAACATTACCCTTAATTCTAAAAAGAGCCTTTCCCATGTGGCTTCTTTCCTGGGCCACAGCAACACGAGCGTCAGCGTATCTCAGACACAAGAAGGTTTGCTTCCTTATTTTTTTCTTTCTTAATTCATAAAATTCTTGTTATTTGGAATGACCGTCCAGGTGCTAGAAGCCTTGTCAGGTGACTCATAATGTCACCTTTCATATCCTGCACCACGGCAGTCATGTATTGCCGAATAAATAAATAAATTCATTCATTTCTCTTATTAATTATTTACCTACTTTATTCGTAAGTCACCTAATGATTATCCACTTCTATGTTCCCTAGATAACGGAATAAATATTTTTGTGCGAAAATTTGAAATTCCTTTTTCCTCATTACAATAACCACCAGTTTAACGGCCCACCCCCCGCCCCCCTCCACAGTGGATATACGTGCCAAATCAAGCAAGCACGCAAGCAAGGTGAGGTCGAAGGGCTTCCGTAATTCCATGGACTGCCGAATGAACAATTATCTTGGTCACAAAATATATGAATTCCTGAACGCTACTTCAAATCATGTAAAAAAAACTAAAACGTTGTTTATCACGTCATGCATATTTTTGAAATAAATATACTTTCTTAGTGCGCAGGGAATATTTCAGAAAGAAGACAGACAAGACAGAGCGCACTTTCAGAAATATATATGGCAGAGATATATAGGACAGTGCACTCTGTCCTATCTGTCTTCTTTCTGAAACGTTCCCTGCGCAGCTAGAAAGTATATTTCTTTCAAAAATGCAACACCAACCTGCCCAAGAAGACACTCTTTTTGCGGTATATGTCAAGCATATGTTTGTTAAAAGAAGCGAAAGCTAATTCTAGCCAAGGAACAACGAAGAGATGCACAGAGAAGCATCTACATCAGTTTAAAGAATTTGAATCAAAACAATCTGAGGATCTCTTATACTATAGCGCCAAGAATACTCAAAAGTGATAGAATGAGTGTCGATGTATCAGAAACTGAAAAGTCCTGCCTGAACCCTAAGATGATTTAGGCTTGCCGTGCCCCATTTTTGAGCTTGTCCGGCCTCCCCTGGCTTTGCATATTCCCGCAAACGCCGTTTTATTCAGTATAACGTGAACGCCGTAAACATGAAAGTATATTGCACTGCCTGTCCGGATATGTGATAATTCTTACTTCATTTTTCTTAAGCTGGTTTATTTTTCAGAATCACATTCGCATGAGACGCATAAGTTTCACTGCGATTCAATTTACTTAAGGTATCACAAAGAGTCACCAGCAACTCAACGAAACTTTGCAAGAATCGTACATCTCTTTCACGTCAACTTGCTTTTTTTTTTTTAAGCTAAAACCTTTCATGCCTCATCAAACACGAAAATTTACCGTCGGGGACGACAACACCAGAGATGCAAGAATAATCGTCGCGTGAAGGTGTCACCACATGACTGACGTATGTATACACTCCGGTCATGTGCTAACATGTTGTCCCAATCTTCAAAGGAAGGAAGTTGTACAATATTTCTGCTGGACGGAATGAAACCAATGCCACAGGACCATCCGCCTCGGTGCATCAGTGGCTATAGGGTACCTGGCTGCTGATCCGAAGGTCGTGGGTTCGATTCCGGTCGCGGCAGTCGCATTTCGAGGGGGGGCAAAATTGCTAGAGTCTCGTGTACTGTGCGAGGTTAGCACACGTTAAATAACACCAGATGATCAACATTCCCGGAGTCCTCGACTACGGCGTTTCTCATAATCGTATACCATGGACGTTAAACATCACATTAAAAAAATATATATCGTGTCACAGGAATGCATACAGTCTGACTTATCGAACGCGCTTCACGACGCGGGCATTGAAGTGATGACACGGACGCAGTACATGCATAATACACTGCACGTTACCAAAGACGTGTTGTGGTGTGTTTTATGCATTGGTGCGAAGGCATAACTGCATTAACGTCGACACTCACACCGATGTGCATTCCAGCAGTTCTTCTCTTCTCTGGCGTTATTTATTGCAGGGCCCAAATAAGTCTGGTGGGCAACAGGTCAGTGACAATAAAGTTGACGATAGTCCCTTCGAATATAAAAAAAGATCAAGACCAGCTAGGCGCCAATCAGCTGCGCCATGTCTCTAACCTATCACCGTTATAGTGCACAAGTTATAAGCACAGCCTTTTTCAACCATGTAGGTAGCGTTGCCACGCAAATGCTAGATAGAAAACGAGCGCGAATCTACGCTCAAATGCACCAGGAGTTTCTAGGCTACACGAGGTGACGTCGTCACTTCGAAGTTTTTTGTTCGCATTGGACAGATTACGGTTGGTTGATAGCTCCACTGTTTTAAAAAGAGTTATTTACGAGTTGCCACATATCATTGGTGTATGTCTTAGGCCAGTGGTTTTCAAATATTGTTCCACGGACCCTACAATGTCCACAAAGTCATTTTGGTGAGTCCGGGAAACCCACCCACCAAAAGAAAAATAACTGTGTTTTTCCCCCAGGTACACATTATCTGATGACAAATGCCCCTTGGTATGTTTCATAGCATAGCATTTTTGCAGTGCGGCAGAGCTGACTTACGCTTCCCCTTTTTCATGAGGTAGCTGTAAAGCCTTTGTTGCAGTTTTCTATGACATATCCACGCAAGCATACTTTTTCTAAGCTTGCATATTTGAAGAGTTAACGTAGCTGCAAGCAAGTTGAATGCAACTGCAGACCGTGCAACTTATTGCCAAGCTGTTAGGATTGAATTGGCCTGGTACTTCAGTTTCACCATTCTTTGCCAAAGAGAAATAAAAGGCATCTATTGTACACTGCAAGTTGTGTTAATCTATGAACCCATCCCCCTTGCTCTGACTGCAAGGGGTTCCCCGAACATCCATGGCTGACAATGGCGTAGTCAGGCAGTAGCACACAGACCCCTCCCCCCCCCCCCCCCGAAAAAAAAATCATTCTACCTACGCCCCTGATGGCTGCGAACCGCCGTCTTTGGCTTTTCTAACTGAATAGGAGACGAGAATAAGACACTTTATTATTGTAGAATGCCATATCGAACGAATCACTTTTTTTCTCACCCTGCACGCCAACGGTGCCTTTCATTATGACTATTAATTTTATGACTGCTAACTCGAACATGACTTGACTACGATGTAAACGAGGCTGTGGCATACGGGCACGCGTACGTCAGTGAAACTTCAGCCGTATGACACAGTTATGAGTTTATGTTAATTACACTTTTACGTCACAACAGCTCTTCACTGCAATCCACTTGGAATTTAATGCATCCACAAAGAAAAAGAGATGTTCCCTAAGGGCACTTTATGGTCATTTTTCTCGCTAAGCAGTCGTGAACACGGGCTACGCATAGCAACTGCTTAAGCAAAAAAATATTCACATCGTATGTATATATATATATATATATATATATATATATATATATATATATCCACCACTATACATGTACTTCAACCGCATTACCATTTAAAAGAACCTGAACAACAATATCATATATATTCTTAGCACTTTTTTCCGCACGATTGTTTCCTCAACTGACATTCAGTTCTAACGCACTTTTTACACGAACGAATGCGATGTTTGCGCTGTCGAGTGCCGTTTGCAGAGGGGTACAACCATTTCCATACGGACTCGGAGATTTATACACCCACGTGGTCTATCGCGGTATCTCGATGCAAGCGTTTCCGGCGTCCGATAACAATGACACACCACATTGCATATAAGAGCATGAATGATAAAAAAAAAATACACGGCCTACGCAATCCCTTGCGGTGTCTTCTTCACTTCCTCAGACGTATTTTTCCTCACTCATGAATCGAGAACATTGTAGGTATGACTTTGACCACGTCACCGATAATACGAATAGCCAATAGGAGGCCTATACTCTTGGAGAGAGAGACAGACACGCACACAGGAGCACGATCAGTGAATATATAGTGGTGATCACGCGAAGGCCAATCTTGAGCAATGCCTTTTGTCGTGTGATTATAGGCTTGGTATATAGGAGACATGACTTCTATAGAGGTCATGTCTCTGATGCCACACATTAATGCTTAGCGAAACTCGTTCACTCGGCGCTGCGTGCACTGTGCGACTTTCATTTGGTGTGCTTGCGTGATACTTCATGGTTTAAATTTGTCTTGTGTGCACTGCTAATGCTCTTGTATACATTCGCACCTTTATGCCGATTGTGAGCTACTTCCCGCATAGCTAAAATTTTTCAACAGCTCTGGGATGCAGCCCTTTGCAGGTCATGATCATTTGTTTTATACCCGTTCATCGAAGCAAGGCGAATGCGAAAATTGAATTCTTTATATACGAGCGTGAACTGTAATTATAGGAAACCGCCCGCGTGCCTTGAAGAATGCTTGGCAATGTACCAATCAATTAACGCCAATAATAGCACTGCTCAATACTGCGATAATACCGCGAGAAACCTTCAAGATTTTAGTGACGTGGCGAAAAATACTGGACGTCCAAGAAGTGGGATGCGCCAAAATTTAAGTTTGTATAGGTGTAAATGCCACACAAACGTAAACGATCACTTGAAAATCAATGAGTCGACAAAACGTGCGAATATACATTTGTAGAGTTGACATATTAAAATGTAATTTTATAAACATTCCTCGGTGTACCGCACATTCGAAACAAGAGTACCAATACATCCACGCGAAAGATGACTCATCAAACACGGAGAAGGTACCATCGGCTTCAGCGTCAACCCGAGTGATACGAAAAATCACCATGGGATGATGTTACAATATGACGTCATTACGACGTTACAGACTGGAAAAAATTTTGTGACGTCATTATGAAGTCTATAAAGGACATCACGTGACACGACGCTTCATGGTTACACGGCATCATCGTTTGGTCATTGCTGTGCCGACTCCGGGATCCCGTACGGCATAGAGGAGGAGGAGGAAGCAACAAAAGGGAGAAGGCAGGGAGGTTAACCAGAAAGACATCCGGTTGGCTACCCTACACTGGGGGATTAGGGAAAGGGACAAGAAAGACGAGAAAGAGGGAAGAGAGAGAAAAGAAAAAAGGGTGAGGGAGAGACTGACAGTAATTTCACTGCAGCGTGTAGAACTCTACCACATGTCAGAGGCGTTCGCACAAGCCTAGTTTCCTATAAGCGTAAATATATAGAGGGAACTCTTACGCTAGTGTCTGTGGGAGCTGCAGCGCACGGCGCTTCAGTGAGCATGGAAATGATATAGGTAGTATACACAAATTCGTCTAATCTTCCTTCTTTCGAATCCGTTTGGCTTCGCGTGGCGTGGAGCCACTTTGTGACAAGACGACGATCGGCATATATTCAGCAGTTGCATTTCACCACCTGAACATTCTAGGCTCACCAGTTTAAAGCGGCTCACGAAGCTCACAACGGTTCGTTCTTTTATTCGAAGCACAATGATTAGTCAAAACACAATGATTGACAAAGCCACGAGCGCCTTTGAAACTCGCAAGCACGAAGACTATTTGCAGACGATAGTTATATAGCGCGAAAACAAGTAACGACACAGAGACAAGAAGGACACGAAAGACACGAGCGCTCGTGTCTTTCGTGTCCTTCTTGTCTCTGTGTCGTCGTTTTGTTTCCGCGCTATAACTATCGTCATGCCATACCAACTAGCCAAAGCTGCCACACTATAGACAGATTTGATCGCATTGACGAACCCTACCAAGGAGGTTATATAACCTCTTTGGGCTGTACGATCGCAGCGCCAGAGTACCCTCTATAGTTAATTTTTAAAAACTCTATGCCGTGAGCACGACCTCCGAGATGGCGGACATGCGGCGTCGCACGCCCGTCATCCCGGAGGCCATGGCATGAGGTTAGAAACGCTTTCGAAGGCGGGTTCATCAATGCAATTGAATGAGAAGAAAAAGACGATGGCTTTTACCTTCCAGCCTTCTTAGGCGAGTGCATAATAGACCCTGTGGGCTCTTTATGCGTCATATTCCTATACGTGATATTCGAAGACAATGCAGTGTGCCGAGTTTGTGGAATATATTCATGACAGTGTCGGGAGAAACTGATGTTGACGTGTCCTTCAGCATCCCCGGTGTTTTATACTTCACATGTAACAATTAATGCGCATATCCAATCTTTGTTGCGTGATGTGCGTTTTTTTTTCTGTTGACGCTGAACACAGTATCTGGCCGTCACTGCATGCACTTCAAATATCAACATCCTGCCACGTCCTTCTGGGTTCTTCATGCATTAAAGAAGCACGTTGCTTGGTGGTCTGGTGAAAAAATACAATTTTTATTGAAATAAAAAAAATGAATGAATGAGTTCTTGTCACCATTTCTTAATAACGGCTATTCCCCTTCCATCGTGTATGGGGTAGAAAAAAATAAAAAACACAAAAAAATACATATACATAGTCCTGCATTCGGTTAAGTTCAAAAGTTTTCATACGAACAAAGCACTCGGATGGGTTGCGCTGGACATTTTCACATCTCATTATTCATCACAAATATTAGCGTGTTGGAAAAAGAAGTCTAAGCACATTCATTGCTTTGCAATTTATCTGAGATGGCTATGGGCCTATACTACCTTTGTCAATGAGAATGTTCAATCCGAGTACTGCGAGTGGAGTTCCTGTTCCAGTCGCCATGTATGTGTGACGTGATTGGGACAGTCAAGCAGCAGATGACGCACATCTCCGTCATCGCGGCCACACGAGCATGTTGGCGATAACGCATGCAGAGTCCAGAACAAGAAATGCATTTAAAATGTAAGCATTTCCGAGTGTTAGACGTTGCATGAAGTATACGTTGATACGTTGTGGAAGCTGAGGGCCGTATTGGCACTCAAGATGCAGGGTCAACAGCGAATAAGATCGACTGCTTTGTGCGGTCTGGTAACCAGGAGGACTAATGTAATTCGGGCTTCCCTCTTCGTAATGTGTGGTGCACATCGCAGTATGGTACAAAAACGAGATGGGTTTGTGATAACGATCAGCAGCTTTTGCCAACTAACTCGTCTACCATTCAACTTCGCTTGATTCCGCAGTGACTCGAAACACACTGGAATACCACGTGATGTCGTTACTTTGTATAGCTTATGAGATCAGTTCTAAAATAGCATATATACTATATACGCATATATATTTTTTCCTGAAAATGCATTTTCTATAAATACAAGGTTGAGCCACCAGGGAATCCGTGATTACGAGCCACTTTTCTTGTCGTCGTTCCCTGTTTAATAAATGAACAATAGCATAATGGCTACAAGTTCCCATGTTGTCGAAGAGGAAAAATGCCTCAGCTTGCACCCATATTCTTAATGTAACTCACGAAGGATAAAAAAAATTCGACAGATCGCACGTACCTGGGAATCGACGTTATGCGAAGCATGCGGAGGGAAGGTGACCGTGTTGCATTTTTGTTTAGCGACACGTCATGAAATGACGCTAAATATATGCACAAATGTCGCACGCACAGACACATGTTGAACAGTTGCAGATATTTATATAACCACATGTTAGCACTTGCGCAACAGTGCCAGCTGGAACATACGTATTAGATATACCAGAAGCTGATACGAGGCTCTGATGCCCGCGAAGATGCTGTCCCTGGACAATGCTACATAAATCAACTTCAGCACGTGACAACTAACCACAAATGAAGTTTACCCGACTTGACTGCTATGTCATGTGTAATGTTTATAAAATGCAGCACTGCAACCACTATTGACGTTTCACGAAGATTAGCACCTATTTGAAAAGTAGTTCTGAGACATGGCGTTGCTCTGTGGTAAAATGCTTGATTGCCACGTAGAGTGCTTGGATTCGATTCCAGCTAGGACCCTGACATTTATTATTTGCATTCATCGAGTCGACGCTACTGATGTTGGGTATTTCTGAACGCTAATGCATTAAAATTGCCCGTGTGAGTGTTATCGTCCTTCCTGGGTAGATAAGTGCCAATCACCTGTGGCACATACTCGCATACCAGTGGCACATACCCGTACATGCCACTGTCTGGCGGGAAGTGTTTGACGACGTACGCGACGAGATTGTGACGTTATTCATGTCTTGACCAGCGCATCATATTCTTCAAACCATCTTACCCTCCCATGCTAATTTTGGTTCACGCCAAGTTAAGGGGGTGACCACGAGAGCACCCAAACGTAAGCGGGTAGACAGACAGACAGACAGACAGACAGACAGACAGACAGACAGACAGACAGACAGACAGACAGACAGACAGACAGACAGACAGACAGACAGACAGACAGACAGACAGACAGATAGATAGATAGATAGATAGATAGATAGATAGATAGATAGATAGATAGATAGATAGATAGATAGATAGATAGATAGACAGATAGATAGATAGATAGATAGATAGATAGATAGATAGATAGATAGATAGATAGATAGATAGATAGATAGATAGATAGATAGATAGATAGATAGATAGATAGATAGATAGATAGATAGATAGATAGATAGATAGATAGATAGATAGATAGATAGATAGATAGATACGCTCAAAGTCGCCGAAGTTCGCTAAGAAATGCTTCGCATTTAAAATTGATGTCGCAGTCACTTTGGTGACGCAGCCAGCAGTGTACACGTGCGTGTATTGATAGCAGGCGGTGTTAGGTCAACACCAGTGCGACAACGCCTGGTAAGTCATGTTTACACGTAGCCCCATTAACCAAGACGAGTAGTTTCCGCATGGTTGCCAATGTGTCAACGCATTTGGAAGCTGTGAAATGCACCGTTGGTACACGTGCTATATTTGCTTTCTGGGACGGTTCTCAATTGGCAATATGAGTGACTGTGAAGGATGCTGCGCGACTATAGGCAAAAAAATATGCCAACAGGTCTCTACATTTCGAAACACATTAAAGGCTGGGGGTTTTTCGTGCGTATATATCGTCTGGGAACTTCATGGTGTTTGTATAAACCAAAAGCATACACGCATGACTTCGTGCTTGCAGCAACTGAAGTCGGTGTACAGACGTCTGAGCTATTCTCTGCAGAACTGCGGCACTCAGTCGGCAATCTTCTGTCGGATAAGAGCGCAATGAACGTGGAGTAGTTGCGTCGATGTTCTGCCCAGTTTTCTTCCCGCTGCACATTTATAATGCTGTTGACTTGGTTTTAGAGGTCGATTCTATGTTGACTCATCTGAGTTGGCGTTCTAAAGTAAGACCGAAGAAGTGATTGCTTACGAGTGATTTCAATTTTCTGGTAATATTTATGTTTTAACGTCCCAAAACCACGATGTGATTATAAGAGACGCCGCATAGTGGAGAGCTCCGAAAATTTTGACCATCCGGTGTTCTTTGACGTGAACAGACATCGCACAGTCCACGGGTCATGGGAAGCAGAGCGAATGACTTTCACCTGTGTCTTATCCAATCTTATATTTCCTATATCTTTTATTCCCAAATCCTGCATATGCCTACCTGTCGAGGTGCCAACCCGTTGAGGTGTCCTCGTAAGGAGAGACAGTCTTCTGATATAGCCACTTATATATACCATTCAGCCTCCATAGAAATGCAACTGCCGCGGCCGGGATCGGACTTATACGGCCTTTGGATCAGCAGCCGAGCATCACAGCCACTGTTCCTCTGAAGCGGACTTCAATTCTCTCTTCATCCACAAAAAAAAAAAAAAAGTTTCAAGTTACGATGCGGCCGCCGGTCTTGACTCCGACTGTCCCAATGTGGGAGCGGCCAGTTGCACGTTGAGTCATGCACCTCAGGACTGACAATAAAGTTGCGCATCCATCCATCTATTCACTTTCTTTCTCGTGAATGGCAGAACTATAGAGACTATAGGCTTTAGAATTCGTCACCAATCACTCGCTCCTTAGAGGGGTACTGACACGAAAATTTTCATTTCTTCTTTTCTTACGTTAAATGAAGGGCCAAGCCCTCGGGAGCCTAAAAAAGGTATTGCGATGCGTGAATGCACACTGAAAAAGTAATTACAGTATGTTTTTTTAAAAGCTCGTTTTGGTTCCTTGTACCCTGACATCACAGCACAGTATGAGCTTCCCACGTGCTCGAGCAAGATACAGTGCCTTTTCCATGACCGCACCACCCGGTGGCTCCATTGGTGACGCACAAACGGCCATTTTGAATGTTTTTGTGACGCACAAGTGGCCATCTCGAAAGTTTCGGTATCTGACGTCACCACAACTAGCCAGAGTGCAGCGTGAAGCCACAAAAATTAGCGCTGTAATCTGGCGTCAAGTTAGGGATGATGTCTGTGGGTGCGCCACGGAAAAAAATTACCTGAATGTCAGCACAAAATATTTTATCAGCATTTGCTAAGCGTCACACTAGCTCAGGGTCGTCTCTACAAGGGAGATCTGTATGACAGACCAGCCTTCAAAAAGTTGTCAGTACCCTTTCAAGGTAATTGCTTATTGTATTTAATCCTTGCTAAAGCCGATGCTTGATGACTTTGAGATATGTGTGAGACGTCCATATACATGTGCCATCTGCATACATTGAATATTTTCCACGCAGGCGCCACATCTGGAAAACTTTTCATTACCACGTTGAAAAGAAGCGAACTTCGAACGCTTTCTTGTGGAACAACTCTGCTCTTTTTGAACAGATCGCTTTTGCCATTACAGAAATGTAGATTCTCCCTATCGCACAGGGAATTGGCGATCCATTTAAGAATACGGGCATGCATGTATCCAAAGTGAGATAAGCCCATATAGCACAGTTAGGTGACTGACAAAGTAAATGGTTTTTTATATCTATGAACACTCTGGCACAGCTATCTATGTTCCCACAGTTCGTCTCATGTTTTACAAATGTGACCAGTTCAAAGACGCAGCCGATCGATACTGCATCCTCGTCGTCTGAAGCCGGCCGTGTGTCCTGGAAGAATTCTATTAGCTTCAATACACCACTCTATAGCTTTATGCCACTGATTTCTACAAGGACCTTATATTACAGCTAGGGATGCTTACTGGCCGCGAAGTGAGTTAAGGAATAGCGTCGATTTACCGGGCTTCTGAGCAACTTCTAAGCATTGTGTTTCATCGCCATCTTCCTATACTACGGAAGGGTATAAAAGCTGCTAACTACCCATTGCCGAAAACAAAAAAAAGAAGAAGAAATCAGCCTCCGTAATAAACACAACCCGAAAACGGGGCGTTAAGCGGTCACGGACACGCGTTATACATCCCGCGAACACAAACACAAAGAAAGGTGCTCGATTCCACCTAGCTTCCATCGCCTCCGGCCTCGGTGGTCCCGCTGTGTCTTCCAGGAGTTCACGCCAAGACTCTCTCAGGTGCTAATCAACGTGATAGCGTCTTGGGATATGCCCCCCCCCCCCCCTTTTCTCTCGCAAATGCGCGCATCTCTTAAACCACTGCAGCGACGTCTCTTTCATCGCGCGCGCGCCTTGGCGAGGCCAGCTGAAGAGGTATTCGGCGTGCCTGGCAACCCTCGAGGCCTCCCATGTAGCGCCGCGCACATTGGGCTGCCAGCGCCATCATCAGCGGAGGGGCGCTTTCACCTGGCCTCCCCGCGTGCTCCGGTGGTGCCCACCCAGGGAGAGCAGCGATGGGCGCGCGTGATTACCGGGGCACCCAGCACTCTGTAATTACGCCGGTGCTGCTGCTGCCAGCCTGCACAGGCCGGCCCCCCGAGCACGCCGCGCTGAGGGGCCGGCCCACCGCCTATTCCTTGCCGGCATGACCAGCTGGCTTGGTGTGTGTGTTTGGAAGTGGAGGGAAGGTGATGCTGCCCACTCCTCCGTGGTCGACGATGAAACGGGAAGAAGGAACAAAGAAGGTGGCAGAGGGAGAGGCCTCTATACATACGACGGCCCGTCATACATGGAGGGGCCAGGAATTGGGAAACACTCTCGCGCTACCGATGCCGTCCAGGGAGGGAGGGAGAGCCGCACGCCCAGCCGCGCAGAGAATCGCCCGCTGGACCAACGAATTAAAAAGAGAAAGACGTCATCATCTCGCGTTGTGTGTTGGGGTGCTTCCTTCTCACTCGTTCTATCTGCCCGGGGCGAAGGGACGAAACAGAGCATCGGCACAGTCATTCATTGACATTTTAATATTTGAGCAAGTCGCCCGTAGACCTCAGGGTTCACGAGGTGCGCCCACGTACTTCGCTCCGCTGATTACAGCAACAAAGCGCCCCTCGAAGCGGCCCTCCGAAGAAACAATCAGCGAGAGGCAACAGCTGCTGCCACAGAAATAACTGCGGGTGGGGCGAGGACGGATGAGGCGGCGCGCACACCTTTTTATGGATTTTAATCTTCGTGGTGGGGAACCTTTTTATTTTGAGCATGTATTAGTAAAACAGCAACGAATATTTTTCTGTGTCATAATGCGTTACGGGACTTCAACAAGTATACGTGCAATTCACTATACAATTATGTGACGCGGCAGCAGCGCTGCTTCTTGCGACATCTTTGCACTCAGCCGGAGAAACATCGGCTGCCCCGGATGAAGACTTTGTTCATGAGTGTGTGTGTGTGCGCGTGTGCGTGTGCGCGTGTGCGTGTGTGTGTGTGTGTGTTAGTCAGTTGTACAAATGCTGCTTCTTATTGGCTATGCTGCGAATTTGAAATTCTGAGAACGATGTTTCGAAATGGAGAAGGGACTGTCATTATGATGAGGCTCATTGAAGTATGGCGCATACATCTAAAAATGATCAACGCAGAAGGGGAAAAACGCATTATGAGCAGCGTGTGAGTATTTTTGACGCGTTATTCGTATATGAAAGATTATTCGAAAAACGAAAGATTATGCTGCATGAGGTATAATAATCTTTCGTTTTTTTTTTTGCCGTTTCAGAACGTTGTAAATCCCGGTCCAAAACACGCTTCTGCGTCTTTATGTCCTCATTACATCATAACAAAGGCAAATACTACTGAAGTACTTGGGCTGTACGTCCTAACCATTGTGTATGAGCCTCTGTGAAGATAGTAGATGGATAGCTGCCAACTGACGCACTCTGCCATCACAATGAGACAGCCTTCTTGCTTCAGAGGGGACAAAATGGCTAAGTGCATTCTGTTCTCTAACAAAGACAACTAGGTGCACTTATCTACACGTTGGCTTCAGCGACATTCCCTGTTCAGAAATTTTGCATGAGGTGACAAAAGTGTATAGGTTGTACTTTTTTTTTCAGCTTTTCTATAACGTCTGTATGCCTCGTAAGCGAACAAACATTACTGCCAACACACATCACGCTATGTATATAATGCGGCAGCTAATCCTTATGTTAGTCTTTGTGTGAGCAAGCGCTGACGATGGTTAGGCTGAAAGAGCCGCACAGTATGCACAGACTCTTGGCCCACCCGATCATGATTCTATAACATCAGTTTGTCAGATCACCCAGTATGCTTCATACTATCCACGTAAGTGCAAGAGCGAATCAACCCCAGATGAGGGCAGACTAACGATGTCACTACATCTATAAGTATGATTTCTGGGGTTTAACGTCCCAAAACCACCATATGATTATGAGAGAAGCCGTAGTGGAAGGCTCCGGAAATTTCGACCACCTGGGGTTCTTTAACGTGCGCCCAAATCTGAGCACACGGGCCTACAACATTTCCGCCTCCATTCGGAAATGCAGCCGCCGCAGCTGGGATTTGAACCCGCGACCTGCGGGTCAGCAGCCGAGTACCTTAGCCACTAGACCACCGCGGCGGGGCACATCTATAAGTAAAACAAGTGCGAGCTTCAGTACAACTTGAGTACCTGCTCACGGCAAGTTATCTTTTCATATATATATATATATATATATATATATATATATATATATATATATATATATATATATATATATATATATATATATATATATATATATATATATATATATATATGTGTGTGTGTGTGTGTGTGTGTGTGTGTGTGTGTGTGTGTGTGTGTGTGTGTGTGTGTGTGTGTGTGTGTGTGTGTATAGTTGTTATACCAGCACTTGTCCTGTTTCCTTCTCTTGTCTGTCTCATTCTGGGCGCTGCCCAGAATAAAGAACTCTGCGAGTTTTGCAGCTGTATATCGTGCTAAAATCTGCAGTGTCAGTGGCGAAAAAAAAAAAACTCGTGAGAATTCCAGAATGCTAGCCTCACAAAATGGCGTCGCTCATGGCGCTCGGCGAGTCCCTCGCGCAGCATGTCACGTTGACGCCGTAGATCTTCGCACAGCAGACGGTTTGTGTAAGCGCGATAAAGGATCGGCTTCGTCGCTGTCACGACGCGTTCAACGGCCAAGACGGCACGGATTTCGGCTCGATCCGGGCGCGTGTTGGCCTCATAGCGTGCAACCCGTAGTGTGGGAGCCCCCGGTCGGGACCACCCGCGCGAAGATGCGTGCGAGGCTGCAGCCCATTAGCAGCGTCGGACCGCATCAATCACGCACGCTTTTCCGGTCGTCTAGCTCGTGCAGACCCGCAGACAGACGCGTCCGGACGATGAAGACGCGTGGTGGAGACACCCGCGCCGCCTTTCGGCGCACTCCGGGGCCTAATGGCTGCGTGAAGAACTACAGCAATGACCGGCGCGCGAGAAAGAAACAAGTAGATCCGCGATGATAGCGATCGTGTTTCATGTCGCATATCTCGGAAACGTATGCAAGGCACGGCCGCTTAATGAAGCTGTCGTTGCGTAGTTAGCGCGATGTTATAGACAGTCTCCCCGAAAGTGAAAAAAAAAATTCTCGCGCTCGTTATCACTGCCAAAGGCGCGTGCGTATGAGCGGCCTCACGGTTGCATCTCCTGCATGCTTGGGTGAGCCTCCGACGGACGAAAACGAAACGCACACTTATGCAGTGTTGATGTTATCATACCGACCAAACACCTGATAAAAAGCATCTGTAAAGACTAAATCGACGGGACCCGTCCAATTATCGTCGAAAAGACGAAGTTTGTCTTAAGAGAAGTCACCAACTGAAATCAAAATCTGCTCGTGTGAAGTCCAATTCCTCATATAAAAAAAACGAACGAAACAGCAATAAACGTGAGCGGAAGAGCTCAGAAAGGCGCACGTTAGGCAAGGCGCAAATTTCTGCTTCGCACGTTTTGTTATAGGCTGATGCGTTTTATTAAGGTGAAGGTTACATACATATCAAAAAGGTAAAGTGACCGTCGCCGTCCATGGTTGCAACATGAACCGTGTCCAGTATTGGATGACGTCATACAAGCCTAAATTTGAGTACTTTCCGAGGGGAGTAAATCGAGGTGTGTAGACGTGAAGTCATTGTGACGCACGAGGACATAATCACACCACATCGTTCCTGTGGGCCGATCCCGGAGGCAGTGTGGCATCACGTGACGCGCAGAGAGCTCCCTATATAGGCAGAGGAGTGCATCGATGAGGAATAACAACAAATATTTTGCGGGGTCATTCTTTAGGGCAATGCATAAGGAACCCTGTATATTTTTTTATTTCTTATTGCTGCTCACCGACGTTGAAAATGTGTTTGTGTCGGCTCATGTTTTCCACTTGCATTAAGGCGAAAGCCTTACGCCTCATTAAACATTCTGAAAGTTGACCGTTTGGTGTCAGCGGATCAAGAGGTAAGGTCGGCAAGTTGGTTTACACGCATTTTAAAGTCTTATTAAGTACGCTAATAAACACGAACGAAGACGAGTGAAAGAACGCACACAGACTCACAATTGTTGCAAGTCTGCACGCATACTAACGCCTTTGAAATGAATGCCTTAGGAGGACAATCTTAGCGGTATACCACAAATCACCGTAAACATTTGAAATAACAAACGCCGGTACTATATGCATGGAGATATAGAGAGCATATAGAAACAGGTCTACTTGTGTGTTTATTGTGACTGAACACTTTTCACGGGGTGCACACTAAACCACACACTCGTTGCGCAATCAGCATTGTTTGATGAGTAATTGTTACTTAACTCTTCCGCAACGCTATAACACAAAGCCTAACACGATCCCTTAACGGACAGGACGCCAGTATAAGGTCTTTACTCGACAGCAGCGCATATGTCCGGGTTCAGATCTCATTAGACCCAATGTATTTTTGTTTATTAAAGACGATGGTCTTTCTTGGGGACCTTCGACGGAAAAATTTTGGTCTGTCTGTCTGTCTGTCTGTCTGTCTGTCTGTCTGTCTGTCTGTCTGTCTGTCTGTCTGTCTGTCTGTCTGTCTGTCTGTCTGTCTGTCTGTCTGTCTGTCCGCCCTTAACGATACCTCAAACGGCCGACCCCATCCGCAGCACCCACCAGTATTGCTCAAGATTCAGCGTTCATACTTGTGCGATTGTCAATTAAAAAGCAATCATTGCGCATATCTGAGGTACCATAACAACACGTCGATGTTTTGCATGTGTGCCTTTATATAGAGAAGGCACACACAAGTAATTCTAAGGGCCGTAGCGTTACGCCGCGCTGACAGTGCAACGCGGTGCTCAAAAAGGCAAGTGTTACCAACACTTTAATGAAACGACACGGTGGTGGCACCTACCCATCGCTTTGCGTTGCATACACCTTATCGCCTCCGCAAATGGCACGCATCTTTCTCCGCAGGCGCGCATGCCCTCCTTTGTTTTCAAAGATAACTGGCAGATGGCGCTCGCGCCTAACGTGCTTCAATGCGCTCGTTCGCCTCCGCTGCACGCTCGAAGCACTCTAACGCAGCGCCTCCAGAATACCTTTCACCGATTTTTTTGCGCAGAACATCAAATAAATGTTTTGTTCACTCTCTCCAGACGCAAGACTATGGTCTTTCGGCGGCATTTGTAATGTACCATGCAGATCCGGGGCCAATTTTTTTTTTATGCCTGTCGGTTACGCCACCGATGGCGACGCCGCTCAAAGCACAACGGGCGTCTAAGAATTGTGCCGCTAAAGAGAAAAAACACAACGACGGTGCTCAAGCATTTGGCTTAGCTGTTTGTTCTCGCGGAAACTCCAGACACATTAGTGTTTGTGCGTGTGTGTGGGCGCACACATCTGAGTGGCGGCATCTATGATCGCGTATTTACGCTAAATGTGTGGCTCTCGTCGACCGATGGGAGCGTGCATCCTGACGCAAGCGGTGCATAATCATATCGCTGGCCCCAATCCATCTTTCGCAGTAACATTATAGGCGGAGCCAGTGCATCTGTGTATCGTTAATTGTCCACCACTGCCATACATGCAGAAGCATAAAAAGCAGCAGCGTTTTTCCGAACAAATATGAAATCACTGACATCGCACCGATATATATATATATCATCTTTTTCTTTACAATGTGTTGTCGAGAGCGTGATTACGTACGTTTTCTGTATTTATACGTGGACAGCGTATATATCATAACAAATGAAAGTGTATACTGTTTGCAAATTATTGATGTTTCACCAATAAGTTGTTAACTAGTGACATTATGACACATTTCAAAGTCACATGCAGAAATTAAGCTGCGTCCTGGCGGAAGAACTTCTGAGACTAAATATACAAAGCTTTAACGTATTGATCCCTGAAATCACGAAAAATGCACAAATTTGCCACATTGTTTATTCCTCGGGCTGCGCATAACAAAATGACGAAGTAAAATAAAAAAATAATCGAGTCGCTCAAAAATGTTATGAAAAATGTTATGTTAGCCTATGAAAGTGAATGACCACTGACCAACCTATAAGCTGTCCAACACACGGACTTATTTATTTTATGCACACATTTATTCCGATTTATAAACCACAAGTTATTTCCATATTTTGAATATATATACGAAAAAAAGCTGGAAAGTTCCTGGATTTTTCACCTTTCACTCGGAATCGAAGCCTAACCATAAAAAGACATGACACCAACTAGCCCCTATACTCTGCTCTTCTACACGAATCAGCACGCTTCTATACGCTATCTTGTGATGTACAAGGGGTCGGGGCTACCCAAGCTGTTCTAACAGCATTTACCTGCCCTCCTTGAAACATGGTCCTGATGCGGAATAAAATTTCAATTCTAATTCAATTTCGAAGCTTGATACATTGTTAGGTAATTTTGAAAGTGCGAGTTATTGTTTCTTAAGGAAAAGACTACGAAGTACATCATTACTGAAATTACAGACTTGTTGGAGGATTAATGTGCTCCTTATTGCATACTCACAAGCTTGCCCTCTCGTTACAAGACAACGCGTTCGACCATTGAATATGCAGCGCAAAGGGACCACTCAAAAACCTCAGGAGACCCGGTAACAAGCTGTATGCTGTGTACGAGCCAATACTTGGATGTGAGAAGATGCGCCAGAAAGAGAGCTCAATTCCTGGAAATCTACCTGCAACGTGTTGCTTTCATGGTCGCCAGAATCTTCCACATGCACGAGCTTTCAGCAAAGTGGGTGCCAAATAGTTTGAACAATGAACTATCAGCATTCGCACACGTACACAGTTGTGGCTGCCAAAGTGAAGACCCCGGGTTTCCGATTCACCAACCATCACTTCTATTTTCTTGACGTGGCCCCTTCCTCTTATCGCGTTTTTGCTTATTCAAAAAAAAAAAACTTGCAGGGGCATCATTCTCTCATTGTTTACGCCAAACATGGCACGAAAACCTGGTTTCATGAACGAACGCATGCTTTTTTTTAATTATAAAAAAAAACTTTAATACTCATGCCGGAAGGACATCTGCTTCAGGAGGGAAAACATTGAATAACTGTACTATTTCAAAGCTGTGACTATATAACATTTTTTGTGCGAAGTCCAGGACGTTTCAAAACCCACTAGTACAAACACACAACCATGCACGAACAATAAAGTAAGATTGTCACCCACCTCACTCTTTCCGAAGAAAATTTCTGGTGTACGCCTCAGCCCCAAACAGTATAGCAAAATATTATTTTATTCGGCGTGTCTATGTTTCTCCGACTTATTATGTATAGCGCAAGACTACAGCACCTTGTCGTCTTCTCCAAGTCTGTAGCGCTGCTTCGAGCAAAAAGGTCGAAGTAGTAGCCCTGTGTATAGTTGCATCAATTTGCACCAGCTATACGACGCGTTCGTGTGTATATACATATAAAATAAAAGCATGCATGCATGGTGTACGTCAAAAGACTGATTCAGCCTCGTTGCAGCTTAAAGAAAACAAGGGCACACCGTGGACCACCTAATTGTAACAAAACACGCAGCTGTAGATGCCAAGCATGCATAACACTCTGATACGTTTTGCTTCATATTTCTCCAATAATAATACGTTTCGCGGCAATGACGATCTGCTCTGGCAAACGCTGCATCTATACGCTCGACAACCCGAAACGATGATGATTGATAGATACACGCCAAAGTTCTATTATTGGCTGCGTACAGACGAAGAGGAATGCCGTATATTGCATGTCTAACGACTGAAGCAATGACCGCATAATATGAGCTTTTTTATGTTTGTTTTTTTTCTTTAGTAGGCGCCATGAGTAGCCGACTGCTTTTTCGACAGATCAGGACTTGAGCCTGCGAAGCGGGTCCCAAATAATGCTCGATAAATAATGCCCTTTTCACCAATCACGCCTGTTTGTTTTCTCGCCTTCCGTGTTCCCGACCATGCACTGTGTGCACGACGAAATGTTTTCAAAAATGTCCTCAAACCAACACGCCTAAATTTACATACTTTTCACTAAACTTATTATGTATAACACATACGCACACCTCATTGAAGTATCATACTTTACTTATAGCCTCAATGGACAATGGAGAAATTACTTAAAGATAGCCATCTTGAAAAATACAGCTATAAGCAAAGGCATTGTCAGAATAAGGCACAGACACCTTCCTGTAATGCGTTCGCACTTACTCAACTGCAGTAAGAACCCAGCCACGCACTCTAAAAACAAAGTAGTGGTAGTTGCTGTCTTTGAAGCATGGTAAATTTTTTCCGCAACGTTGTACTAACTTCAAGTATATATAGATAACTACCAAATTATTTTCATGACACTTGCTACTTACTGTTTCTACGTATACATGGAAGTAATCACCCATGACTTTACTTCCATGACCATCACTAACTTGGTGCGATTACTGCCACTAGTGAACTAGTGCGTATGCAAAAATGCTTTTTGGAGGACTTCATATAAATGTATACATAGAGGCATATATGACACACATGCATACACGTACATATGGGATCAAGGCTATTTTGGCATACAACAGCAAGTTTAAGAGTTATTGGCCCTACTTTTGAATATGTCACATGCTGTACCAGAGAGCAGCAATGAACTGTCTCATGTGTACGTGTTGCATGACGAAGCACAAAAGTCAGCGTTGTCTGAACATAAAGAAAATTATAGTACGCCTAAATTTTCCATGAAGTTGTCACAATTCTAGCCTTATACGGCCAGTCGAGGTATAGTATGACGTTTGCATAACCGTCGCGTAATCAAGTATTAACCTTTATGAACCAGTATTCCCAAACGCTCCTCGACTCGAATGTCATCCTTCACTTGACAGAGTTGAGCACTGCGCCGCTCCTCGGCTGTAAATGGCCCGGCGTTTGAAGAATAGCTGCAGATTATTGCTCACATGCAGTGACTTCATGCAGATGGCACCCCCATTGACTTCCTCAAGTCAAGGTGAAGCTTTGAGTGAATGGGCGTTATAGAATACGGCATTTCAACCCTGTATTTAGAACCACTCCCCGACTCGAACTTGACTTGCCACCGCCATTAATACATCGCCTTATAGAAACGAGTTTCTGCTGCGTTCAAGGCGGTAGCAAGTGAAGTTCTAGTCAAGGAGCAGTAATACCAACGTTTACGTATACATCCGATATATTTTGTCGTAAGGCGTTATCGACAAGCAGTAAGGTTGGCATGAGAGTAGTAAATGCTGTATACTTACAGACAATTTAGCATCTTTTCTAGAAGTGCACGATTGAAAACATGACGTATAACACGCTTATCACCACGTGAGGCGCTCTCAACCCTCTAACCGCCTTGCTGCATATACATTTCTTTCATGTTTGGCGCTGTGTTTAATAATACTAATATTAATTCTTGAAGTTTAGCGTCCTCGAACCACCCTATGATTATGAGAGACGCCGTATTGGAGGTCTCCAGAAATTTCGCCCACCCGGGGCTCTTTAACGTGCACCTAAATCTATAGCACACGGGCCTCAAGCATTCCCACACCCATCGAAAATGCGGCTGTCGATTCAATTCCGCGACCTGTGGATAGGCAGCCGAGTGCCACGTAGACCACCATGACAGGTGGCGCTCTGTTTATCACGTAACCTAACGCGCAGATTCACAGAAGGACGGACGACGGCACGCATCAAGCCATCATCATTTGCCATTCATCATCGTATACACTTCTCTTTGGATCTATATATACGCGGCATATGCATATGGTAGATGGGGCGTGGTAGGGTTTGACCGCACTTTAAGCTTTATCTCAGGACAGCAGAGAAAATCCGCCTGAACTTCCGATGAAATAGTAAAAAATTTGCTTTATTTCGAAAGAGCTGGAGAAATGTATATAGAAAAGTGGACAACACCACCCTCACAAACACATCACCTTGGCTATAGACAAAGGTGAAAGGTGCATGACGTTCAAGGTGTGAATATGTAATTCTAGAACAGCTTTCACTAGAACATTAACGAGCCGTGGTTCCCTGAATATGGCATTAAATCCCACTTCACCAGTTAATTTATTTGGCAAATCTTTCGAACTTTTCCGAATATCCGATGAACAAATCATGTGCATGAAGGAGATACGTTCTCTGTCAAAAGATTAATAGTAATGAAGAATTCCTCGAAGGGGTATCCCATGCATTCGCTTAAGACGTCTCGAATGTGAAATCATTTGTTGTTTTGCTTCTCAATCGATGTGTACCGATCCTCCCCGCTCTCCTGCCCTCCGAAAGCATTTCGCAACTAACGCAGCTTTGTACTGCCTCTAAGATAGGAGGCATGGCAATCTTTTTACGCCTCGCCAGCTTTTGCCTTTCCTCCGTGATCAGACCACCTTTGAAGAAGAGAATATGTCACGTGATGACGTCACAATGACGTCATGTTACGTCATGATGAAGTCACAAATATTGGCAATCTGCGACTTCACAATGACACCATCCCGTGATGATGGTTTTTTTTTTTCTCACTAGTTAAAACCGACGCCACGGAAGGACCATCTACACCGAAGGTCAATTTTCGCGTTTGACTAGGAGTCTCAGGCTTTCGCCTTATATACAGAGGAAGGCGTCAAATTAGGCTCATTTATAAACCACATGAGCGACAGGTAAGTCAGATTGACGTCAGGCCCGTGAATGCGCCCCATTGAGCAGGTGTCACTCCATCAAAACGGAAGTGCAATCACCCATCTATAGTCAACGGTGACGCTGTGATTTAAGGTATGCCTGTACAGACGCATATATGTAACGACTTATGCTCAAAGAAAGATGTGTGTCCATTTTTTGTTTACACTCTACTCCTCCACCCTGACATTTCGTTTATCCGCAGAATATGGCAGTATATAGTTTGTTTTGTTGTTGGAGTATTAATAAAAATATCTGGGGGTTTAACGTCTCAATACCGCAATATGATCATGAGGAATGTCGTAGTGGAGGACTCAGAAAATTCCGACCACATGGAATTCTTTAATGTGTTTTGTTGGCACGAAAAAAAGTAATACTTTCGAGCAGATTTTCAATTTCATTGTGGTATTGTCTTGCGCAGATCTACTCTACGAAAAAAAAGAAGAAAGAAGAAGAAAAAGGAAAGGTAGAAAGAAAGTAAAATAAGACAAACAAGAGGTAACTTTATTTTGGATTATCCGAAGACCATAATGAAATGTATCGCATCGGCATCGCTTTCTTTGTACCAGACAATGTACTTCTTTTATTTCGCACATCCGTATGCATGAAACATAACGAAGAACTATAAGCGAAAGAGAATGAATGTATTATCCGGAGCTTCTTATTTATTTATTATGCCCTGCAACCGTTCACAGTGATCTCTAAGTGGGTGTGAGCCACGGAGATTTATTCGAAGGCGTTCGCCAACGGCAGCCGTTAGATTTGCAGATTGCCAGAGCTGATCACACTTGGTTTCGTGGCAGAGCGCACGAAAGATACTGCCTGCCTGCATGGCTCATGCATCCCCAAAACAGCGGCAATGTTGCATGGTGCACAAACAAGTTCTCGCATGCATGATAGCCGTTATAACTTATAGCTCGCCCTTAATTCACTTAGGCAATTTGCCCGAGCCTATTTGCTCGACACGCTTATACATTCGCTCGGAGTGGCCGTTAATTGCTCCTCTCTTCAGCTGCCAGCCACGTTTGTTTCGCATGGTCAACGTGGTATAGTAATAAGAAAGTGACTTTGCGTGCTGAAGGCTCTCGCATCGAGGCTGGCATAGCAGACGTATATAGAGTTCACTTAATGAACAAGAACAGACAACATGGTTTCCACGATTTGCCGAAAGCGCTCACTTAACACGTCGCCCTTCATGACCTCAGCCTGCTGAGTCACATTATTTGCTTTAATGAGAAAAAAAAACGGTATTCTGAGCTGACGTGGGTCCCTAACTTCGAAGGTTGTACGCCATGCAATATGACGTCCAATTCGCTATCAAAAGGAGAACGCTTCATGACAGCCATTTGTGTACTTTCATACAATATTCAGAATTATTGTTTGTAAAAAAAAAAACGCCAGTATTTCTATATGACGTTGCGCCATGTCCGTAGGTCGGCCGAAAAGGTGCAGTTCACTCAGATTCTCTGAGGAAATGTATTTTGCGCTTTGGGCCCATTTGGACCCAAACTTTTCCACAACGAGACTTAGTTGTCTTTTAATAAAGTGTACTCCTTGTATGTAAAAATTTATCATTATATTTATCTTCATGTTAATGTGTTTACATAATCCTGTATTTATTTGTTGTTCAACTATATTTCCGCCCTCCCCTCTATAATGTACAAATGTGGCCTGAGGGTGTCACAAATAAATAAATAAATAAATAAATAAATAAATAAATAAATAAATAAATAAATAAATAAATAAATAAATAAGGCTCAGACTCACTGAAATTTCACCCAAGGCTCGCCTTTACTCAAACTCTCGAAAATATTACTCACTCAGACTCAGACCTATGTGGCCGATTGTATAGTCTGTGTTAGTCCGAGTCAGTATATACTATTGTGCGAGTTTGCCGACCGACCACGACACGTTTAATGCTTCCTGCCACGATAGTTGTTTGTTTACCATGGTGTTCGTAGAATCTAAATGACACTCTCTTTTATCCTGAGGTGAATTTACGTGCGTCAGTAGATACGACAATAAGAACCCACAATCACGTTTTCCGAGGAACTTATGGCAACATAATGCAGTAAAGAGCGAAACGCGGGTTTTGAGACGGACAAACACGTCGATGTGCTCACTCGTGGGGTAAAATTCATCTATCAAGCGAAAAATAATAAATTTATGGCGAAGAAAGGCAAGATTTGATTGATTGATTGATTTGTGGGGTTTAACGTCCCAAAACCACCATTTGATTATGAGAGACGCCGTAGTGGAGGGCTCCGGAAATTTTGACCACCTGGGGTTCTTTAACGTGCACCCAAATCTGAGCACACGGGCCTACAACATTTCTGCCTCCATCGGAAATGCAGCCGCCGCAGCCGGGATTTGATTCCGCGACCTGCGGGTCAGCAGCCGAGTACCTTAGCCACTAGACCACCGCGGTGGGGCGAAGAAAGGCAAGAGGCTGGACGATCTTACCCTGGGTATTTCATGGAGGCTATATAGTTTTATACTTCATCCCATATAGATCTGAGTGCGATAGGTTAAAATGTGTTTTAGCCTCAATTATACGACGAAGTAGCAGCTATATATATATTAAATGGCACTATTTTGAAAAGGATAAGCGGAAGCGAAGATGTGACAGCCCGAATTTTGTACCCCCCGCATTTTTTAGTGTGCTGGCTGCAAGACAAAAAGAAGAAGAAACGAGTACTTTATGGACAACCCCCTGACAAATCACATATAGGTGAGAAAAATTGATATCGGGACGACACAATCGGTGTCTGTATTTATTTTGTGACGACAATTAAGCGTGCTTGAGGCCCAAATAAGTCTCATTTACTTTCCTACATCCCTCCACAATGTACTTCATCTTTAACAGATCTTATGAGCACTTATTTCTCTTTCTCAAATAAATCTACAAAACAAATCGACTGCAGGTGTTAAAATACATAAATTGATAAAGAAACCCACAAGCTCTTTTCCTGATTTGACTCCGAGCAGTCATCCCAAGAACTGCATGTCATTGTTACAGTGACGCCAGAAATCTTAGCTCATTTATGAGCAAGGATTGGAGATATTTATGAGTAACCATGTATCTCATAAATATGCACACACCATCCCTCTCTCTTTCTTTCTCTCCCTATTTTTTGAAGAAGCGATGGTCAAAATATGTTTGTCTATTTTGCTTGTTTACCTAAAGTTCTTGATTTTTCGTAGGGCACCAAAATGACCGAAACAAAATAAGCTTATCGCATCTGGTTCAGTCGCTGACATCAGTCGTAATATCAATTAAATATAAATGAAATATACATGAAATAAAACATTCATTGAATACGAATGGTTGTACGTGACATGCACACGAAATTGCCATGATTGGTTTAGCGGTGACATTCACAAAGTATAACTCATGTTTCGCGAATCGTAAATATCGCACACGGTGAGCGTTAATAACGGTCACTGTTCGAGCAATAAAATCTAAACTTGGATGCACAACAAAGCACTGAAGCAATAAGAGCACGTACCATTAAAGTCGTGTTGGAATGAGGTTTCAAGGACGAGAGACAATTTGGAAATCGCGAAGTGCAGCGTGGCTGTTTGTACAGAGTTAGTATACCATGATGTCGAGATGGTACAGCGGTATGAAAGTTAAATTAGAAGCAAGTGTGGAATAGAAATTGAAAAGTGAGAGAAAGGCAAATTTATTTATATCTAAAAAATATGCCGATACGAAAAAGCCCGAGCAATAATCGACGAAGTGCTCTGGGGTCCGCGATATAGGACGTCGTACAAAAGGACAAAATGAATGAAATAAAAACATCCCAGCACACACACATTATATATATATATATATATATATATATATATATATATATATATATATATATATATATATATAGAGAGAGAGAGAGAGAGAGAGAGAGAGACAGAAAATCGGGTGAAAAGATAACTTGCCGTGGGCAGAAACGGAACCTGCGACCCCCGAATAACGCAGCTATTCCCGAGCAATAAACAACGAAAGCATATGCTAAGTAACGGCGAAGGGAACGAGTCGGTGACGACCCCGAAGCGAAGGAAGGCGTACGCCAAAGGCGACGTGCCTGAAGATCCATGAGATATGCGTATACGTTTGGTCTTAGCGCGAGTTTCTGTTCCTGAAGTTTAGACATCCGTGTAATTTATGTGAGTGCCTGTGGTTCAATTCAAACCTTCCCTATCTCTCCTATCCCCTCGATATGTCGTCGCTCGCTGGCTTACCTCATCTCTCTTTCTCCCTCTCTCTCTACACCTTTATTACTATCCTTGTAATCCCTCCTCACCCCCATCCCTTGTGAGCTACTGCTGAGGTGTCGCACCCTGATGCAGACAGTTGCGAGGCTCACTTTTCTCTTCTTTTCCCTCTTATACATAAACACTCCCCCCGACCCCCCCCCACCCCCTGATGTTCGACTCACAACGAGGGACCCACGGGAGACGACCCGCGGTATCGTCGACCGCGGACCTCCGCAGGAGACGTCCATCACGATCGCCGCCCCAACGACAGAGAGATGCGGCGCAGTGCTAGCGCGAATTTATCATCATCATTATAGTTAGCGTGGTATAGCATCAGCAGTACTGCGCGGCAGCGAGTATAGGTAGCCGCACTGAAAACATTGGGGAAACCGGCGTTGGGGCGGCGCGATCGTGATTGACGTCTCCTGGCGAGTTCCGCGGTCGACGACACCACGGGTCGTTTCCCGTGAGTCCTTCGTGGTGAGTGGAACATCGGTGACGCCACCTGCGCGTTACCTTGTGTCTCTTGTTATGCTGATTGAGTGCTTACTGAAATATTTTATATTGATGTTCTGGCGTGTCACTGGTGACGTAATTGATTCTTCTGACAATATTGTCTTTTGTGAAGGTAGTTGAATAAACAACACTCCTATTCAACAAGTTCCTTGTTTTAAATATTTAGGCGTCACTTTTGATGAACACTTACACTGGCATGAGCAAGTACAAAGTGTGTGCGCAAAGCTAGCCTATGGCTGCTATTCTCTAATAAAAGCTCGCCAATATTTTCCACAAGCTATACTCCGCACACTCTACTTTTCATTGTGTCATTGTCACATAGGTTACTGTCTGGAATCGTGGGGTGTGACGTACAACAGTTATCTAAAAACTCTTGAACGACTTCAAAAGCGTACACTGAAAATCATAAGCCAAGGTGAATCAGTAAGTAATATTTTCCAATCACAACGCATTCTCTCGGTTCCGATGTTGCGTGACTACAAAATTGCTGTTTCAGTAAATAACATAATTAATAGAAATTCACCTTTGCCTGCTGATCTTTTTTCAATTCCTAAACGCAATACGCGACATGCTTCGAATGGTAATTTCAATCTGCCCAAATGTTTTAATGTTTACGGAGAAAGACTGATACAGTTTAGTGGAACAAAAATATGGAACACGGTCGCCCTAGAGATTAAAACGGCACGTAATTTCAGCATGGCATGTAAATCATTTTTTCTGTGGAGTCAAGACATGTAAGCATGTGTGTGTGATTCGATTTTCATTGTATTTTTTTAATAAGTGCCTATGTATAGAAACTAGCTGCAAGCTAATAAGTATGCATATCTGCAAGAAAAAATGTATTACTGTGTTATCTGTATCACATGATTGTTTTTTTTATGTTGTTACCTCAAAGTTGACCTGTACACTTTTTTATGTTGCACATTGTATTGGACCGTCCACTAGCCACTTTAGGCTATCGGTCCAAATAATTCCTGTAATTGCATATATCTATTTATGAAAATAAAGCTTCATTGATTGATTGATTGAAAAAAAATAAATGTACACTATGTTGGTTTGCACGATGGCCTGTAGTCCGTGTGCCCCGATAACGGCAGCCTACACACACACACACACACACACACACACACACACACACACACACACACACACACACACACACACACACACACACACACACACACACACACACACACACACACACACACACACACCGAAAAGCATTATCAACAAACTCAATATCATCGTCGTCACCACGCACTCATGTCTCTTGTATAGCGGAGAAGATTAGATGTCACAGCAAAGCTGTGACATCTGTCCGTCACAATGTCACAGCGAAGCTGTGACATCTGTCCGCTGCGATGGAGCAGCGGTTGAGGTGCTCGGCTGCTGACTCGAAGATCACAGATTTGATCTCGGCCATGGCGGTCGCATTTCCATGGAGACTAAATTTTAGAGGCCGATGTGCTGTGCGATGTATACAGGTTGGCCCACGTAGCTTTAGCCAGAGTTTAAAAATATGCCGGGACACGTTATTAAGACGCGACCAAATGCATGTTGCTCAGCATTGCCTGCAGTTAGACTATTTTTTGTGTTCTCAATTATTGTTTAATTATATCTGTTTGATTAACTAACTTTAAAAAGAACGAGGATGGATAAAAAAATCTCAATGAGTAAGTTGTTGATCGGTTTGCAAAACGTCCAAGTAGATAGTTCTGAACTTTATATCTCTTGAGTATTAGTGTTTTTCTGCTAATTACAAATGCCCGCGAAATACACAAAAAGTACCACGTGACGAACCCGCTCGCGCGTCAGTGCATGCGCACGATGATTCTAGTGCTCCCTAACGTTCCGCGTATACGAACGACGCGTTTCCCTCGCACCGGTTCATGACAGTGATAAGCAGTCAAAGCGGTTATCGTTTTTGTGGCCCATAGCAAATCGCGTTCATCGTAAAGCCATTACCATCGTTGCGGCCCTGCCGAGACAGCACAATGGGTCAAATGCTATTATGGTCGTTCGTACGCGGAACGTTAGGGAGCACTAAAATCATTGTGCGCCCTGGCGCACGAGCAGGTTTGTCACGTGTTACTTTTTGTATTTCGTGGACATTCGTGATTAGCAGAAAAACACTAATACCCAACAGAGATATAGTTCAAAACTGTCTAATCGGACGTTTTGCAAACAGATCTACAACTTTCTCATTGAAATGTTTTTATCTATCATCGTTTCCTGAAAAGTTAGTTAATTAAACATATCTAATTAAACAAAATTTTAGAACTCAAAAAATAGTCAACCTCCAGGCAACGGTGAGCAACATGGGTTGGGTCACGTCGTAATTACGTGTTCCGGCATATTTCGAAACTCTGGCCAAAGTTACGCGGGACACCCTGTATATGTGCACGTTAAAGAACGCCACATGGTCGAAATTTCCAGAGCTCTCCGGCACAGCGTGTCTCATAATCATATCGTGGTTTTGAGATGGATATCCCCACATACCCACTCGCGTCAGTATCGGTGCATGAAGGGGAAATTGCGTGGCGACTGGAATTGCATCTGCGTTGTACGGTGGCGCTTTTGCGGTACGACACCCAAGTCACATCAGCCGTGCGATCAACAGAAGTAGGCGAAAAAGCCCACCGTGCTTTTTCGCCTACTATGAACAAGCGCGAGAAGGCGTCGACAGCAACATCGCGTTTAGATACAGCGACAGCAGGACTGTGAAAAAGCAGTTCCTCACACAGTTCCTCGCACGCCCTTATCTTTCGCTAATATACCAGCCCGTACAACACGTAGTACAGACGCTTTGAACCTTGTACCCTTCAGGTCTCGTTTGGAATGTTTCAAATTCTCTTTTTTTTTTTCCGCGTGTGGTGGAAGTTTGGAACAAGCTTGATGGTGCATTGCGTAGACTGAACACTGTAGAGTTCGGGAAAAATTTTATGTGTTAGTCACATAGATTTGTGCGCACTATTGTTTGTTTCTGTGCTTTTGTTGATTTTTCTGTACCCGCTCCTGCAATGTCCCAGGCATGGGACAGCAGTACTTGTAAATAATAATAGAGTGGAGAGGCGTCAAGTGAAACGCGAATACAGTTCGCTGGTAATGTGCCCCCGTATTAAGGTCGCGTAACCATGGATGGATGGATGAAAGAACTTTATTATTGTCCAATAAGGCGTGGCTCCGTGATTCTTTTTTTTGGTTCCATGTTTTATCGCGGACTCCGCAACTACACCGCATTTGTTCCTCAAAAAGGAGAACCTGTATAAATGCAATTCATCTGAGCTGCAGGCATACAGGCATATGTACGTCTAACGTCGCGTGAGAACAGCAGGAGGTCGTATACTTTTAAGTGTACTATAGGTCCGCGTCATATTCGCCGAGTCGACGGAGGCGCTGAAAAGGAGCACTCACTCGAAGGTGGCCTGCAGTGGGCACGGCCGCTCGCGTGCTGAAACTGGCCGGTGCTGGCCACGGCAGAGGAGCCGGTCAGCGGCTCTTCTTCTTCTTCTTGGCACGCGTGTGCACATAGCCCTAACGAGATGCGCCGAGCCGAGAAGCCAAGCAATTATGCGCCTTCTCCGGAGGGGTCGGCCCGCAGTCGGCGGCGATGACAAGCGCGATGCAGCCACCTCTCGTTATTCGCCCGCTCGCCTCATGCACGCCGCGATCTAACCGTCGTGGACCACCAATATGGACTCCATGCCTTCTCCGCTGGACGGTACATGCTTATATGCAGAGGCTACGAAATGAGTATTGATAGCTCGTGTGCAGCCTCTATCGTCGACTGCAGACCAAGCAATCCATATATACACACACGAAGATATAGGTCGTTGTTAAGGTGCTGATAGGTGATACTGCAGTATACACACATGTGCGGCCTCTTAACCCGCGCCTCTGTAGATTGGCGGCTACTGTGCACAGCAGTGCGAATCACTTATCGCTCAATGCGCTAACCGTTCAATGCAGTCGAGATATAGAACTGCTCCCTCAGAAGGGGCGTTGCCGGAACTCCCCGTAGACGTGGCCACCACGCGTGAATCAAAACCTGCCGCCTGCTCGGAGCCGCTATCGCGCCGGGCGTCTCCCGTCACGGTCCAAGTCAAACATATCATCAACGGCACACTTATTTATACTCGTACTCAGCTTCCCCCTCTTGATCATCTTCGGAGCTAAACCCAATTACGTGCACATGAGTCAAAGCTATCAAGTTAAGAGGCAGCGGTCATCCGGAGCAAGCTGTATAGGCAACAGCAGCATATGTGTATGCAGAGGTAAAAAAAACATACATGAATTTATTTTGCAATACTACATCGTCTATTTGTGTATAAGGAGTACGAGTAAATTAGCCACCTGCTTAACCAATGATATTCACCACCTGCGCTCGTCAGCAAAGAAAGAAAGAAAGAAAGAAAGAAAGAAAGAAAGAAAGAAAGAAAGAAAGAAAGAAAGAAAGAAAGAAAGAAAGAAAGAAAGAAAGAAAGAAAGAAAGAAAGAAAGAAAGAAAGAAAGAAAGAAAGAAAGAAAGAAAGAAAGACGTGCATGTAGACGGCGTCAGCAAAGGTGCCGTTAATTCAGACCACCTGGCGTACTTTTTTGAAGCTCGCTCTCAAACCTGCGAAAATCATTAAAGCAAGCTGACTGAAAGTTCCGCTGCTATCACACATATATCCATTTGAACATCACATAAATAAGTGGCAAGGTTCAAGAACTTGATTCAGGTAAAATTTTCATAAAATTAAAATATACCTCAGCGTCAAGGCTGTGTTGGCGGTTTGCCGAAGTCAACGTGATGAGACGGCTGAATTAACATAAGATCGGTGAAAGATGCAGCAAGCTGAAACAATTATTTAATATTTGTCTTCAAGAAATAAGCCACCTGAGCTTTCATGCATATACTAAAGGTTGAGGAGTATATATGGTAATTAAAAAATTACAGAGAAAATTTACATGCAAACGGTGATTGCTTTTACAAAACACGCGTTAATCTTGCTAGAAAAATGAATTTAAGTAAACGATTTACAAGACTCAATATGACAGTCTATCACTTCTTAATCAATAAGAAATAAATTTAAAGGCATGGATGAAACAGCTTGCTGGCGTTTTCCAAACTGCAGAAGAAAAATAAAAGGGGAGGGGGGCACCTTACCGTATACATATCTTCAATATTTCCCCGGGGTCATGACGTGATTGAACGGAGTGGACTCAATGTTGAGATGAAACAGTTTATTCGGCCGAACTTGTGGCCAGAAACTGAAGGTCACACTACAGCAACACACGGGCACTGATATATAGTGGCGAACAGAACGTCGGCCGTCGATCAACTGACAAGCGCTGAAGCGCGTTGGTATTTATATACATGCCATCGAATATTCCAGCCTTATCACTGGGCGTCGCGCAAGCCATGAAATGATCTCAAGTGTTCGCGTCTTGCGCGCAATCTTAACAGAACGATCTACAATGATTGTAAACCTTCTCGAACAGCGAGGCGTACAGTTTGCGCTGAGCCTTCCCGACAGACTTTGTGGGTGAAAACCGAATGGAACAAAAGTGAAAAGAACAAACTATCGTGGCATTGCCCCATTCCCCCCCCCCTCCACCCAAAAAAAAAACATAATCCCGATGCTTAAAACAGGATACGGGAGAACGATGCATGTAACAAAAAATAACAATGAAGAAAGAAAGTGCAATAAATAAGTATCAAGAAAGCACAATAATAGAGAAAGGACAAATAATACAGTCATTAGGTTTGCTAACGCGAATGAAACGGCTTAAGGCGCACGACATGGACGACTTCAGGTCGTGCACGGTGCCGTCGAGAGTTCGTGATGAAGTCGGGGACAACCTCGTATATAGTCGAGTGCACCGAGACGTCGGTCCGAAGTATATACCGTCGAAGTATATACTCTGTATCGTCCGAAGTATACACCGTCGAAGTATATACCCTGTACGGTCCGAAGTACATACCGTCGAAGTATATACCCTGTATGGTCCGAAGTATATACCGTCGAAGTATATACCCTGTACGGTCCGAAGTATATACCGTCGCACAAGTTTATCACTCAGTTCACGTCGACCATAAATTTAGGCCTATTCTCTTAATGCTAAGCTTTTATTAATACGGAACAAGAATAGCAAGACGTCAGAATATACTGGCACTGAACAGTGGCACCTATATGTATAAATGTCGCAAACACAGACCAGAATTGCAGATGTTTATATAACCAATTGTTTGCATTCGCGGAACGATGCCAAGAGGAACATGAGTATTAGCAACACCAGATGCGATAAGCGATATGAAGCGCTGGTGCTCGCGAGGAAGGTAGCCCCGGACACTGCTACAAATAATTTTTCCTTTACGATTTGATTGTCTTCATTGGCTGTTGGCATGATAGGCGCATATAAAGTGTACGAGAGCGCACGCACAGAAGTCAAGTGAGCCCTCCGGGGCACCATTACTTTAATTATTTATTTCTATAGCTGTATAACATGAATAAATGTAGTATACACGCCTATATATACTCTATTCACCACAGCAAGCAGCGCTTACAACCAGGCTAAAGTGAGATGTCGAACGCATACACACCGAAACCAGACCAAATGCATGGTCGGAGAAACTTTCCACGGAACATAAACTATAGAGAAGCAGTGAAAAGAGCGAGGAATCTACTCCAAGGTCACACATATCTGCAGCCTAAAAATATAGTAATGTCGTTGGATAGTCCGGCGGAAGTCTCTTTCCCACCTTTGATCGCCTAGCCAACCTGGTCAACGAGCATTATGATCGTGACGTTCCACGCCGGTCAATGGAGCAAACGTGGAGCCTTATGCATGATCAGAGTATAGTCACGTGCACGGCGGGCAACCATGCTGCAGGCCCAAGGGAAATATTGAGAGGACCAAAGCACGATGCGCCGATTTCGCCGTTCTCGGTCGAGAGAAGCATCAATGACGTCACGGTTTTCTATTCGCATAAAATACAATGCATACGTCTGTGCCCTCACTGACGCGTATAATGTGTTTCAAGGCAAAAAAGAGTGTAGGCCCAAGCGTTACGGATGAATGACATATGCAAATGGGATGAATGACTTTGCGCAAGTCTGCAATTAAAGAACTAACTTTTTAAAGAGGCTCACTTATTCGTTAGATACAACGAAGTGAATCGAACAGATAGTCGGGCCACCAAAAACACATATTGAGTAAATTAATTGTTCCGTTTAACTGTAGCGTAGTAATTGTGCCATCAATTGAAATGAGTTAGAAGGTTCGGATATGCGGAAAGGACGATTGATCGTCCACTTCAAGTAAACTCATTTCAATTTACGTCACAAATGCTACAGCACATTTTACTACAATTTACATCATGTATGCGTTACCTGGCCTAAGCGTCTCTTCGATAGGTTGTATACAGCGCAAAACTGCAATGCTCTGCGTATAGCGCAAAATGGTAACCCTGAGAATTCCGAAGCTTTCTTTTCTTTCGTGTGTGTTTGTTTTTAGATATGAAATAGATTTCAAGCGGCGTGAACTAAACAATCACAAGTCTGTGGAACGCACGTGTGAACTCAATAGGCTGTTCATATAGACACGTGGCTTTAGTATTTTTCTATGCTAAAGTATTTCTCACACACTAATTACAAGGGAACGTGAAAAAAATCCTTTCAGTATTGTGGTCTTGTTTCATGGCGTATGCGAATCCCCACAACTTCTTTGGCGAGTCATCATACATTATATGGCCGAATAAATATAGAGCAGTGCATCTGTGCAACATTATGCACTGGTATTTTCAAATTCCTAAAGAATGACATACATGCTTCTAACATAGTGCATCGATCGTAAATAATTTTCGATATATCCCACCCCATATAATGTTTTACTTACGCCCAACCTTGCCAAATATTTCTTCGTTTCGCCTTGCATGTACGTTCCTTTAACCTTAAATTACCCGTTTTGCTAGGAGCGCATCGTAGGTTCTGGTACTAAAGCCATGCCTGTCATGACATATCGTTTGGATGACGGCAGTAGACAAAAAATAGCACAATTTGAGATGAAACTTCTTCTAGCCTTACAAGCAATTTTTTTTTATTTGTTGACACGAATTTGAGTATCACTTCGGCTTATCTCTAGTTATCTGATGTTAGATTGATGCAAAGTTAGCAAACTGTCACAGCGTTTCGCAGCAACACAGTCATTTAGCGTATAAAATGCTTTTCGATAACGCACTCTAGCCTATCAGAACTGATTTACTGATATTTGCACAAGCACAAAAATAGTCCCACCACGATGGTCTATTTGCTAAGGTACTCGGCTGCTGACCTACAGGTCGGGGGATTGAATCCCGGTGGCGGCGGCTGCATTTCTGTTGTAGGCCCGTGTACTCAGATTTGGGTGCACGTTAAGGAACCCCAGGTGGTCAAAATTTCCGGAGCCCTCCACTACGGCGTCTCTCATAATCATATGGTGGTTTTGGGACGTTAAACCCCACAAATCAATCAATCAAACACAAAAATAACCAGAAACCTTAAAAAAAAAAGCCGTCGAGTCCCTCGTATACCGTAAGCTCGGGAGACGTATGCATGGCGCACGCACATTCACTAAATATTAAATACGAAATGTCAAAGGCTCAATCAAGAGTGCGATTGCTCACCGTTTTCTCGACCATACATTTATCGAGAAAGCGTCGCTTTCAGGCTCTTGAATGCCTGAGTGAAGGGTGCCAAGGAACAACGACCCCGTTTCGCTCAACTGATTCGCATGGACAAACATGCACACCGCTGTAAATCTCTCAGTACCTCTCTCCTTCATTGCTCACCCGAGACTCGCAGTGTTTCATAGCACCCATGTCTATACTGGTTAGCCTGAGGAGAAGATGCGTGCACCAATTGGATGGCTGCGTGTTAATCCGAACTATGAGGGACATGCGCTATGCACGCGGTGCATGCACGAGCAAAGGGTGTGCTACCTCGGCGATGAAAAAAAAAACAGAACACCTTCGAAAAGGGGGGGTCCTTTCTTTAGAGGCCGACAGCGGTAAGGGTGGCCAACGCAAACACAAGCCCCACCGCGAGCACGCTACCGGTGTTGTCGGGACGGAATCTGGCTCAGCCCCGATGAGGGCGCGTCTCGGCGGCCGATGTCCGCCGCTCGCCAACCGGACACGACAACAACGCCATAGCAGCGCGGTTGCGTGAAGACGCCACGAGCGTGCCGGAGGAGGAGGAGAGCACAACAGCGCCCAAGAGAAGCGCGTGGTGCTAAATTACGGACGCAGGGTGGCTGCTGCCGATGTTTCGGGTTCGCCCCCCCTCCTGCACCCTGGAGGACGGTGAATAGAAGGAGGAGAGCGGCAGCAGAAACAGCGCGTCGCTTATTACACGTGAAGGCAGAGCGAGGGGCGCGAGAGAGGCGCCTATCAGTGGCGGGACACCCACGTCGAACAAAGGGGCGCCGTGCTCGGGGCATCTGGCTAGTCATCGCCGGGCGCCTCGGCAAATGGATCGGCCGCCGACCCCCATTGGCCGGCCGGCGGTGGGTCACGTGACTGCCGTCCTGGGTGGCCGACAGCACCCCCCCTCACCTCCTTCCCGGAACCGGACGGGGGCGCCCCCGGCGGGACGTCTCAATGGGTGCTGCCCCCCCTTCCACCTAGCACGAGAGGCACCCCGAGCCCAACGCGGCGCAGGCAAATAGGCCTCGTTTATCCACAGCGCAGCGGGCACTGCAGGCCGCATCCCCACTCCCCCCCAAACCCGCACCCCAACCCCGTATTAAATGTCCACCGGTGGACGGACTCGGACCTTCGAGCACCTTGGTTTGCCGCTGCTGCACAAACAAGACTGCGCCCTGAGAGAATAACTCTTCCTGAATGCCAGCGCGGCCCCGTCACCCGCGTTCACCCATGGGTCGCTGCAGATTGGGTGGCTCACTCGCGGGCGCAATTCTTCCAGTTTCAGCGCAACCAAAAAACCATTGGTGATCGGCGCAAGCGTCGTTCTTGGGGATGCAAATTTCCGCTTGCCACTGGGCACGCGCGAAATAACCCACGTGACCCTCATCCCAAGATTGGTCATGAGGTTTGCCTCTGCAGCGCGCGCATGATCTGTCGTAATCTGCGCCTCCGTTGGTTAATCTCAAACGTCTGTACGGTACGCCTTGATGTCTCTGCGGTCGGTCTCGACGCGCGTGAAATTAGGCAGCACTCGCAATACATAATGCAACGAGTTCACGTTTCGTGACCGCCTCAGCAAGCTTAATCGGTCTTGACGAGCACTTGGGGACAACAAAAACGCACAATAAGTCATCGTCACCCGGGGGCAGCGAAAAGATTTCTTCACACGTAATTTGTCATCATTAATAGCAAGGCCATGAATGCACACAAAGCGTGCATTCATGGCCTTGCAAGGCAATTGGCAAGGATGAAGTTCTTGTTTTTATGGTCAAAAAATAAATTAAACATAAACACAACAAAATACTTAACGCCACGCCGCGGAAGAAACCTGAGAAATGTAAATGATTACACATACGAAGTGCCACAACAGCGTATCAATGTATATGCGAATTCATTTTTTCCAAAAACAATTCGTCAGTGGAATGCTTTGCCATTACCACTGGTTCATTGTGATTCATTAGAAGAATTTGAGGAAGGGCTCAAAGATATTTTTCTCTGAGCATGGTCTACTATGTTAATTTATTACAATTTATTTGTATGCTTACTACGACTGCACTGTTTTTCCTTCAGCCTCAAAGCCGGTGTTTCCTATGTATGTCAAGTAACAATTCCAAGTTCAAGTGTTGCTGTTTGAATTGCTATATGATTTGAATGTATTGATGTTCGACATTCTTAGTATGTCCCACCCCTGTAACAGCCGAAAGGCTAACAGTATTTGGAAAATAAATAAATAAATAAAGTAAGCGCTTATCCAAAATTAAAAGCTGACGCCAACTTGAACCTCTCACTTTTGTTCACTGTGTGTCCCTGTGAGTTTTGTTGTTTGATGTCGAACAACGGGTTCTCTGCCGGAAATTTCAGGATCTGTCTTCGCATATACATTCTTACAAAAGTCTTGAGCATCGTGTTTTGAGATTACCTGTGATAACAATTAAAATAGACGACCGTGGCGATAGTCACTATAACGTATGCCTTCCTCACCTTTGTTAATTATTAACTGCATTGAACAAAGCACTCGCGATGAGCCTGCACGTTGTCACACACCCAAAGCAGTGCCCTTTAGAGCGTCAAAAGTCGTTACCTAATGCAGTAAGTGCATTTTTTTCTTATAACGCCACGTAGATATACCTAACCACAACGTAATAAGCATAGCTAATTAAAATCGAAATAATAATCGAACCGATCCAGGTAGCCTTTAAAAAAAATCATCACACTTTGCGAATACATTGTAAACGTCGTTAGCTATATCATAGGAAATACAGAATAAGGAAAACAGATGTTAACGAATACAAACAAAAGAAGGCATTTCAGCGAATCAGGATTGTGTGTTCATAAAAATTATATGCACATATTTTCACTTATGTATAGTTGCTAATGCCGTGGAGGTCCATCATGATTGTAAAGACTGCTAATCTCACAACACGATGCTCAAGACTTTTGTAAGATCTTTGCGAAGACGGATCCTGATATTTCCGGCAAAGGACATCAAATAACAAAACTTACAGGGTCTCATACACATTCGCCTAAGACGACTTGATGCCGAAAGTCACCTTCTTTTTCTTCTCGGTCGATATGCTGATAACACTCCATCGAAAGCTTATCGGCACCTACACGTAGTTTTGCACTGCCCCCATGATCGGAGACAATGCAAGCTTTCTGCACCTCACCTGCTTTTACTTGCCTCCGTGATCGGGTCCCCTCTGACCGTTGACGCCATGTGACGACGTCATCATGTGACGTTACGAATTTTGCCTAATTTTGGCGTAATGATGACGTCATACAGTGACCACGTCTATGATTTTCTGCATCCCTCGTGTTGTCGACGCCGACAGTCAACTTTCGTGTTAATACACTTAAAAATGTACCAACGCGTTATCGCATAATAAGTGGCGCACAATAGCGGATAAGTCTCAATTACTCTTAAAAAAATGTCTACACAATGGTCACTTCGGCATCTTCACGCGAAATAAACACCGAATGAAAAGAAGAGGATATGAGGACGACCGGAGAGAGAGGGAGAGAGAGAGAGAGAGAGAGAGCGTGGTGCATGTAGAGGAGACGCAGCGGAGCGTGGCTATCTCGTGCTTTCGCTCAAGTTTACACGCAACAGATAACCTCATTAAATTCCCCCTTTCCCCGCGCAAGTTGGCGACTGCATAAGCGCCCCGAATTTCTCGCTCCTCTAAGCATGCAGCCTCGACGCGTGTGACCCGTATAGCAAATCTAACGCGCTGGTGTTTTAGACACGCCAAGACAACGATCGTGCTGCCTTAAACTTGTGCGTTGGGATGTATTAAAGCGAAATCCTTTTGTGTCTCCCGCTAACGTGACCTTGAAGGAGAAGCCAGCGTGAGCAAAATGAAGCAAAAGAAATCAGGTGACTACGCGAGCTGCGCGTTTACTTCGTCTTTGCGGCATGACTAAAGGCATTTTTCTTTCTTTTTTTTTCTCTCGCCAAGCCGGTGACTTTTCAATTCTGCGCACAGCTTGTAACATGCATGGATGCCGTTCATCAGTGGCGTAGCTAGAGGGCGTGGGGGGAGGGGATTGATTGATATGTGGGGGTTTAACGTCCCAAAACCACCATATGATTATGAGAGACACCTTATAGTGGAGGGCTCCGGAAATTTAGACCACCTGGGGTTTTTTAACGTGCACCCAAATCTGATCACACGGGCCTACTACATTTCCGCCTCCATCGGAAACGCAGCCGTCACAGCTGGGATTCGACCCCACGACGTTAGCGCACTAGACCACCGCGGTGGGGCTTGGAGGGAGGGGATGCAAGATTCGAATCCTCCCGATATTGTTAAATTTTGTATCTGTATTTGTGCACGCACGCATACAAACAAACGCATGAACACGCATAAAGTACAGCTGAGCATTCCCCCTTCCCATTTAAAAAAAAATCATCGAAATTTTTTTTGATAGGTTGTGGGAAGGAGGCTTTGCAGCCCTTTATGTATGTTCCCGCATGTATTTTTTATGCGCGTGTACGTGATACGCATACACATTATACATATACGCAGGCACTGTAAATAAACACATGAGAAAAAAATTCGGGGTTTAAGGGGTATGAAGGGTCTGAGCCTCACCACTCCATCTCCGTCCCCTTCGCCATGCCTATTATACCCATCTATTTTGTTATTGTGGAATATTAAATAGCCCGATAAATCCCTCGTCACTATATTTTGTTTGAAAATACGTTAGAGGCTTATAGGCGGGCTCAAAATAATTTTCACACAGACAACGTGAAATAGAATAAGGGGCTCAGATTAAGGAATTAATCTTAAGATTCAAGAATTAGATTAAAGAATTAATTAAGGTTCAGATTAAGGAACTAATTAGATTGACAGAACGGCTGTCATCTCAACGCGGAAGTGGTTTCGTTCATTACTGGTTGGTATAGTGTCCTTTTTGTTCTGTTTCATTGACGCCTTCCGATGCTTGCCATATCTTGAAGGTTATACAAACAGAAATATCCCGTCTACTGCAAGCTGGCCTTGGCTGCGGTGACACGACCAGTTGGCATCAATGGACACCATGCACTATATAGATACATAACAAGTTCCACAAGTCACTGCTTCACTTCATACGCAACATTGGTCTTATTATAGCACGCGTCTACTATTTACCCACAAAGTACTATGCCTTTACGTGAAAGTCTATATATCACAATAAAAAATGCGTTAAAGTTACGTACATAAAAACAATCTGGGTTCCCGTGACCCAAATGTTGTTTCATGGGCATACGCCACTGACGTAGCCACGAATGGTGGAGGATTATACCTACTTCTCCCACACCCTCCCTAATTATGTTCAATTTATCAAGTACATGTACACAGGAACTCGCGTTCATAAAACATGGTCGATCTGCCCACCTATACACACACACAAAAAAAATTCCGCCATATCCACGAAGTGAATGATGATGAGTGGGCGAAGCTCCGGAGGTAAACCTGGTAAACCATGAATCCTCTGTACATTTTGCCCACTCGATTTTATTACATCGCTCCCCCTAGCGTACGTCGCCGCACTAAATCGAACGATTGCCTTCGACCAATGACACGCGCCATATGTGACATCATTCCTATTTTATAAGATCTCGCGTCTTTCATCAACTACAAGTACCGCTTTCTAGTTTATAACATCTTGCATCTTTTCATCATCAGCTACAAGTACCACCATCTAGTAAACACTACAAGAACTAAACGAGAGGTGGCTACATACAGGAGACGGTACCGCCATCTAGTGAACACTGCAAGAACTAAACTAGAGGTGGCTACATACAGGGGACGGTACCGCCATCTAGTGAACACTGCAAGAACTAAACTAGAGGTGGCTACATACAGGCTACAGGGGACGCACAGCCCACGCCCTAAGGAGCTTCGCCCCTAAAAAAAAAATTCTGGCTACACTGCTGGTATATGCAACTTGCTTCATGCAGGGCTCCTAATGTATTAAATCTAATAGGGAACTCGATTATTTGTCCTCTTCCCTACACAAAGCATTTCGTGTGTTATCATACTTCTTTTACACAGCAGCGCTCGATAGAAAAACGCCTGCGACCTCCGTTATCGACCTCCAAGTACCACGCCTCACGAAACGCTTTTACCTGAGTTCTCGTTCTTTCGCCTCATTCAGGCGTTGTGAGCGAGCGTGCGAGGGCCACAACGTTATGCAATGCCGAGAACAATGTAACGTCGTCATGCACGATACGATAAGGCGTGTCTACGCAACACTGTTGAATAGACAGAACGTGCCCGCTTTTTTACAAACTGTACAACGCCATTAGCTCGGACTTTATCACCGAACAGCAAATCACCATATAACAGTTGGGAAAAAGAGCGATTTGCTCCACATATTGCCACTTCGCCTCGGTGGTGTACAAAGGCTGTATACGGTGCTCGGCTGCTGATTTGAAAGCTCCGTATTCGATCCCGACTTCAGCGATCGCATATCGATGAAGGCGAAATGCATTAAGTCCGTGTATTGTGCTATGTCAGTGAACGTTAGAGAACATCAGATAGTCGTAATATACGACACCTTGCTCGAACTCCTCGACATCACCTAGCCTCTCTACCAGTGGTCCGACCATGCACATCTTACAGCAAAACAGTGACCGCACATGGTGAGTCGATCCCAACTTCATTCTCTCCTGCCGCTAGACCTGTGACTCTGCCATGGTGCCTCGCTCAACCAATGATTAATATTCACATACCTGGCGTCCAGAAAAAGGCCAATTTGCCATCACCGGCTCTTAAACAGCTCACACTACTTCTCTTGTAATAGAAATACCATGACTACACAAATATATACACTGACGGATCGGTTCAGCCGGACAGCTCTACAGGAGCAGTTGTGATACCAAGGTTGGCCACGACAATTAAATTCAAGACATCTCACGCAACAACATCAACGGCAGCAGAATGGGCAGCACTTCGTGCCTCGTTGCAATTTGTAGTTGATCAACCTACACGCAAGTCGACTATTTTCTGCGACTCGAAGGCGGCACTGCAGTCTCTACTATCAGCCTTACGCCGTGGACCACACGAGCTGCTGGTACTAGAGATAGCAGAGGTTATACACCACCTGACTGAGAAAGGGCACCAAATTACATTTCAGTGGTTTCCCAGTCACTGCGGAATCATCGGCAATGAACGGGCCGATCAAGCTGCCCGCTCAGCCCACACAGAAGATCATAAACTACGACTACCGTGCACTTTCTAGGACAGATGCTGCACGAAAGCTCCGCAGGCTTGCTCGCCAGCAAACCACATCACAATGGAATCAGCCACACTTCAAGCATGCCCGACTGTACTCGCTTGACCCTACGCTAAGTCTTCAAGTCCCGTCGAGGCATTGCCGAGCAGACCAGACCCTGTTATGTAGACTGTGGTTGGGCGTTGCGTTTACCAACGCCTACGCTTTCCGCATTGGGATGGCCGACACCGCAGCCTGTGGCCACTGTGGCAAAGAGTAAACAATCCAACATATTCTTTGTGACTGCCTAGCGTATAGTAAACAACGACTATGCCTTCGCAAGGAACTCAACAAATTAGATGATCAACCTCTGTCGGAGCAGGGAATTCTGCAGTATCGACAGGATGCGACTTCACAGAAGAGGGCCCTCAAAGCGCTACTACACTTTTTGCGATCGACCGGCCTTACTGAACGATTGTAGCTAGGACGCCCTTCCTGTGTGTGTTTTCGTTTTCTTATGAGTGCGCGTTCGTTTTTTTTTTCTCTATCTACCCCCTTTTTCTTGCCCCTACTTCCCCGCCCCCAGCGCTGGGTAGCAAACCAGATGCCAATATCTGGTTAACCTCCCGGCCTTTCCTTTCTTTCTCTCTCTCTCTCTCTCTCTCAGATAGTCGTAACTTCCGGAATCCTCCACTATAGGCGAGTATCATCATCATATCATAGCTTCGGTAAGTAAAACCTCAGACAACAACAACAACAACAACAACAGCAATAATAATAATAATAATAATAATAATAATAATAATAATAATAATAATAATAATAATAATAATAATAATAATAATAATAATAATAATACTGTTGTTGTTGTTGTTGTTGTTGTTGTTGTTGTTGTTGTTGTTGTTGTTGTTGCTGTTGTTGTTGTTGTTGTTGTTGAGTGGCAAATCCCTAAAGCAAGCTTTGCCCTTACACGCCTCTTATTGCAAAGAAGCCGACGTGACGGTGACGTTCATAAACGTGCAGACATCTAAAACTTTCTAACATTCAGTGCTAATAAGCTGTTCATCGTAAAACACAAGAACGTAATATATATGTATCCTAGCGTACATTTCACACAGAAAAGGAAAAAGTGGCCCAAAAATTAGTTCACCATCATTTGAAGACCAAAAAACAAAGAAGAAAGTGGGACGCTCCGCAAGACATTTGTGTAATGCAGAAATATTAACTTTACACCGAAGACAGGACATCTTTATCGACGATTTTTTGGCTGTTCTGTATACCTCTACTTCTCATAACAAACCAAATGTTTATAATGACAGAACATTCAGTATAAGTGCTGGATAAATGTATGAAAAACGAGTCACGCGATCGGTGTCATCTATGTATACGGCGATTGTAAACATCATTAAAAAAAGAGAGGCTGCTTCTTGTAAGTGGGTTTTGGGCGGTTTATGATTCTATGGCTGTGTTCCAATACTGACCGTAGACGGCTAAATAGACAGCTAAATGGACGGCGGCCGTCTTAAGTCCTATTACAATTCTCACGTAGCTGGCAAAATAGACAGCTCCGAGAAGACCGCATTGTAGACGAATACGATGCAGGCTACTTTGCTGTCTAAACAAGATGGCGGCTCATCGAATCGCTCAGATAGATCGTATATCGCCGGAATGGTCGTCTGCACACAAGATGGCGCTTTCGCACACGCTCAATGTGAGTAACGTTTATTTGTTTTTTGATTTCAACACGAAATAAGCCAGAAAGTACAACTGTTACGTTTGTTTATTTTAGCTTTTCCTTCTCGAAGTGAGGTGGCGCATTGTCGCGTAAAAGCAGTCTAAATGTGTTCTATTTCTCGGACAGCATGGGCTCGATGCTGTCTTCTAAGCAGTCTTCGTAGACTGTCTACGTGCTGTCTAAGAATTGGAACACAGCCTATAGTTCCTACGTGAAAGATGCATGTTACAGCAATATTTGTGCCGACGGCTTCGCAGAAAAACCTTGCTGAAGAAAGCTCTGATGCCCTGGCAATACCGGCAGTGAGTGCATATACACTCCACAAGTGTCTTCAGCGCACTACGGCAGCCCTTCCAGCAGTTTAAAAGCCATATCCCCGAGGGCAAGTCATCCCATACAGCAGCCTTTCTTTCTGTCTCTATTACTTTTCTTCTTCGATAAGACCTCTTAACAACAACAACAACAACCAAGAAAAGCACGGAAGGGCCAACGTGCCGAGGACGCGCTAACGAGCTGAAGGAGCGCGCGCGTATACGTCCAGCCCCATCATCTCCCATCTTTCTTGCTGCGCGCTGGTTTCGTGCGGCGGCCGGGGCGGAGGCCAAGAAAAGAAGCGTTGGAAATTGATGGAGCCGCGCGCTGTCTCGCTAATTAGCCGCTCCACGCAGACCGACCTGGGATCCGGGCCCTTTTCGGCAGCCCAGAGGAACACGTGCGCCCAAATCGCGCATGTTCGCAGCCGCGCCGCCACCTCGGAGAGGGTCGCACATGCTGCTTTTCCGGGCCGAGGCGCGTGATTCTTTTCTTGACTCGCTCTCCTCTCCCTTTGGGACCCGTGGTTCTTGATGAATCACGTGTTGATTGTCACGCGATGAGCACATACACACGTACAGTGTGCATACCTACAGCGTCGTTAATTCGAGAACGACATGCCGTGTCGTTCAACGGTGCGAATTCCGCGTGCGTTTCTCGCAGAGCTGAAAGAGCGGGGCAAACAGGCGGGGACCGCTGATTAGTCGACCGACGTATACGCAGCCGGTTTCACGCGACATCGTTTGTTGCCTCAAGGTCCGTGTACGTGCATGTGTCCTTTGGGTAACGCTGTGAGGCCCAAGCGGGTATCATTAATTAGCAGCGGAGCTGCCTGTGACAGCTCGGTATATGCGTTCTTCAATTTGTTTTTGCCTGATTTATCGATTCTTATCTCCTTGGACGCAAATATGCACCTGGTTTTGCGGGTGTCACAGGCTTTGCTGGGACAAATATTAATGTTTTTTTTCGGTAGCGGCGGTCTACACCACTCAAACGCTGTCACTTTTCACTTTGTCGGCATTACTATATACACTGCCGCTCGTAGCTCCTATTATTTGTACAAAGTCAGCTGGCGCGTATGCGGTGACAGCGTGAAATGTCGTTACCTCTTTAATGGACTCGCCCGCTGTTGGGAAATTGTTTTGACTTGGGAGAAGCTCGCGCCTGTTGTATACTTCACTTTCTCTCAACGCGCATTGACATTTTTATTCGCATGCATGCGTAGTAATTACGGCATGCGATAGATTCTTGAGATTCGCTAAATTAAAATCAATCTTCACATCCTCTGGATGACGGCACGCTACAAGCATTTATATACGGTATACCGAAGTTCGAAATAATATTCAAGAACACCCCCCTCCCCCCTTCTGAAAATATTCAAAAGCAGAAAACGCGTCATTCGCAAGTATACATATTTAGTCTTACGCAGGAGAGTCAGTCACAGATCACGTTTCCGAAGACCTACATACATACGTAGTTGTGTATAAACGGTTAAATGCTATACATTTACACGACTCGCTTTCCTGGTGTGATTACAGATATTGTGAGCGCGAAAGAAAATGAAAAGTCATTCGTTTTCTTTAGCGCTCCTTGCCAATAATTTACTTCTTTTTGCCCACCCGTACACTATTTTTTACACTATTTTTTGCCCACCCGTACACAAAAAGAAAAAAAAAGGTTCTCCATCAATGATCACGATAACTGCCTAATGACAATTTTGGACGCATATTCGTGTTAGGGCAATGTGAATTGTGTTTGAAATTTTGGCCCTCCACAGAAGTATAGCAATGTGACATTCGTTACATAATCCCACAGAAACTGCCAGTGTTCTAGGGCAACTTACTCCACTCGGTGCTTTGCAGGCGTCCCGAAAAACGTCGACAGACCCGTCATACGACAAGCGAAGGCCGCCGCAGGTGAACATGCTGCAGCCCTGCATGCGCGTGAGCCCTGGCCGAGGGGCCAGCGTGTGTGATGGAGGAACAAATCTTAGGTGAGAGACCGGTGGCTTGTGATATAGACAAACTTCGCGTGGCTCTCTTTTGTTCTTGTTCGCTATCTCGGTTACGCCAGTACACCAGCCAACAACGACGGCCATCAACGCGAAAACGAGCAAAACTTGAAGGCCCAAAAGGCCGTGGTTCAACGGACCTGGGCGGCGTTGCTAGCCAATGAAGCTCCGGAATAAGGGTTCCACCTGTTACGGTGAACGACGGCCCCAACTCAATCACCTCTCCTTTATGTAACCATTTATTAATTATGAAATGTTCTACCCACCACCGATTAAGAGCTGCGCTCTGGAAAGGAATCCCTTGACTGCTTTTTCTGAGTTCTGACTTGCCACGTAAATGACACTCTTTAAAGAGGCTCGTGAACTCTCTTTGGAGATCAGTATACTGTTGTCGAGAAGTCATGCATGGCACGTGTACAAGAAAGTTATTGAGCCTCTCTTAAAGAGATTCGCATATTTGGCAAGTCAGGACTCTACGAAAAAATAGCACATCCTCCATTTTTTTCTCTTAGATTAACATAACACACAGCAGAAGTTTTACCTGCATGCACACTTACGAAAAGAACCTCAGTACGTCACTGAACAAAATTTTAAAAAGAGAACATTGGAAAAATAAGCATGTCATCTCGGCTATTAAGCATATAGCGTGAGGGCAACTTTTTCGTTTGAAGATGCATATGCAAAGATCAACTATACCGAATATTCAAGAAAACCATGGTAGTGCTTCAATATATATATATATATATATATATATATATATATATATATATCGCGACCTGCAAATAATATATTTAGAGACGATAGTTTATAGTTTTCGGCGGAAAACAACGAGGCCCTTTCTTTCTTCGACTACGAGTTGCCCTGCTGACTTGACTTTGTCGCAAGTGTACGTGTGCATAAACAAGAATTGTCATTTCCGTGTCTTTCTTTATGTAGTTCTTTAGGAGACAAAAGCATGTTGTCTTCTATTCGAAAATTTGTGCATTATTCCTACTCGGGGCCAGCTCACACATCTCCGAGTTGCCCCGAGACGTAAAAGCGAAACCGCACATCCTGTGCATCCTGTGAAGAACAACACTTCAGAAATTTCGCACGACATGCTGCCTCGTGCGTCAACTCGTGCAGCCATACGCCTCACAGGCGAGTGGCAAGCGTGGCTCAGAAGAAGCACGCTGTCGTGCTGCAATATAATAGTGCGTACGTGTGCATACGTCATCAACCGGCGCACAAGTGCGTGCCTGTGTTGGCGCTTGTCCTTGGTGCGAGCTTGCTCTCTCGTCACCCGTCTTGCGTTATACAAGCTGTCAGTACAGCAGCGCTACGCGTGCATACAAGCGGCCAGCTCTCGCCTTTTGACGCGTCGTGCTGCCCTAAACGAAGCTCCGTTGACACGCTTGTCGGGTTGCATGACGCGGACGGAGCGCGACAAAATATCACGCTGAAATCGCATCGCCTGCTGCCTCATAATAACGCGCAGTAACGTGCTTCAATTGTTCGGGTTTAACCATAGAGTTTTTCAAAATTAACTAGAGGGCACTCTGGCGCTGCGATCGTTCAGCGACCATGGGAATGATGGGTAGTACACACATTTGCCTAGTCCTCGTACTTGCTGGCGGCGAATCGTACTTGCGGCTTCGTTCATTGCTCTGTTTCAGTTGTGTTTTGAAAAAAAGATTCAACCTTTTTGAACTTTGTGACCCATTTTGGAAATTCACCACCCTATTAAAAAAATATAGAGTGGGGAAGCGCAATTGCTGAACATTTCCTAATTTTTGTTCGTGAGAAAACAGCTTCAAGCCACACGAACACACACGGAGCCAGAAGCAGGTCAGAAGTACGAAAATTAGACAAATGTGTGTACTACCCATCATTCCCATGCTCGCTGAAGCGCTGTGCATTGCAGCTCCCATGGACACTAGCGCCAGAGTTCCCTCTATAGTGTATATTGGGAAAGTCTATAGTTTTAACGTCCCAAAACCACCATGGATGGATGGATGGATGAATTGATATGGATGCACCCTTTAGATCGGGCGAGGGCTAACGCTACCAAGCCGTAGTACTTCGTGAACCAAAACTAGATTTTTTTTCCTTTAAATAGTGAGGTTGAGGACTCGTACTTTGCAGTGAAGGGTTTAATTTCCACTCGTGCCTTGACTTTAGCCACCAATCAGATAACCTCCTTCTAGTTAATTCTACCCGCTTAAAGTCTATATTGCCCTCCCTGTCCCTAAACACCAGTGCTTTGAAAAAACTCTGTGCCATCATCCTGAACTATAGGGTGAAGCCCTTTACAAAACATTATCAAGTGTTCGGGAGTTTCCTCCTCCTCTCCACACGCACTGCATACCGTGTCTATATGATTATGAGAGACACCGTAGTGGAGACCGGGCTCCGGAAATTTCGACCACATGGGGTTCTTTAGCGTGCACCTAAATCTAAGCACGTGGGTTTCAAGCATTTTCGCCTTCATCGAAAATGCGGCCGCCACGGCCGGCATTCGATTCCGCGACGTGCGGGTCAGGAGCCGAGTGTTTTAGCCACTTGGCGGGCAGCAACGTGCTTTAAACAGCAGCCGTGTCAACAAAACAAGCATGAGCTCCGCATATTGATGGTTAATGGTTGCAGTGTATTCTGTACAACAAATGCTTGTTGGTGTGTCTATGCTTTTGCTGCAGTGTGGCACCACCTAGTCAGGCGTTTATTCAGCCTGTCCCCCAAGGCAAAGTGTAACAATTTCACCTTGAATAAAAAATCAAATGAAATGAATTGCACCAGAGTTGCGATCTATCCGTCGATACAATTACCAAAGTGCACGCATATGGTGAAAATTTTAAATTTGCAGCTCACGTAGAATTTTTTTTGCAAGGAATCCGGCTTGGTAAACATAATTTTGGTATAATGTACAGTGCCAGGAGCTTCAGGTGACGCTTCAGGTGACAGCAAAGGAGCAAAATTCGCAACACGAACACACTCGACAAGGATACATTAACCAACAATGCGCCTGCGAATACTGCGTACCCGATATCAAATCACAAAATGACCGGCTTAAAAATGACGGAAAGAAAAGAAAGCTACACTAACTTCCTCCACAAACTCCGTCACATCAAAATGAACGAGTCGCACCAGAACACAAATAATTGTCAACGGCGCGCGATTCTACAACATTTTTAGATTGCTTTCTAAAAAAAATCTTTCTGAAATTATATTGGGATTTTTGACCTTCAGTGGAAAAGACAAGGGACACACTTAAAATATACAGACACAAAACATATATACCCTGTTATTCCTGTCTGTAAGTAACTATTGATTAGATATACGAGATAAAGTGTTAGCTTAAACGCGCACTCACTGTTGAACCTTCGAGACATGTAGTGTGCAGCGCTTTCTAGAATGTAAATTATGCAAGTGAATAAACTAACTTCACATGAGCTACAGAGCACTCGTTTACCTCACCGCTGCATCGAAGCATGCGGAAATGTTTTAATATAGTTCTAATAACGACGGGCAACCATGGTAAGCAACATGCTGTCTTTTCGACATACATGCAATTATACTATATACCTGTATAATTACAAGCAGCGAAGTAAGAAAAAAAATGTTTTCGTAATAGACACTTTGTGAGACTCTCAAAGATCACACAAAATCGAGCGCGTCGAACCAGCTAATGCTTTACCAACAAGACCGAGTTCACACTATTTCGAACCAGATAATTACAGTATACCAGGACATTGCAATATTTTTTACGACAATCTATAGCGATCGCACCTGCGGACGCACCTGCGGACGCACCTACGAATACAATCAATATTTCGCTTTCGTGAAATAAAATTCGTTTGCCCCTAAGACGGCTATTCTGTTGCATCAGAAAAACCAGCTCGTTCGATAAACAATCTATATAGATTAGGAGCTACTTTTTATAGACCCATGTACAAAACTATCGATTCCGACAACTCCGACTGAAAACATGATATTCGAAACATATAGTTCATGGTCGGCAGCTTGGTACATCATTTACGTGACACTCCCTCCACAGCTATAGGATTATACGTAAGTACGTTTCCCTATATGAGATTAAGAAGTTTGCGGGTATATATTAAGCATGCAGCAAGCATAGGACCGAGTTAACTGGCGGAACATGGGAGAGGCCTTTGTCCTGCAGTGGACGTAGTCAGGCTGATGATGATGATGATGACGTTTCTCTATAGCATTCTTGCGGCCACCCAGAGGAAGATGCATGTGCTTCGTCTACTCTCTCGAGTGCGTTAAATATGATACAGCACAAATAGCATGGCGAGCGAATCTGTTGCTTATAGAGAAATCCATTCACCCTTGAAGGAAATACTTGGTTGACGGAAAACAGCGTTGGCATTCAGAAAACAGCGCATGTTTCTCTGAAAAAATTTTTGCGGGAGTAAACATTTTATGAAAATATTAATCTTCACTTTATCTCGAAAGCCAGATAATTGAAATAAATGTTGCGTCTTCAAAATTGCGCTACGTCGTGATTCTGTACATTATGTTGCATGTGACTACTTTTCTCCGTTGTTTCGCTGTGTACTACCCGTACAAATATTTTACCCTGTGTGCAGACCATGTGTACTCATTTGACTTACATACCCGAGCTCATGCTCTGATAATTGTGACTCACGTGCAGCGAAAATGTAACTGCACTTTTGATGCCTCGAAGTATGAAGTACTTTATGCCATTTTTCTCTTTTCCATTGTATTTTATGCTTCGTTCACTAAGAGAGAAGCAGTATAGCCTATGACGCCCTACAGGCACCAACAGCTAATTTGCGGGCTGCGGAAATTAGACGTCTTCTTCTTCTTCTAACCACCCCCATAACATGAATTAAAAAAAAGGGGAGGGGCAGCTGATTTGAGCAAGCGCAATACACCTCCCTCCACTAAATTTACGGAAAGTATACCAGCAGTCCTGGCCAGCCCCTCAAGTTGCCTCTAACCCATTGGCAAAGCACACAGGTGATGAGTGACTATACGAGCGGTGCCGAGGCGTATGTCCCGAGTGTTGTGAAATCGGTGTATTGCGCTATGCCATGTTCAGAGTAAAATAAGTTGCAGCCTCCTGTTCTGCATGACTCCCGCCTTTTCAGTATATACCGACAGGACCTAGTATAATATCCGTCACGATCAAACTGCAAAGAGAGAATAGGAAGTCCAAATCGCAGAAAATTAAAGCTGCGCTCCACTGAGAGCACACAATCTGCCAAAATATCTAAACATATATTTTACGAGCATTGAAGAGTGCCGAGCAGGCGACATGTGACCACGCGTAACTTCGGCTGCGTGAAAAACCAACGTGCACAAATTTGAATCACACCTATATAGCTAAGCCGCTTCACTCTCCGTACATTTTGAGCTATTACGAGAAGTACCAAGACTGCACCCACCGACGGCTCCGTCCTGCCAAACAGCTCAACTGCGGCGGTCGTTATTCCAACGCACGCCACAACCATCAAATTCAGGACAGCTCATGCAACCACAACAACGGCAGCAGAGCTTGCAGCGCTTCGCGCTGCGCTGCGTTTCATTAACGACCAAAGCACGCAACGGTGGACGATTTTTTGCGACTGCACGGCGGCACTGCAGTCACTTCTGTCAAATCTACGCCGTGGTCCACACGAGCAGTTGGTATTTGAAACAGCAGAAATGCTACACCACATAACAGAGAAAGGGCACCACGTTATATTTCAGTGGTTGCCAAGCCACTGTGGAATTATCGGTAACGAACGAGCTGATCAAGCAGCCCGTTCAGCCCATACAGAAAACAACGACCAGTCAATACCTCTCTCAAGAACGGACGCTGCTAGGAGGCTCCGAATGCTTGCTCGCCAACGCTCCATGGCTCTTTGGAATGAGCCTCTCTTTACGCATGCAAGATTACGATCCCTTGATCCAACGTTAAGCATGCAGCTTCCAACAAAAATTCGACGAGGCGACGCTACTGCTCTGTGCAGACTATGGTTGGGAGTCGCGTTTACCCGTGCGTACGCGTTCCGCATAGGTATGGCCGACACCGCCGACTGTGCACACTGCGGAGATGAAAAAACAATTCGACATATCCTGTGTGACTGCCCGAAATACAACCTGGAAAGACAACACCTTTCTAATAAACTAAACAGGTTAGATGACCAGCCGCTGTCAGAAGAACGGATACTGCGCCATCGTCATGACTCATCGTCACAGAAGAAAGCCGTGCAAGCGCTACTGGGCTTCTTACGAACTACTGGCCTGTCGGAACGCCTCTGAGTGGACTGATTTTGTGTGTGCGTGTGTGTCGGTGTTTTTTCTCTTATTTATTTTTTTAACTCTCCCTTTCTCTTTCAACCCCCTATTCCCCAACCCCAGTGTAGGGTAGCATACCGGATACTAGCATCTGGTTAACCTCCCTGCCTTCCTCTTTTCTCGTTTCTCTCTTGAGCTATTCACACTGTATTTCTGGGCCTACACGTCCACTGCAGTATTCCTAAGCCACGTATAGACGTTACAACGCGATAGCGCGTGGGGTGTGCCTCCTCTCCCTCTATAGGGAGACGGCACAGCGCCGGGTTCATGCGCCACGCGCTGACGCATTGTAACGCGTACGTGTGGTTATAGGGCTTTAGCATTACATATAAGTGGTTATAGGAAAAGAGGAGAAAAGTGCCGACCCGTAACTGTCTCTCCTTACGAGGACACCTCAACAGGTCGGCACAGGAATGGGGAATGAAAGATATAGGAAAAATAAGACTGGAGAAGAGAGAAAGGAAAGGGCAGTGAGGGCAAAGAGAATAGCCGTGCTTTCTTTGCAGCGCTGATTCAGCAGACATTCCCTCCAATACTCGTCTCTCCCTCTATTTTTTTCCCCCCTTTGTGGCTATCGCTGTGGCGTGCACGATGGCCAAGGTGAAGAAGTGCGCCGCTGGTGGTCGTTTCCCGGTTCCTTGCCTCGTCTCTTTCCTGCATTCCGCTCACCTCGGCCGTAATTAAATTTGGCGCCACTCTGCAACACAGCCTTTGTTTTGTTGTTGTTGTTGGGGGGGGGGGGGGCGCACGTTTGAGGTGTTTGCTCCAAGCCATAAACGGCGCCCTCTCCGATGCTATATATCAACTAGGGCACATCGCAGCCGTTGTAGTCGTTGGCTGCTGCTGCAGCCGCTTGCGTTGGATACCCCCGATGGCGCTTCTTGGTTGTGGCACGCGTCACGCCTCTCATGCGTTGTTGCGTGACGACGCGAGATGTTCTAATTGTTTCCAGACCACTCGACCCTTTCGTGCCGTTCGTGCTGCAGCGCTGCTTTGCACTCCCAGCGAATTCGCGTAGCGAGAGCAGCAAGAAACGAGCGCCCTCCGTGAGAATCGCACAGAAGGACGCCGTGCTTTCTCGTTCGCATCTTTCTCCGCCTTCTCGGTTGGTTGCAATTGATTCGCGCCCACTCAATTACGCACTACACAGGTGTGCCGAGGAAAACCGCAACAGGCGGGACGAGCGTGAAGTACGCACATCATTGTCGAAGGAAGGGATGCGTTAGGAGATACCCATTGTCTTCTGCCAAACAACGGAATCAAATGGCGGAATTTCCAATGAGCCCCTATGTATGTCTATGCACGAACTGGTGCGTTATTCTGCATCATTCGAGTTGAGCTTGGTCAGAAATGCGTGGGCACCATCGATCTACTGCTAAGTGAACTCTCGCGAGGGAACTCTCCATTGCCATGTTATTCTTCGTTATTTGTTTCAGTCTACCTCATCTATTTTTTTTACTTGCTCATTTTCGTTTTTAACCACTTTTTTTCTTTCACTGCCGGACTTATAGAAACATAGTGTAGAGCCGAAACGACTTGCGCCTCAACCTCGTCTCAACAAGCTACACAGAGCAGAACAGAACAGAATAGAATGCCACAGTAAACA